>NC_069688.1:4628804-4937391 GCF_023699985.2 Odocoileus virginianus | reverse complement strand
GAGCCACACGGAGCAAGTGCTCCTGCTGTTTCTTGTTTCGCTTGTGTGCACGCTGAGCTCTGGAGGGCTCAGACCATCAGCGTAAGGTGGTGGCTAACGGGCGGTGGGCCTGGGACTCAACCTGCGTGGTCTGTCTCCAGCCTGCGCTCCCCCCTCGAGATTGTGTTGGGTCCCGTGGTGGATGGAGAAGCCTGAGGAGATGTGGGAGCCAGAGCAAAAGCTCCAAGGTCGTGTGAGCAGCATCCCGAGGCTCAAGGGCAAAGCTCACGCAAGGAAGCCAAGGCCGGGCATCAGGTACAAGGGGAGCAGGGATGAGCAGCTCATACGTGCTCCCCCACCTGACCTGGGTCTGGGGAGCTTCGGTCCCTGAGTACAGACCGAACTTCCCTGGAGCGGACATGGCCGGTCCTGCCTGGAGTCGTCCTTACTGATTGCCGGGAAATGCTCCTTCCTCTTTATACCTCCAGCCTCCTGGTCCCAAGACCACTCTTAGCTTAGCAGTTTTCCTCTCTTTAGTTTTTTGTTTCTATTTTTTATTAACCAGAGCTGACAGGCACAAGGATGGAACCACCACTCATTTCCATAATCGTTTGACGAGCACATAATGAGAATCGCTTATCAGAGAAATATGCTGCAATTAGCCTGGAACCACAATGCCATCTGTGTTTTTTAACGTCCAAATGTGGTTGAAGTCAACGGAGGGAGCGCTCCTGACGACGTGTGGAGAGAGGCGGGCTGGCAGCTGAGGAGGGTCCCAGACAAGGATACAGCCAGGTGTTTGGGACAGAAGGCTGTGGGGTCTGGGACCTCTCCTGGTGACTCAGTTGGTGAGGCTGGGGAACTGAGGAGAAACTTCCACTTCCTACCCGACTTGGGGCTTCTCAAAAGAGAAAGGTAGGCAGTGATACATCTGTTCCTTTCTTTAATCACTTTGTTAATTGGCCCTCTAAGGGAGTACATTGTATTTGATGGAAAACAGTGAATTGTTCTTAGTAGACACTTGATAAATATTTGCAGGATTGGCCTGCATAGAGGTTTCTTTTAAGTCCAGACTGACTCTTTAGACGTCTTGGGCAGGATGCCCAAGCTCAGAGAACTCCTCAAGCACCCCACACAGAGGTAAGCAGTGGGGAGGAGACCCATGTCAAAACTAGAATCCAAAATCAGAGAACACAGTTTCGTTGGGTTTAATCTTGGACAATCGTGTATTAAATTAAATTACAAGATTCCTGAGATCCCTGGGCAAAATCCTGAAGCTGATGACGCTTGCCCTTTGAGATCCCACTGCTGTTCTCTCCACCCTCCCCCCACTGCTTGAGCTCCAGGTAGTCCCTCGCAGGTCAGTTATCATTATTGTTTAGCCACTCAGTCGTGTCTGACTCTGTGACCCCGTGGCCTGTAGCCCACCAGGCTCCTCTGCCCATGGGATTCTCCAGGCAAGTATACTGGAGTGGCTTGTCATTTCCTTCTCCAGGGGATCTTCCCGACCCAGGAATCAACACAAGTCTGCTGCTTGGTGGGTGGATTCTTTACCACTGAGCCACATGGGAAGCCCGGCAGGTCAGTTAGCGCTGGTCAGACAGCCTGCCTTCCTTAGAAATGACATTTGGCTACAGGTAATAAAAATCCAGGCAGAGAGACTTTGACAAATAAGGATCTGGAAAGGGACGTGTCCCACCCATCAAAGAAATAAAATGAAAGCACCAAGGAGGTGCCTTTCCCACTCAGCACAGTAGTAAAGAACTCATAGTCGTAGACTATGGAGATGCAAGAACTTTCTTCATCCCTGGCAGTGATGTGAAGCAGGAAAACCATTAGGAAAGCAATCAGGTACCATCTGTTAATGTGGAAGAGATGCGAGCTTCTCTGTGCTGTGAGTCTGCTGTCAGAGTGCCCTGCGGAGTCCCCCGCAGGTGTGCTGGTCCACACCCAGGGCGGTCATCGCTTGAAACAGTGAGTGAAAGGACAAGTGAAAAGAACCTACCTATGTTGTCTCCTTATAGAAACAAATAAATTGTGAAATGAGGGACTTGGCAATTAAAATTAATGAACAGAACATATTTATCAACATAATGTCGAATGAGGAAAGCAAATTACATAAAGAGTCATATGACCATAAGACATATATGGAAATGCTTAAATGTGCACAAAACAAAAGTATGTTTCGCTTGTGGCGCTATATATGGATAGAGTCCAAAGATCTAAGCGTAGTTCGGTCAGATGCGCACAATTTTTAGACCCTGATTTCCTCAGCAGAGAAGGAGAATGGAATGAAGCGACTTCCATTTTAAGTTTTCTTTTACTGTTGAATAATTTAAAAGCAAATATCTGGATGGACAGTTTATTATTCTCTGAAGTTTTTAGTACATTTCCTAATTGAATCAATTAAAGAAGGTACACAGATGATTGCAGGTCTGGCTGGCAGAACTGAGCAAGGGGAGAGGCTGGTAGAGAGCCTGGTGGAACCAGGACCCTCAGCTCCCAAAGGTAGGGTGTCTCCAGCCTCCTCCAAGAAGCCAGGTCTGGTCTCTCCTCCTGGCTCAGGAAGCCTTTTTTACAGGTCTCAAATTTCAAATGCAGTCAGCATCCCTACATCAAATCCCCAATATTTCTGACTATCTCATACTTTCTGGAGCCAAGATCAGCCTCTCTGGCTTTCAAACATCTTATTTTGCTTAATTTTTGGGTACCAGGAAGTCTGAATCCTTATCCAGGACTTTGAAAGCTTGTACTGAAGGAAAAAAAAAAAGAGAGAGAGAGATAATCTGCAGGAATTATGTGGAAAGGAAAAGAGATAAACAGGAAGTTTTTATGCGAGTGTCTGGTCTCTTAACCTAGTCTAACTTTAAATAAAGTCAAATCTCTGACCTTCTCTGGATAAGGGGGAGGAGAGTCGAAAATACCTCTTGCCTATCTTCAAGGTTGAATCCATTCTGTTTGAACACTAAATTTCCTTAAGCACATTTCAGGACAACTGATCTTATCTCATAGATAACTTATTTGCATTAATAGCAACTATTGATACAGTGCTTCCTGCTGGCCATTACATTACATGCATTATCCCTTTTAATCTCCAAGGCTACTCTAGGAGATATGTATGCTTATTCTTATTTTATGAATGGAAAGGAGCAAAGAAATGTGTCCAAGCGCACATGGCTGGTAAGGAGAGCTGGGACTCTACACAAAAGCATAGCTTTGTGTGTTGGTGGTGAACATCAGGATGTATGGAACCTTTTATTGATGCTGCCTTCTTGGACTATCTGTGTACTGAGGCCAACTCCATCTCTGGTCCTTAGCATGTCTGTCTCATGTCTTCATGTCTGTCTACCTGAATGTCTGACCCACATCTTTAACATCAGTTCCAAGAGGATTCTTTTCTTACACAATCTGTTTCCCCTCTAGTCTTTCCTGTTTCCGTAAACGGCATCAGCATCCACTCAACAGCTCAGACCAAAAACTTGAAGATACCTTCATGTTCTCTCTGACCCTCAAATTCCACCCAGCTCACCGGCAAATCCCTGTGTCTCTACCCCCAAAAAGCACCTCGGACCTGACTGCTCCTCTGCAGGTTCCCATTTCTTTTTCTTTTCTTTTTGGCGTCACCACAGAGCATGTGGGGTCTTAGTTCCCCAACCAGGGATGGAACCCATGTCCCCACAGTGGAATCACAGAGTCTTAACCACTGAGAAGACTCCGTGCTTCCCCTGTAGGAGTGGGGATTCTGCTGTAGGGCTGCGGGTTCAATCCCAGGTCGCAGAACTAAGATGCCACATGCTGTGCAATGTGGCCAAAAAGAAAAGAAAAAGAAATGGGATCTGACAGGAAAGTATTTCAAGCTGCCCCTTTCTTTGATGACAGTGATACTCCTGAAGCTGGTCTCTGTTTCCATTCCTCCCCAGCTGCACCCCTCCAGAACATTCAGTGATTTCAGCGAAACTGTTCACTGTACCCCCCTTGGTTTCAAATCTCTGGGGATTTCTCACCGAGTGCGTGAAGGAGTGAGTGGTGGCTTGCCGGGCCCACACACGGCCGGCTGCATGATGTACAGACAGTATCGCACAGTCATGCTCAGAAGGGCCTGTGACTGGTTTGAAGCTCCACTGTCACTGTCTTGGAATTCTTAGTAATTTCTGAACCAGAAGCTCTGCATTTTCGTTTTGTCCTGGGCACCATGAATTATTGGTAAAGAATCCACCTGCAATGCAGGAGATGCCAGTTTAATCCCTGGGTCTAGAAAATCCCATGGAGAAGGAAATAGCAACCTACTGCAGTATTCTTGCCTGGGAAATCCTATGGACAGAGGAGCCTGGTGGGCTACAGTCCATGGGGTCACAAAAGAGTTGGACGTGACCTAGTGACTAAGCTCTCTCCCTGTCTACACACACTGAGTTTCTGGTCTTTCTCTGACCTTATCTCCTCTTACTGTTTCTCTTGCTTCATCCAGTCCCTCACTCATATCCCTGCATCTCTTAGCATCTCCTGAAGAATCCTGCATGCTCCATGCACTCTGATCCCTGCTGCCTGAGAAACGGTATCCAAGTAACACCTTCTACATTTGATGTCTTCACCAGCGCATTAATCAAAAAGGTTGTCCTTTCTCTGTCCCCAGTCCATGACCTCACTGAGCACTGTGCCATCTGCCGCCACCTGCCCACCAACTTCTATTTGTAATTCCGCAGTCCTGAGGCCATCGAGTGCGGCACTAAGAGATGGAATTCCATGATCCATATGGGTCCCACTGAAAGTCATCAAACCACTGGGGGGACATTATGTAATACTCGCTTTGTGGAGCGTGTGTTGTGACTCCTCCCACAAAATTTGCAGATGATGGAAATACTGATATCTTCCCAAACATTTGAGCTTGCTATTGGACAACTACCCAGAGCACAGCTCAGGTCTAGAACACAGAGTACAGGAGATGATGCTGTGAAATAATTAGTGAGCACCCACTCCATCCAAGTGCTGTATAATGTACAAGAAGCACATATTAATGGGACAGGGAAGAGCTGTAATCAAAGCAAGAATAACATGAGGCAGGAGTGCCCAGGAGGAGACATGTGAGTGAGTAAAAGTAATGTCTAGTGTGTGCCAAGCAGAAGTGCAGACATCCCCAGCAGAGAGAAGGCCCTTGACAAAATCCAGAGGCTCAGACTGCCTAAGGATCTCCACAAGCATGTTCACAACAAGCCCCTGAGTTTGGTATACCAACAGGAGTGGCCTCCACATACAGGTGAGGAAACCAAGTCTCAGAGAAGTCAAATAACATGCGCCAGGTCATGAAACGAGATGGACTTGTGCGTGCTTTTTCATTCCTTCTGAGTCTCTGTCCTGACTTCCAGAGCTTATACTGCTCTGAACAGAGCCCAAGTGGATGCTACAGCAGAGACAATGGCCAGAATGACAGAAAGGATTCATCTAAATTATCTGCATCCTTAACAGGCATTTAATGAGGAGAGAGCTATCTGAGAGAGGAGTTGAACACCCTGGTTTGAGCCCTGGCTCTGCCACTAGCTTGCAAAGTATTCCTAGATAAATTATATGCCCTCTGAGCTAGTTTCTCTCATGTGATAAATGAGCCTACCATCATTAGAGAGTTGACACAGTAAATAGATGAGACACTCTGCGTGATGGTAATCTGTGTGCTCTGGAGAGCTGTATACATGTTAGATTTATTGCTTAATTGTATTATTATTATATTTTATTATATCTTCTATAGCATGCTATATATTTTATAATAATGTACAAGCATATTCCCTTGTATATTATTATTTTATCATTACTAAAAATATTTTCCCAAGTAAGACATAGTTTAATGGCATATTGCATGGGACAAAATACCTCAAATGAAAGAGCTTTTCAGACTTCAGGTTGCAGACCTTTAATAGGTCTTGTAAACAAGTGGGGGAAAAAGTGAAAGTGCTAGTTGCTCAGTCACTGTGTCCAACCCTTTGGGAGTTAGTTTCTTTCTGTTTTCAACATTAAGGCCATACAGTTCCTGACCAAGTACACACAATTAGCTATGATGCAAAAGTTATTACTGCTGGGAGGTCATGATCAAAAAAGTCTTAAGAACCCAACAATCAAAAGAAAAACCTAGAAATATGAGGGGTCAGCGGTCAGTTGTTTGATGATCAAGGGCCTTGGAGATTACTGAGTCCTACAGGCCTCACTCCTGCCTTCAGGAGCTTGGATATCCAACCTTTATTCATTAGCGTCTGCTGTGCACCATCCCTGACTTCAAGGCACTGCTTACATTTTCATGGGAGAGAGAAAGGTAATACAAGTATGTTGAAAAACAAAGTTTTTTTTTCAGGCTGAAATAAATTCAGTGAAGGAGCTAAGGAAAGGAAGGGACAGAGAAGCATAGAAAGGTGTCCCCATGAAGGGTCTCTGAACAGGCTACCCTGAGGTTGGATCCCAAAGGATGGACATCCTCGAATTTATCTTGGTCTTTCCTCCATGATCACAAGATGACAGCCACGATGTCAGGTACACACTCTTGTTCAAGCCAGAAAGACAGGGTAAGGGGAACCAGTGATGCCATATATGTGCTTATCTTTCGTTAGGAAAAAATATTATCAGAGGGAAATTTTTCAATTAATTTCTAGAGATCAGTGGATGCTGAGGAAAACACATGTCTCTCCAGAGATGATCATGTGGCTTCCAAACTGAACTGGGCTTTGATTGTGAAGGAAGAAAGGGACCACGTATATTGAGTAGATGGTAAAATGTGATTGCCACTGGTATCATTCTTTTACACATTTCTGTGCATTTATTCCTGTGATTCCTTCTACTCAGCACATGCTTTTTCATCTCATGAAAGAGCAATAAGCATATGGCTTCATTTTCCTCCCAATGCCAGCAATAGACAACCTCCAGACAGCCTGATTCATGAAAAAAAGCAAGGTATATGCTTATATAAGCCACAGTGTCCAGCTTTCTCATACTTGCAGATGAATGGAATCTCAGCTGACATGAGGTCACATGGGGAATTACCAGCTATTATCCAAGGCACCTCTCTGCTGACTCCCTTACATGAAGCAATTTCACTGTTGACCCTAAGAACCCTAAACTCTACCCTCAAAAAGGGGAGAAAGACAGGTCAGCTTCTCCCAGGGATTCATCACTACTCTGACACTTAGTGACCTAAGCTTTCATTCAAGTGAGGTCAGAATAACCTTCCCTGGATCAGAGTTTCAAGGTCTTCATCACTGATGCTGTGTATCTGCAACCCTGACCCCCTACCTGGCTGAGGACCTTCTGCTGATTTCTAGTCATAATCCCCGTACTCTGAGATTGGATTGCTGGATTGCTCCACAGTGTTTTATCTCAACCCTGTGTAAGTCCACAGTGCCCTGCAGACTCAGTTGAACCCCGTGTCTCCTTCCTCACTTTGCTTTTCCATTCTACCTTGACCAACCCATCCTCAGTTTCTAGCTCTGTCTCAGGAAGATTCCTGGAATGATGTGACCATGTCTGTTCATATTTATTTCCACCCCACAAGAGGGTAGACTTAGGCTTTCTAATAAGCACACATTACTCAATTCATAATTTATTATACATTATTATCCTCAGCTTTTTGCCAGTATGATTATTCCACCAATTGCAGGTTCCAACTTTAAATTAATGCTGATTGTGACTTTTTCCAGGTGCATTATCTTACCTTTATCTATATTAAATCTCATCTCATTTGCTTCCAAAAACTTGCATTCTTCTCTCTTCTCTTAGCCTCTGCAGTACTCATTGCGTTTTGGAATTTGATAGCATCTGCAATGTAATCAACTTATCTTTCATTCTAAATCATAAATGAGCTTAGCCTAAATGCTTCTAACTTGTATAGGAGAAGAATTAGCATTTATTATCTGTTGACTAAGAGTCAATTCATCATGTGATGGATTATTGCTGTATACACTCAATCTTCCGACTAGGTTGACCAGCTGACAACACCCAGCTCTTGGTGGGCAGTTCCAATCACACGATCACTTGATGCCCCATGATCAGACACTCAGTCTTTGTTAAGATCCAGTAGCATGGCAGGGGCTTCTTTTTGAACAGTGTGTAATTCTCTGTGATAGAAGTGTGTTTTTGATCCAGAAACCTAAAGGTCGGCTCTGTGGTTCTCCTCTTGAAGTTGCCGAGGCCTCCACACAGCATTCGTGTCTACTTCAATAAATCTGGCACCTAAAATCTGCCTGGTCATATAGCTCCATGTCAGAGCCGCCTTTACAGCAGGCCGATCCTATTGCAGAAGTTGCTTTTGGCCTCTGGCTTTTGGCCCCAGTCAAAACTGGCAGCCTTCCTAGTCATCAATAAACTGTTGGAACAGTGTTTCCAAATGTGGTACACACTGCTTCCAAAACCAAAGAGACCCATCAAACACACTGCCCAACTTCTATCTGCAGGGAACTCAAGGTACACTAGGGCTTCCCAGGTAGCACTAGTGGTAAAGAACTCAGCTGCCAATGCAGGAGACCCGAGAGACACGGGTTCAATCCCTGGGTCAGGAAGATCCCTGGAGGAGGGCATGGCAACCCACTCCAGTATTCTTGGCTGGAGAATCCCATGGACAGAGGAGCCTGGTGGGCTACAGTCCATGGGGTCACAAAGAGTCAGACACGACTGAAGTGACTTAGCACATATGCACTCATGGTTCAATAATGGGGCTTATACCTTGTGATGTGCCCCAGATGCATAGACACCTGTCTTCACCCAATTTCACCAAGGTGGAAGTCCAAAATCGTCATGGAGTTTATCTCCCACCACTGGTCTGTGAGAGGTATGTGTTTTGATGAACATACAGCAGTCTCTGACACACATATGCATACATATATGTGCCTGCACATACAATAAAGATTTGTCAAATAGTGCATCTCAAGCTTTCCAAAGGGAAATATGAGTAGAAAGGGATGAACAATGATTCCTTCTCTTCTGTCTAAACACATTTTACTTCAATTTACCCAGTTGCAATAACACCCAATGCAACCCACTCCAGTATTCTTGCCTGGGAAATCCCATGGATAGAGGAGCCTGGCAGATTACAGGGCCGCCGAAAAGTCAGACACAACTGAGAGACTAAACATCAATGAGATGAGAACTCACTCCCTGAAACGCAGAAATTATGCAGAAGTGCACAGACATCCTGGAATGCGAAGTCAAGTGGGCATCAGAATTCCAGTAGAGCTATTTCAAATCCTAAAAGATGATGCTGTGAAAGTGTTGCACTCAATATGTCAGCAAATTTGAAAAACTCAGCAGTGGTCACAGGACTGGAAAAGGTCAGTTTTCATTCTAAAAGACAAATGCTCAAACTACCGTACAATTGTACTCATCTCATATGCTAGCAAAGTAATGCTTAAAATTCTTCAAGCCAGGCTTCAACAGTACATGAACCATGAACTTCCAGATATTCAAGCTGGATTTTCAAGCTGGAAAAGGCAGATAAACCAGAGATCAAATTGCCACCATCCGTTTGATCATCTAAACAGCAGAAGAGTTACAGAAAAACATCTACTTCTGCTTTATTGACTATGCCAAAGTCTTTCAATGAGTGGATCACAACAAACTGAAAAATTCTTAAAGCAATGGGAATATCAGACCATCTGACCTGCCTCTTGAGAAGTCTGTATGCAGGTCAAGAAGCAACAGTTAGAACTGGACATGGAACAACAGAGTGGTTCCAAATCAGGAAAGGAGTACGTCAAGGCTGTATATTGTCACCCTGCTTATTTAACTTCTATGCAGAGTACATCACGAGAAACGCTGGGCTGGATGAAGCACAAGCTGGAATCAAGATAGCCTGGAGAAATATCAATAACCTGAGTATGCAGATGACACCACATGTATGACAGAAAGTGAAGAATAACTAAAGAAACTCTTGATAAAAGTGAAAGAGGAGAGTGAAAAAGTTGGCTTAAAACTCAGCATTCAGAAAAATAAAGTTATGGCATCTGGTCCCATTACTTCATGGCAAATAGATGGGGAAACAGTGGAAACAGTGACAGACTTTATTTTAGGGGGCTTCAAAATCACTGCAGATGGTGATTGCAGCCATGAAATTAAAAGATGCTTACTCCTTGGAAGGAAAGTCATGACCAACCTAGACAGCATATTAAAAAGCAGAGACATTACTTTGCCAACAAAGGTCCATCTAGTCAAAGCTATGGTTTTTCCAGTAGTCATGTGTGGATGTGAGAGTTGGACTATAAAGAAAGCTGAGCACTGAAGAATTGATGCTTTTGAACTGTGGTGTTGGAGAAGACTCTTGAGAGTCCCTTGGACTGTGAGGAGATCCAACCAGTCCATCCTAAAGGAAATCAGTCCTGAATATTCCCTGGAAGGACTGATGCTGAAGCTGAAACTCCAATCCTTTGGCTACCTGATGCGAAGAACTGACTCATTGGAAAAGACCCTGATGCTATGAAAGATTGAAGGCAGGAGGAGAAAGGGACAACAGAGGATGAGCTGGTTGGATGGCATCACCGACTCAATGGACTTGAGTTTGAGTAAACTCTGGGAGTTGGTGATGGACAGGGAAGCCTGGCGTGCTGCAGTCCATGAGGTCAGACATGACTGAGCGACTGAATTGAACTGCACAGATCAAGTAAGCAGACTTGAGTACAATTAGTACAGTTAGCAGAGTTACCTAGCCCCTGATCATTTGCATATTCTGTTTAGGCATAACAGTAAAAACAATTCAATTCATGTGATGCAAGCAGCTGACTCATTGGAAAAGTCCCTGATGCTGGGAAAGATAGAGGACAGAAGGAGAAGAGGGCGTCAGAGGATGAGATGGCATCACTGATGCACAGACATGAACTTGGGCAAACTTTGGGAGATGGTGAGGGACAGGGAGGCCTGGCATGCTGCTGTCCATGTGGTCACAAAGAGTCGTACATGACTGCGTGGCTGAATAACAGCAACAAAAACAATTCAAGGCAACAAAAGATATGAGGACTTGAGGGAGACACAGGTTAGACTGGGTGGTAGAGAATGAGATGATTAGATGGTAAACATTTTCATTATATTTATTATGGTGATCTGTGACCAGTGATCTTTGATGTTACTGTTGCAAAAGTATTATGACTTGCTGAAGGCTTAGATGATGGTCAGCATTTTTTAGCAATAAAGCATATTTAAATTTAAGGTATGTACATATAATGCTCTTGCATACTTTATAGAGTAGAGTCTAAATATAACTTTTTCATTTTATTTTTTTTATTAAAGTTTAGTTGATTTACTATGTTGTGTTAGTTTTATGTGCACAGCAAAGGGATTCAGTTGTACCTATACATATAGAGATGTATATTCTTTTTCAGATTCTTTTCCATTACAGGTTAGTACAAGATATTAATTGTATTTCCCTGTGCTATGCAGTAGGTCCTTTGTTGTTTATGTTTTTTTATGTATAGTAACGGGCATCTGTTAATCCTAAATTCCTAATTTATAGATCTCGTCCCTTTCCATTTTGGAAACCAGAAGCTTGTATTCTATGTCTATGTTGTATTCTATGTCTGTCTTATTTTGTAAATAAGTTCGTGTGTATCATTTTCACATTCCTCATATAAGGAAAATACTGATTGTCTTTCTCTGACTTCACTTAGTATGATAATCTCAATGGACATTAGTTTTATATGTACTAGGAAATCAAGTACATACAACTTGCTTTATTGCAATATTCGTTTTATGGCAGTGGCCTGAAACCAAACCCACAATATTTCCAAGGTATGCCTGTGTTTAACTGTAGTATAATTTAAACAACTTTGGGGGGGAAAAGAATTAATTTTCCATCACTCCAAAATCTTCTCTGATCTTATTAGACATAAGAAGTTACATTTATTTTACTTTGTTGTAATCAGTGTATACCTTCTATCTTCCCTTCTCCCTTTTTTATTCACCATCATTCAATGCCCACAATTGTCTGCCTACTGTAGAGAATTTTTATTTTAATGGCTAGATATTTATTATTCATTATTAATTATTCATTATTTTGTTCTCCAATCATCCTTTCTGGAATCTGCTGTTGTAAGTTCGTAGCTTGTGAACAGCTTTGTACAATGACTTCTGTATTAGCCTTCCAGGGCTGCCATGATAAAGTGCTGCAGACTGAGTGTCTTACACGACAGTAATTTATATTCTCACAGTTTTTGAAGTCCAAATTCAAGGTGGCTGGCAGGATTGGCTTCCTCCGCGCCCTCTCTCTTTGGTTTTCAGAGGGCTGTTTTCTCCCTGCTTCTTCACGTGGCCCTCCCTCTGTGCCCAGCCGTGTCCTGATCTCCTCTCACAAGGACAACAGTCTTGCTGGACAGGCCCCCCTGATGACTGCACCTTAACTGCATTACGGCAAGACTAGCTCCAAATACAGACACACTCTGAGATCTTGGGGGTAGGAGTTCAGCATACAAATTTGGGGGGAATCACGGCTCCACCCACAGATGTTTTTTTTTCATTTGGGGTCCTTCTCTGACTTTTCAAAGCTGGAGCAGACCTCACCTGTCTCCTCATTGTCAACCTCTTGCCCTCTGCTCTTCAGTGACTCTGGAATGTGACCTGGGAGTGAGTGCAGTGAGGTTCAGACCCAGAGGGTAACCCTTGCAGAATGAATAATAGGAGATGGAGGGGTGCTGGGAAATAAATCCTTCTCGTCTCCCACCCCAAGAAGTCATTCCAATCCATGGTGTCTGGGGACATCTCACACACAACAGAGAATCCACCAGCATTTTTGTGTATGAAAATGCAGCTTTCTCAGTCTTAATGTACTTTGTACTTTTCTTCCCTTTTTTCTTAGGTCATTTCCCTCTCTATTGCTATAGTAACCAGGAGTGTTTCTGATGCTCTGACATCTGGGATCTTGCTGACCCAGTAGAGACTGCCCCTTCGGGGTCAGCCACCTGCCAGAGATAGCAAAGGATTCAGCTGTGAGTTTACCTTTTATATGCAAACAACCAATCCAGAACCTCCCCCCTGCCCCCAGCTTCGCCCATCTCTTTGTGGCTCTCACACTCAGGCTTACCACCCACCTGTCCTTCTTTGGGAAAAAAAAGAAACGAGTATAATTGCTTACAGTATTGTGATAGTTTCTGCTGTACAACATGAGTCAGCTGTAAGTATACATGTATCCCTTCCCCCTTGAGCTCCCCTCCCACACGCCCCCCATCCCGCCCCTCAAGGTCATCACGGAGCTGGGCTCCCTGTGCCGATCAGCAGCTTCCCAGTGTTCACTGCAGCACTGTTACAGCAGCCAGGGCGTGGAAGCAACCTCAATGTCCATCGTCAGATGACTGCAGAAGATACATACACCTGTATACAAAGGACTATTACTCAGGCATAAAAAATAAAATTGGGTCGGTTGTAGTGATGTGGATGAACCTAGAGTCTGTCAATACCCGCCTGTTCTAACCGCTCCAGGACCACGTGCCAGACAACCAGAGAGAGTCCCTATGTCACAGCCCATGGAAATTATTCACATCAGCCAATCTTAAGCCTGCTCACCCTGCACACACCCTGTTCTTTCCCCCAGGAACCACATGACGCCTCCCTCCCTGACTTAGCCCGCTGCCTCTGCATCCTGATCCACCTTGGTGCTTTCCCGTGTGAACCGTGTGTATCTTTCCTCTTGGGCACTGGGAATAACAAACTGTGGCAGTCATTTCCAAATCTGTTGGCCTCATCATACCCTGAATAAGAAAAGAAACTTTCATCTTAAATCTACTACCTTAAAATATAGTAAAGTTACAGGATATAAAATTAGCACACAGAAATCCCTTGCATTCCTATAAACTAACAATGAGAAAACAGAAAGAGAAATTAAGGAAACAATACCATTAACCATTGCAACAAAAAGAATAAAATACTTAGGAGTATTTCTACCTAAAGAAACAAAAGACTATAAAACACTGATGAAAGAAATCAAAGAGAACACAAACAGAGGGAGAAATATACTGTGTTCATGGATTGGAAGAATCAATATTGTCAAAATGACTATACTACCCAAAGCAATCTATAGATTCAATGCAATCCCTATCAAGCTACCAACAGCATTTTTCACAGAACTAGAACAAATAATTTCATAATTTGTATGGAAATACAAAAAACCTCGAATAGCCAAAGTAATCTTGAGAAAGAAGAATGGAACTGGAGGAATCAACCTGCCTGACTTCAGACTATACTACAAAGCCACAGTCATCAAGACAATATGGTACTGGCACAAAGACAGAAATATAGATCAATGGAACAAAATAGAAAGCCCAGAGATAAACCCACGAAGCTATGGACATCTTATCTTTGACAAAGGAGGCAAGGATATACAATGGAAAAAAGACAACCTCCTTAACAAGTGGTGCTGGGAAAACTGGTCAACCACTTGTAAAAGAATGAAACTAGAACACTTTCTAACACCATACACAAAAATAAACTCAAAATGGATTAAAGATCTAAATGTAAGACCAGAAACTATAAAACTCCTAGAGGAGAGCATAGGCAAAACACTCTCTGACATAAATCACAGCAGGATCCTCTATGACCCACCTCCCAGAATATTGGAAATAAAAGCAAAAATAAACAAATGGGACCTAATGAAACTTAAAAGCTTTTGCACAACAAAGGAAACTATAAGCAAGGTGAAAAGACAGCCCTCAGATTGGGAGAAAATAATAGCAAAAAATAGCAAAAAATAATAGCAAAAAAAAAAATTGGGAGAAAATAGCAAAATTTTCTATTTATTTTCAAATAGAAAATAAAACCAAAAAAGGACTAATCTCAAAAATATACAAGCAACTCCTCCAGCTCAACTCCAGAAAAATAAATGACCCAATCAAAAAATGGGCCAAACAACTAAACAGACATTTCTCCAAAGAAGACATACAGATGGCTAACAAACACATGAAAAGATGCTCAACATCACTCATCATCAGAGAAATGCAAATCAAAACCACAATGAGGTACCATTACACACCAGTCAGGATGGCTGCTATCCAAAAGTCTACAAGCAATAAATGCTGGAGAGGGTGTGGAGAAAAGGGAACCCTCTTACACTGTTGGTGGGAATGCAAACTAGTACAGCCGCTATGGAGAATAGTGTGGAGATTTCTTAAAAAACTGGAAATAGAACTGCCATATGACCCAGCAATCCCACTTCTGGGCACACACCCTGAGGAAACAAGATCTGAAAGAGACACGTGCACCCCAATGTTCATCGCAGCACTGTTTATAATAGCCAGGACATGGAAGCAACCTAGATGTCCATCAGCAGACGAATGGATAAGGAAGCTGTGGTACATATACACCATGGAATATTACTTAGCCATTAAAATGAATTCATTTGAATCAGTTCTAATGAGATGGATGAAACTGGAGCCCATTATACAGAGTGAAGTAAGCCAGAAAGATAAAGACCAATACAGTATACTAACGCATATATATAGAATTTATAAAGATGGTAACGATAACCCTATATGCAAAACAGAAAAAGAGACACAGATGTACAGAACAGACTTTTGGAGCCTGTGGGAGACGGCGAGGGTGGGATGTTTCGAGAGAACAGCATCAAAACATGTATATTATCAAGGGTGAAACAGATCACCAGCCCAGGCTGATGCATGAGACAAGTGCTCGGGGCTGGTGCACTGGGAAGACCCAGAGGGATCGGGTGGAGAGGGAGGTGGGAGGGGGGATTGGGATGGAAAATACATGTAAATTCATGGCTGATTCATGTCAATGTATGGCAAAAACCACTACAGTATTGTAAAGTAATTAGCCTCCAACTAATAAAAATAAATGGAAAAAAAATAAAAAATAGACCCTGATGCTGGGAAAGGTTGAGGGCAGGAGGAGAAGGGGATGACAGAGAATGAGATGGTTGGATGGCATCGCCAACTCAATGGACATGAGTTTGGGTAAACTCCGGGAGTTGGTGATGGACAGGGAGGCCTGGAGTGCTGCGGTTCATGGGGTCACAAAGAGTCAGACACAACTGAGCGACTGAACTGAATACATAGCTGCAAGGAAGACTGGGAGAGAATGGACATTTGGAGAGATTTAGCAAGCTCCAGCCAGAGGTCTAGGAAGACGCGGTAAGAGCTAGACAAGCGACTACCCCTCTCTTCCTGAGATTTATCATCTAGGTTTATCAGCATCAAGACCTGAAACTAGTCACATGGATAATATTATGTATAAACTCTGGGGAGCTAACATACACCATGGAGACTATGGTCAACAATACTATATTGTATAATTGAAATTTGCTAAGACAGTTGATCTTAAGCATTCTCACAAAAATAAAGAGGTAAACATGAAAAAAAATTATTTCTCTTATTAAAAAACCCCTAAAAACAAAAAACTCCCACCTCTTGCTACCCAGACATTTTATCCCCTGATAAACATTATCACTTAGGCTGTGCCTCGGGCTGATTTTCCAGGAGACTGAGCTAAAGCAGTACCCAAAGGAAAGGAGACATGGTTTCCTTGCCAACCTACTGAGTGCTGGGTAATGTACTCAAACCTTCATCCATGTGATTCCATTTGAAATAATTTAAAAGTCAAAGAAAATAGTTTTGTAGATCCAGTTGAGTTGCCTTTCTCCAGAAAAAAGAGGCAGAGTATACTCATGTGTCTTTCCATCCCTGACAGCATCTGTTTGGTACTGTTTATTCAATAGGTGTTCTATGGTAAATTAGAAGTTGCTTTTACTTAATGTTACCTTAATTGCTAATGAGGCTATGCATTTAAAGTAAGAGCTATTCTGTTTGCTTATTTTACTGCCAAAGTAATATATCAGGCATTGGCAAGTGGGTTCCCGGCTTCAGTATTCTGGCCTGGAGAACCTCATGGACAGGGGAGCCTGGCGGGCCACAGTCCACAGGGTGGCAAAGAGTGGGACATGCCTGAAGCAACTCAGCACAATAGCACACAGTATATCTGGCTTATGCTTCCTGGGACATAGCAGACTTTCAGGAACTTACCTACCTGCTATACTGGGTTCTAATACTGAAATGGTAGAGGCCCAAATTCCTGACCTTGTGGTGCAGAATCTCAGGCTTGTGCTTTCTTGATTGTTTGGTAGTAAAGAATCTGCCTGCCAGTGCCGGAGACATGGGTTCAATCCCCAACCTGGGAAGACCCCTCGTGCTTCTGTGTAGCTCAGCCTGGGAGCCCCAACTACTGAGCCCGCAAGGCACAGCTTCTGAAGCCCACGAGCCCACGAGCCCATGCTCTGCAGCGAGAGAAGGCACTGCAACGAGAAGCCCATGCAGCACCGCTGGAGGGCAGCCCTGGCTCGCCGCAACTAGAGAAAGCCTGCATGGCAATGCAGACCCAGCACAGCCTAAAGAAGAAATGGGAATCCCAGCCCTGAGGGCCCCTGAGCCAGGGGCCACACCCCCTGCTACCAGTCTCCCTGGTGACATGAAGCTTTTATGATCTTACCATCTGCTCCTCCTGAGTGCCATTCTTGGGATAGGGTCTCCTTTAACTACCACTGGCCTCATGTCAACCTGGAATGTGAGCCCCTCAACCTAGGGGCTTTTGACCCACCCAACCTCTCCATAAATAATGCTTGCTGATAAAACTCTTTGAGATTCCTCCAAGAAACTAAGATTCTCAGGACAAGGTGTTATCATTTGGCTGATGGGAAGCAAATATCTACCTAATCACCATAATTATATTGTCAAAACTGCTTAAAATATCCACCCTGCTGGTGTAGCAGTGATGTCAGGATCTTTTGTGACTAGTAAATTGGAACATTAACGTGAAATTAAAAAAAGAAAAGTTATATTACCAAGTAATTCATTGCAATGATTTGATAGTTCAAGGATAACCACTAAGTGGTTTCAGGAACATGTAATTATTTTTTCACTCACTATTTTTATGATGCATCACTGTGCCTTTTAAAATGGAAGAATAACACATGTCATTAACAGACCAATGTCTAGGTGGAACTTGTTCAGTCACTAACTTGTGTCTGATTCTTTGTGACCCCATGGACTGCAGCACACCAGGCTTCCCTGTCCTTCACCAACTCCCGGACCTTGCTCAAACTCATGTCCATCGAGTCAGTGATGCCATCCAACTATCTTGTCCTCTGTTGTCCCCTTCTCCTCCTGCCCTCAATCTTTCCCAGCACCAGGGTCTTTTTCAATGAGTTGGCTCTTTGCATCAGGTGGCCAAAGGATTCAATCAATCGTGAAGACGCATCTGGTGGCAGAGACATTCATGTGATCTCAGACTGCTTGAGAGAGTTCCTTTCTGTTGTCAGGTCGTGACAATGTCATTGATCTCATGGAAATCACAGACATCTTACGACTACAACAACTTAGAGTATAGACTGGAAGAGGTTGTCCAAGATTAATGTGAGGCTCCTTGTGCCTCTGAGCCTCCCTGCTCAGCCAGTCCTCTGGGTCCCAGGCTGTGGGAGTCAGGATGCAGGACACCGTAGTGTTGAACAAGCCCACTGTCCAGACAACTGTCAATCAAGACCTTCGAGCTGCCTGTTTCCACTGAGATTTATGACACTTTGGTTCCTCTTTTCACAAACATCCTGATTCTACTCCAGTTAGAGCAGTGTTCCTGCTTTCACGTTGCCCCATCTTAACGTCAACAGACACACAATATGGCTTTTTTGTGGACTGAACTGTTGGTTGTCGTTGCTTAGTCGCTCAGTCGTATCTGACTCTTTGTGACCCCGTGGACTGTAGCCCACCAGGCTCCTCTGTCCATGGGATTTGCCAGGCAAGAATACTGGAGTGGGTTGCCATTTCCTTCTCCAGGGGATCTTCCCGACCCAGGGATCGAACCTGAGTCTCCTGCATTGGCAGGCAGATTCTATACCTCTGAGCCACCAGGAAAGTCTGTGGACTGAACTCAAATGAATATAATGAAGTTTTAACCGCAAGACCTAGAGTGTGGTCATACTTGGAGATAAGGTCTTCAAAGAGGTTTTTAAGGGTAAATTAGGTCACTGAAGTGGCCCTGATTCAATATGATCAGTGGCATTAGATGAGGAGATTGGGACTCAGACACATGCAGAGGAAACACCATGAGAAAACCATTAAGAAGTCAGCCTAGGAGAAAGGTTGTCAACTTGCTAACACGTTAATCTTACACTTCTAGCCTCCAGAGCTGTGAGAAACTAAATTTCTATTGTTTAAATTGCTCAGTTTGTGATATTTTGTTGTGGCATCGGCTCCAACTCCACAGAGCCTGCTTAGTCATCCAGCATAAGTAGTTTGCCTATTATCTACTTCATTGCAAGTCCCTTGCTATTAGATTTCTATTAATGGCTTCATTTGAAAAACCACTGCTTCCTGCCAAGGGCTGTACCAGGAATCAGATGTGACCAGTTTTGTAAAGAAATATTATTTGTGGGATATGAAAGTGGGGATCTTGCTCTTCTCTGGCCTTCTAAGATCCTACCTGTATTTTAACACTTCTTTCTGGTACTCAATTCCTACTGATGTGCGTCTTCCCTGTTAGACCACAGGCAACTTTGGTGTAGGTGTTCTGCCTTCACCATCCTGGTGTGTGCTGTGTCTCACACACACACACACACACCCTACAGAGTCCCTGGTACAAACACTGCCAGATTGGATGAAAGTCCATCCAACAAATTCCTGAAAATAATTCCATTTCTCCATGATCATCTTCCTCCTGGAGAGGGGAAAGAACAAAGGCGAGGATGTATAGATCCACTTGCAATCTGGACTTGTGATAAAGAAGCAAATTCCTCATTAAAACTTAATCAGTTGGTATCTATTTGTCTGTCACTATGGTTTGTCTAGTACCCATCAGTTCCCCTGAGACTAGATGAGCTCTGCATAAACTTCATTTCTCAATGATGCTTCTAATAAGCTTACAAAAGCTTAAGACATCTCAGGCGTTAACCTAAGAGTGGACCTTGATGTGTAGTGGCCTCTGCTTGGAGCTTCAGGGAGCCCTGATGTATACATGTGTCATGCTCAAAACCCTCAGCGTTCTCTGTGGCCTCTAACAATGGTTTTCAAAACTACATCTAGAAAAACAAAACCATGCTTGCCTCCATTTTATTTTAGTAACAATAACCAGTTCATCCTGCCATCTTCAACAATGTTAGGAGGACATGTCATTTTGATGTTTGTGGCTGTAAAGAAGCTGAAAAAAAGAAACAGTTTTGTCTGATAAAGTCTCACAGCTAATATGACCTGCTTCCTGCTTTCCTGTCTCCCGGGTTCATTAGTCCCACTTCGTCATGAACCCTAAGCCCTGGACACTCCTAGACACTCAGCTCTCCAAGCCATTGTCTGCTTTTCCTTCCTCCTCTCTCCTTGCTCAATCCCGGTTCTCCTTCAAGCCTCATCACCTGAATGATGCCTCCCTGCCTTCCCTCCCACCATCTGCATTGCCCTCCTGTGGTGGAATCTGGGTCGGTTTTTGTTTCTGAGTCTATCTCGTTTTAGTGGCAGAGATGGTAGCTTTTCACCATCTGCTCCCCCTCGCCAACCTGACCACCAGTCCTGGCACTGAACCAAGCACAGGGTCAGTGCTCAAGGGACATTTGATGCTTGAAGAAATGGGAGCCAGGGTGAATCTGAGACCACTGGAGTCGGAGCCCCCACCTCACCTTCCTTGAACTATGAATCTATGCATCTCCACCTGCCTGGTGGATCTGCTGAGGTCCCCGGCCGATGTTTCATCTTCCAGTGGTGATGGGCCCATCAGGGAGTCCCTTTATTGGGGCATCTACCTCAATCTCTTGCATCAAGTCAAATTACTTCCCTGGACTTGCTCCCCTCACTGAGCCTTTGTGCTTGGTATTTGTTCACCAAGTGTATCAGTAGTGTCGAGGATTTAATCAAGATGTATGGACTAGAAAAGAATTTACAGTATTGGCACATGTGTATGTTGGGGCCAGAGCTGGAGCCATCCATCTTGCCTGAAAACTTGTCAACAAGGTGAAATGGCCAGATGTCTTATTTTTGCAATTTTGTAATTCTCTTTGAACAACAACCCCCACCCCCTGCAAATGCTCCATCCAGAAAATATGCTTCTCTTGGTATAGCTGTGACCTCCAGCCACAACTGTCTATACAACAGATCACTCTCCCAGCTCAGGTCTGATTTGGACCCAAACAATGAGACTCAGGGAAAATACAAAGAGGAGATGAAAGCAGAGCTCCTGATGGAAACAAGAATGACCCCACCGTGACACAGAAAGCAAGGTTCATCATATAAAAATGAGATGAATCATAGCCGTGTACTGTGGGTACTCAGTGGGGTTACCGTGTTCCTGGGGCTGGAGATTTCACTTCTGTGAGGGGGTCCTTTCAATATGTATTCTTTTAAAGGCTTTCTTTCTCCTTAAAAATTCAGAAGGGCATAGTATAACACAGTGGATAGATATGGTTTGGATTCAGAGATGACCTTGAGTAAGTGGCTTAAACACCTGAAGTCTAGATTTCTCATCTACTAATTTGACTAATAACAACATTTCTCTTTCAGAATTGCCACGGGAATTGAAAAGAATAATTCAGGAAAAACACTAAGTAAAGTACCTGGCATGTAGAAAACACATTATTATTATAAGTATGAAATAGGAAATATACAATGAAATAATTTTTATAGTAGGAGGAAGATCAACAGTGTCATAGTATAATTCTTAGTAATGATCAAACTATCGCCAGTAAGTTTAAAAGAAAAAAGACAAAAAAAAAGCAAAACCCTGACTTCCTGGATTAAAAGTAGATAATGTAGGATTCTGCAGACAAACAGACCTGGCTTTGAATCTCAGATTCTCCACATTTCAGTTTTGCCTACTTCTTCCCATCTTTATACTTTGTCCTTAAAATGGCTTTAATAGAATCCTTCTCATAGGGTTCATGTGAGAATTAAAGTAATAACATACAGACAGCCATAAGCTTAGATCCCGGCATCTGTCCAGTAAAGAAAGAGCTGTCATTAGTATTAATATCAATTCTCTCTGGTTTCTGTTTAAAGTATAGAAGGAAGAGACTGTCCTAGAAGGAGGACCCTGAGTTGAAGTCCTGGTATTTTTATTAATAGCTGTTAGATTTTCACTTAATCTTTTAAAAGCCTCAATGTCCTCATCTGAGGAAAAGTCAGTGTTTGGTCACACAATGTGTGGGCACCCAAGGTCCCATCCTTCCTGGGCCCTTCTGAAGAGTGTCCAGAATGTTTCTCAGGGCTTTTCACCCAAAAACCCATCAGGAGAAGTAGATGACCCCTGTGGAGAGTTGGCCCTGTGTGTGTGCTGTCACGCTCAGCTGCTAAGCTGTGTCCGATTCTTTGTGACCCCACGGACTGTATAAACTGCCAGGTGCCTCTGTTCCTGGGATTCCCCAGGCAAGAATACTGGAGTGGGCGGCCCTTTCCTTCTCCAGGGGATCCCCCCTACCCAGGGATCGAACCCGCGTCTCCTGCCTCTCCTGCACGGGCAGGCTGGTTCTTCACCACTGAGCATCTGGAAAGTCCACCTGTGGCTGCTGACTCCTCTGCACTGCCCGGTCGTATGGGGAAAGGGTCCTTGCTGAGTAGAATCAAGCCAGCATCAGGGCATCAGGGTGCCATGAAAGATGCAGGACCTGAACCCAAGAGGAGAAGCACCAGCATGAGGGGCATCTAATCCTGCAGAGCAGCACCTGCCCGTGGGGGCTGGGGCCGGAAATGGGGTGGAGAGGATGCGAAGCAGGACACAAAGGGGTCTGATACACTCCATGCAGGTAGTCCTGACTTGTCTCAAAGGCTTAGAATCAAAACGTTCCCTTCCTCTTCCGAAAACTTGGCTCGTCTTATCCTGAGTTGACACAGCAACAAAAACCAGGTGTTGGGTGAAAATGGCTTTCAATCAAGTATGTGATGACAGATTTCTGAAGACATCTGGATGCTTGATGAAATTTGTATTCCATTTGCTCTCATTTGCACACACAGTTATATACAGAGAGAGAGAGAGAAGTGGATGGCAGGAGGAGGAGGAGAGAGAGAGAAGGAGGGAGAAAGGAATTCCTAGCAATATCTAGTCGGAGACCCTGTGGACTGAATGTTTACATCCCCCAAGTCCATATGTTGAATCCCTTATCCCAAGGGCAATGGTATTTGGAGGCAGGGTCCCTGGGAGGTAACGGGGTTTACATGAAGTCAAGAGGGCGGAGCCCCCACGACTGGGACTGCTGCTGCCATCATGATCCCTTCCCACCACGTGAAGACGCAGCAAGTGGATGCAAACCAGGAAGAGGGCGTTCACCAAAAACCTGACCATGCTGGTACCCTGATCTCAGACCTCCAGCCTCCAGAACTGTGATAAAAAGAAGTTGGTTGCTTAAGCTGCCCCGTCTATGGTATTCTCTTAGAGCAGCCTGAGCAGACTAACAGAGTGGCAGCCCAGCCTCCACCTGCCTCATCCTACTTCTCAGAGTTGAGCTCCCACTCTGAGGCCAGTCCCCAGGTGGAGGTTTCATCTTGCAGGGAGGATGGTGTAAGGGTAGGGAGGTAGAGATGAGAGACATCTGTATATTGGATTTCAACTAAATCATTACCCTAAAGTCTTTGAAATCTCTCATTTCAAAGCTATGAGGAAGTCTCTGTGTTCTATTAGGTGGACAGTTGAGTCCACCTTTGGAGCTAACCATGCTTTTGCTGTAGGAATACTACCTTTCAGATGGGAAAACAGGAGTGCTGTCCTTTAAACTCACCCCTTGCTTCCTTGTCTCCTATGACTATGCATGCATATAGCACAGATATGCTTCTCCAGCTGAGGGTTTTAAGAGACTCTGGACGCTGGCAGCTTTGTTGTTGTTCAGTTGCTGTCATGTCTGACTCTTTGTGACCCCATGAACTGCAGCACGCCAGACGGCTCTGTCCCGCACTATCTGTCAAAGTTTGCTCAGATTCATGTCCATTGAGTCAGCGATGCTATCTAAGCATCTCATCCTCTGTCACCACCTTTTCCTCCTGCCCTCAATCTTTCCCAGCATTAGGGTCTTTTCCAATGAGTCAGCTCTTCGCATCAGGTGGCCAAAATATTGTGGCTTCAGCTTAAGCATCAGTCCTTCCAATGAATATTCAGGGTTGATTTCCTTTAGTATTGACTGGTTTAATCTCCTTGCTGTCCAAGGGACTCTCAAGAGTCTTCTCCAGGACTGCAATTCAAAAGCATCAATTCTTCGGTGCTCAACCTTCTTTATGGCCCAACTCTCACATTCATACATGACTACTGGAAAAGCCAAAACTTTGAATGTGACGTCTCTACTTTTTAATATACTGCCTAGGTTTGTCACCGAGCAGCTAACTCCATGAAAATCTGCTTGTATCTTGGGCAGAGCTGAGTGTCTGCCACTTTTGTTTCCTAGAGAAAGATTTCTTCTCTATATATGGATTTAGGATTGAAAATTTTCATTAACTCTTAGATGTGTGTGTAGAGGGGTGTCTGGGTGGCCATTTTCTCATAGAACATCAGAAAATGAGCCCCTAAAGATGCAGAAATGATACATGGGCGTGACCACCAGCTCCAGCTAACAGAGAACCTACAATGAGCCACATTAGATTACTAATGCTCTGCCCATAGAGCATAGAAGTTGATTATCTCCAGAATGAAGATGGTCAGCAAGGTGCCTTGTGTTGCATCTGGACCACTGTATTTGCATGGGATTGTCCTTCTGGAAGGCACAGCGCTAGGCCAACTCTTAGGAGAAGGAGGTGGGGATTCCAGGAGGGAGGAAGTATTCTCTGCAAAGAGCAAATCTGAAAACAGGTTAAAAGCATCTGCTGCCAGACCCAGATCAGGAGAGAGAGGACACTTTGTCCTGTGGAGGATCAAAGATGTACTCAACGCCTCGCCCCGCTGGTGCAGAAGGCAAAACTGACTTCTGCTTAGTGAGAGGAGCCTGGAGCAGTCACGCGGCATCAACATGGGACCAGCCCCCGGGGAGCGGCTCTTCCTTCAAGTACCTCTGAATTATCACTTCCTTACCACTCAAGTCTGCAGGTAGGTTCCGTTAAACATCACAGAACCGCCTGTGTTGAGATCGAGGCACAGAAGAGAAGAGGGCTCTTCTTTCTTGTGAAATGCACTGGTCTGAGAAAGGTTGTTGGTTCCAGAGCTGCGGTGACCAACTGAGCATCTCCAGTGAAAACTCAGCCAAGTAAGAGCTTCCATGCTTGCATGGAATGGGAGAGAGCGCGCCAGCGGGAAGACCCCCAGAGACCCTCACACACACAGGAGAAGGGCAGGGGGGCATGGGGACATCCTACCATCACTCGAATGGGGCCACAGGAACAGCAATGATTTGGATTTTCTGCTTTGCTTTCAAAGTATTTAATTAATAGTCCAACTCAGTGCATCACCAGACTGATCTCTCCTCAGAAGCTGAAATACAGAAAGCTGATGATCCTTCCCAGTTATCTGATGTGTGCCGTTACCGTCTTTCAGAGGAACAGGGAACAGTCAATGAAACCCGTACCTTTCTAAACTTAAGTCATGTTGTTCACCCTACCCATCTCCCTTTACCCTGTTTAATAGAGAAACTGAATCTGAGATGAGCTTTTAATTAAAAATCTCATAATAATATATACAAAATTCAGGAGATAAGGAGATTAAATATTAATTTTTTTTTGTTCTCCCTATCTCTCCACGTTTCCTGTTGTTTGGCAGGCACAAAGTTTATTAGAACAAAAGGAGACAAAAGAACTTTCAGCATCATAAAGGGCAATATTGGAGAGGGTTGTTTTGGGCCTGTGAATTTCTGACAGTCTTTTTTTTAATATATAAATTTATTTGGCTGTGTGGGATCTTCATTGCTCCATGTAGGATCTTAAGTTGCTGCATTCGGGATTTATCACCAACCAGGTATGGAACTTGAATGCCCTGTGCTGAGAGCTCAGAGGCTTAACCACAGGCCCACAAGTAAAGTCCTGATCTGATGGTCTTTTAACTCATCAATCCAGATCCAGATCAAAGAGTGGGCACCACCCACCTATATACCTGGGAGTTTGGAGAGCCCACCCCACCCTCAGCCAGCTCACTAAATGACAATCCATGCCAGAAGTCCAACACCCTGGGTGGTGGGAGTAATAAGGAGGTTAAAAGAACTAAGGGCCGTGATAAAGAGGAAACGAAATTCCAGTGCAAAGAAGCTTTCCTGACAAGGAAGGGGTTTGTTCTTGATTCATTTTATATTTGACAGTGACATGATTTGACTGTGGGACCTGCGACCTCTTTCTTCCATGATAGAGGCTTTAAGATTGTAGTTGTAGGAGAAACAATAAAAATAAACCTTATGTGTTTGATTTTTATAAATAATGTCTGTTGCTTTTTTTTCAAGGGTATTTAAAGGAAAAATGATTGCATTTTACAATTCTATAGAAAATTCCAAATATTTTGAAATTCATGATGAAGAGAAGACTCTGAGTCCTTTAGTTTGCATTCACAGCTGAATAGTTCTTTCAAGGTCTTTCTAGAAGCTTTAGAAGTCCTAAACATAGGCCTCCTGTTGATATTTTCTGGTGTTGTCATAAGCCAATTCATGGCTGGTGTGAAGAGACCTGAAAATCTATGATGGCAATCGGATCAGATCACTGGTATAAAGAACTTGCCTGGAAAGACAAGAGTAGGTTAACTATTGTTTCCATGGGGATTGGGGAGGGGGTAATGGAAGCAATGAAGAGATGACACAGATGAATGCTTGTCACTAAATTCAGAAGGACACGTATTTTTTGTTGTTGTGTATTTGTTTAAAGCTGACCTCATTCTGAAAAGAATTTGAAGAAGTCCTTACATACAGTACCACGAGACAAAAATAAAAATAAATTAGAAGACTGGGGTGAAAGGAGAATAAGCTGGAATAATAAGATGAAAACACAATTTTAAAAGAAAGTCATCAGGCAGAAAAGCATGCTGTGAAGTTCTTCATGATTCCAACTGAGCCACAGACTGATTTCTGAGCAGGGCGCGCTCATTTTTCTACAGGTGGAAGCACAAAGGTCGCCCCCCAATTAGCATCTGGACTCATTTCCATTCAGCAGATGAAGTTTGATGGGAACTTTATTCATCTGAGTAGAGCTCTGTCCTTAGCACTCTGAGGGGAAAGCCATGCACACTCTTAAGACATTGTTTTAAAGCTGTGGTTTTCATTTGATTTGGGAGCGGATAAAAAACTTCAAAGTCAGCTTGATGGATTGTAGATGGTGTGTTCATTCACTCGTTCAACAACGTACTGAGCACCTATTACTTGTCAAGACTCATGTTAGGTGCTGTGTGTAGAGGAACAGGTGAGAAGGGTCACTGCCCACTGAAGCCGTGGGAAACAGACAAGCAAAAGACCAGTGACTTTACAAATGCTGAGTGCTGGTCACAGGTGCGTCTGCGTGTATACGGAGTGGGGAGTGCTGTAATGGAGCGCATGCCAGGAAAAGGACAGCCCTGAAGAGGGAGACACTTGGTATTCTTTTGGCCTCTGTGGATTTCTTGTATTCATTCATTCACACACTGATCTCGAGTGGCCTCAGCCTGCAGCAGCTTGAAGCAGGATTTCGGTTCCTGGCCAGAGACTGAGGTCGGGCCACAGAAGTGAGAGTGCTGAATCCTGGCCCCTAGGTTACCAGGGACAGTAGCCAGTAACGTGGCCCTGGCCTGTCAACAGCATAGAAGTGAATTTCCACATAGAGACAGAAGGTAGTGAATCCAGGGACTTCCCTAGTGGCTCACCTGCCAGTGCCGGGGACATGGGTTCGACCCCTTGTCCAGGAAGATCCCACATCGCTCGGAGCTACTGAGCCCATGCTCCAAAACCACAGAGCCTGTGCTCTAGAGCCCAGGAGCCGCAGCTGCTGAGCCCGCGCGCCCCAGAGCCTGCACTCTGCTACGAGAGGCGCCGCAATGGGGAGCCTGCGCACCGCAACTCAAGAAAGCCCGTGTGCAGCCACAAGACCCAGTGCCACCAAAAATAGAAAATAAATAAGGAAACGTTTTTTAAAAAGGAAAGTGGTGAAACAAGGAATGTGTTTATTAGGGGAAGGAGCACAGTATGTGTGGATAAACACACGGGCGGGCTCAGAGAGATAGTGACGCCCTCGTTGTAGCTTGAATCCCTTTTATGGGCCATTTCTTTCCGGTTTCCATTGGCCAATAATTTGGCTTTGCCTGGTTCTGAGTCCATGTTTGGTTTATCTCAGGGTCCTCCCGTGTGTGTGTATCTCTTGGCCAAGCTGGATTCTAGTGAAGAAGCCTATGGGAGGTTTACGTCACTGACTTTGATGTGATGCCCACCTCCCTTTTGACCTCCGAGGAGCCTTTCTGCACATGCATAGTTAGGAAGGTCTCCCTGACCTTGAGAATGAGGAATATTTGGTTTTTAATCTCTTATCTGGGCAGGGCCCAGCCTCCTCTCTTGATTGTCCTGCTCTTCATATTGTGGAGTTTCTGTCCACAGGGAACAGATTCCATCTGCTTAGCCTGTTGGGGATGAGGTGGGGGTTTAGTCCACCTATCTCCTGCCTCACATCCAGAACAGGAATTTACAGGGCCGCATCCCCCTGAGTCTTACTGTCAATGGACACGGCTTCAACCTCACAGCCTTCTTTCTTACTTCCTCTTTCCTATTATACCTGATTTTCAGTCACAAAAAGAGATTACTATACTATGTCTTACATACTGTATTACAGACCCCATGGACTGTAGACTGCCGGGCTCCTCTGTCCATGGGATTCTCCAGGCAAGTAGACTAGAGTGGGTAGTCATTCCCTTCTCCAGGGGCTCTTCCCAACCCAGGGATGGAACCTGGGTCTCCTGCATTGCAGGCGGATTCTTTACCATCTGAGCCACCAGGAAAGCCCACATTACAGACATATTCTAAGAATTATTCATATATGAGTTCATTCAGTTCTTACAACAATGCTTTCAGATGGGTATTAATTTCATCATGTCCCTTTTGTGGGTGAAGAAGCTGATCTAAGAGAGGTTGAGTGACTCACCCCATGGTCACACACCAGTAAGCGTCTGAGCTGGGGTTTGAACTTAGGTTGTAGAAATCCAGAGCCCACTCTGTTACGTGCAGTACCACCCCTACTTCTTAACCAAAGTATAATTATTAGCTATTAAAATGACCCCAGGCTTTAAAAGCACTTTACTTTATATGCATTCAAAGTATAAAAACCAAGAGGAAAAGGACAAGCCTGTCCTTCTGTTAAATAGATCTATTATCTAGCAACTAGCTACATAAACTCAGCCCAAGCATGACTTAGACTTTTTTTCTGCATAAACCCAATGATCAAGGATGGAAGGTGAAGATGAGCAGAACTTGGCTCATTATTTGGAAGAACTTTCTAATGGTCCAAACGTTCAGCAAGGACGTTCAACTCAGTCTGCTTGAGCAATTTCTCCATCACGATATGCATTCAAATTGATGCTGTGTCTCCCTTGTCCTGGAGTTGCAGAGAGGTTTTACACATTTTATGGTGGTTAGAGTCAGGTGGCAGGTGGTAAAAAATCTGCCTGCCAATGCAGGAGATGCAGGTTTGATCCCTAGTTGAGAAGATCCCCTGGAGGACGAAAATGGCAACCGGCTCCAGTATTCATGCCTGAAAAATTCCATGGGCAGAGGAGCTTGGGGGCTACAGTTCATGGGGTCACAAAGAGTCAAGTGAGACAAGGCATGAGCATAACCAGAAATGTTTAAGATCCCTCTTAACCCCAAAATTCCACAAGACAGATCAGTGGGTGCTTATTACCTAGACTGTCCATTGTGTAGTTCAGTGAGATATCACAGCCTCTAATATAAAGCATAACTTTCCAGAATGCCTTGCTTCCACCCTCCTTCCTGTAGGGTTGTTATGAAGACAAGAAATGATGCATATAAAGTCCCAGGCACTCAGTAGGCAGGCACGATGCAACTGTCAGGTGGGGGCTATTATGATGTGTCCGAATGCTCTCTCCTCTGTGTTGACCACGTAGTGAGTAGCATTTGGTGGCCTAACCCTTCACATAAGTGAACCCCTCTTATTTCCTACAAGAACCCTCTGAGGAAGGTTTCTTATCCCTAGGAGTGGAGGCCACGGAGGCTGAGGGAGATGCCCAAGGTCCCAGTTGGTGGCTGCACCCCCCTCTGCCTGGCCCCAGCGTCCCTTCTCCTCCTCTGTGAAGCCCCTCTGAATGCAGAGCCCCGAGGCAGCACCAGTCAAGCCTCATCCTTCACGATGTGGGGCGTTTCTGCAAGTGCTCCTGAGACTCAGTGAGACCAACAGGAGGGCTTTGATTGAAAGGAAAGGCATTTGGTGGTAGGAAAAGGTTGTCATTTTGTTCCTTTGACTGTTGGCCCTTAAAAACGTACACATGATTAATGAACTCCCTGAAAGCCTTCTCTCTCAAATTATTTTTTTCCCTGAACCCCACAGAAACTGTGATTGTTTTATAATAACTGCTGCTGTGACACAAATAACCTTTAGCAAACATCCAACACGGCTAATACCTTCTCCAAGCAGTACGGCTGCCATTGTAATACCCAGCCAGGATGGGGTTTCCAGCGACATGGGACCCCCCCCCCCCACTCCTGGCTGCAAGAGGGAGACCTTTGAATGTCAGGTGGAACCCTGGCTAGGTGAGCTTCCCTCAGAGTCAAAACCTATGTATTGAAGTACAACTTAAATTATTAGCTGGGCAGATTTTATTTTTTTGCAAAAGGGGTTTCTGCTTCTTAAGTCATTTTGCTTAATGTTCTTCAAATTGCAATCCTACAAAATGTGCAAAAGGTTCTAGACTGGGACGTAGGCATGCTTGCTTCCATTGTTGACCTTGTGTAAGTCATTTGATGTATTTGAACCTCTATTTTGAAGGGAAAACAGAAAGAAGGAGAGAAGGGAAGTAGACAAGGGAGATGAAAGGGATGAGGACAGGGATTGGAGGGAAGATGGAGAAAGAAGAGGAGAATGAAAAGGAGCCAGAGGAGGAGGAGGGAGAGAAAGATGGAAGAAAAACTTAAGAAATCGCACGTACTCCTCAGGTCCTCGGTCCAGATGTCTGGGATTCTCTGATCACCTATAAGCTTGAGCTTCCATGTCTAACTGATTGTCTGATTGACACGGTATTTTTTGCACCGCATCTATTGTTGTGAACACAAGCATGCAAATGTGCCACGTCTGCTTTAAGGCACCCACATTCCTAAGTACTGGGGCCCAGGGTTCCCCAAGCTCCTACAGGATAAAAATCGCCTGAGGTCCAGCTAAACATTCAGCAGTCTGATACCTATTACAGGAACCCTGGGCGATGCTTATCTTCAGGGAAGTCTGGAAAACGGGGGTGGGGAGAAATAAGGAAAACTTGTTGAGCTGATCCAGAAGGTGAAAGAAACACCAGGATGGGAAAAGACGGTTTTTGCAGTTGTCCAGTCGCTATGTCATGTCCAACTCTTTGCATCCCCATGGACTACAGCATGCCAGCCTCCCCTGTCCTTCACTTTCTCCCTGAGTTTGCTCAAATTCATGTCCATTGAGTTGATAAGGCTATCTAGCCATCTCATCCCCTGCCACCCCCTTCCCTTTTGTCCTCAATCTGTGCTAGCATCAGGGTCTTTTCCAATGAGTCTCCAATGAGCCAAAGTATTGGAGCTTCAGCTTCAGCATCAGTCCTTCCAAAGAATATTCAGGGTTGGTTTCCTTTAGGATTGACTGGTTGGATCTCCTTGCTGTCCAAGGGACTCTCAAGAGTCTTCTCCAGCACCACAGTTTGAAAGTGCCCAGCCTTCAATTTTTTGGTGCTCAGCCTTCTTTGTGGTCCAAACACCTGAAACTTTAAAAGAGGGGGATGCAGGGAGACCTGGGGTCTGCTCAGCAGCCAGGTGCCAGCCAGGGCCCCATCTCTGGGGTCAGAAGCCCCACATAGGCTGAGTCAGTTCTGCTGAAGGCAGACTCCTAAGGCCGAATGAAACATATTTCCTGTGATCAAGAAATAGGAGACACAGGAAGGCTTTGTGTCCTGGAAGCCCATGGGATCCCGCTCAATATCAACAGTAAGTTTTCAATTAGCCTGTATTGCATGAATGAATGAATGCAACATGTCTGGGTAGATAAAATTCTCTGCACCGAAGACCTAAAACAGGACTTGGCAAACTTTATACCATGAAAAGCCAGATAAGAAATATTTTAGGCTCTGTAAGCCATATGGTCTATGTCACAACCATTCAACTCTGCCACAGACAATACAGATATGAATGGGCATGGCTGGATGCCAACAACGCTATTCACAAAACAGACTGTGGGTTGGATTTCATCCAAGGGCCATGGTCACTGAACCCCTGGCCTAAAGAATTCTCTTTTTAATTTGGACAAACAAGTTATTTGTATTTGATGTGTTTTATAGTGTCAACCAATTATTTTGCTGAATTCTATCAGGTCTACAAGAATAACCAGATAAAGGATTGATTTACTTAAACTTTTGTAAAATGAAGACAAGGGCTTCCAGCTTCATCTCTTGATTCGGTCTCTGACATTCCCAAGTGAAAGAAAGTGGTGTCGGTCTGCTTAGCCCAGATGGAGACCTCAGCTTGCCTTGCAGACGTGGCCCTGGCTCACTCTTATAGCTCTTAGCTCCCCTCTAGGCTCAGGAAGCAACTCTAGGCCAAGGTGCCAGTTCAGAGAAGCCGACCTCCCTTCTGGAGAAGTCAAACTTGCCCCCCTCACATACAAACACTCCCAGCCATTCGAGGGGAGCTCAGGTAACTGTGGTTAAAAGAGAGGCTGAGAGCAAATATAAATGCTGGGAGGGGGCCTGACACCCTGGAGGAAGCCTGTCCACATCCTTTTTCTTCTCCTTCCCGTCATCAGCTGGAGGCATGCGTCGCCTGTCCAGACGATGCTCTGATGGAGAGAAGTCATGGCTGCTAGGCAAGGTTTCTTGGCTTCCCTGGGAGGGTGGCAGAAATGTAACAGGCTCACAGCTCGCACCTTCTTGTCCAACTGTTCCCACCAGATTGGCTTCTCGCTTTGAACGATTGCTCAGGCAGGCTGCTCAGGACAAAGACACACCTCTGCGCTTTGGTACAAACAGCTTCCATCGTATCCCTACAGTCTCATCTGACACTTGTCACTTGTCATATTTCTCATGGAGCCCTTTCACCTACCCTAGTGTTTCCCAGTTCTGGATCTGTGCAGATCTGTGAAGTTTTCACCAGTCCAAGGTGGAACAAGGAAAAGAAGCCTCTGAGAGCCCTGCCCTGTTAATATTAGAAGTGCATCCTCTGTGAGTCCAGTACTTGTCTTTCAGAGCACTTGTCAAAATATTTAATCACAGTTTCCGAGTGTGTGTGCCTATTTAATATCTGTCTCCCTAAAAGCCCGGATTTTCCCTGGGGAAAGGACTTTGTCTTGTTCACTTCTGTAGGTCTAACAGGAGGAATGATTTTCAAAATACATCACAACGGGTGTTACATGCAGGCCCTGCCAGTCAGAGCCAGTGATGGTCAGTACACTGTACCAGTGGGTTACAGTTGATGACTAGCCCTGCCCAAGGTCAGGCACAGTGCCTGATGTGAGCATTTTTGAGTAATGAATGAATGAATATAGTATCTTTTTCAAAACAGTAGTCAATTTTAAGAACTGAGCTTTGTTCCAAGAATATGTCCTTCCCACTTTCTGATGTGGGAAGTCAGAATACCTTTTAAAAAAATTATGGTGGTAGCATATAATAGAGGTTTCTTTTTCTTTTAACATCTTGTTTAACAAAAAATAGTATTTTTTTAAATTGGCAAACCATGTTCCCAGATTATTTTGAAATATTGAAACTTCACCAAATTCAGGATTCTGGGAACATCTGCCCTGTGTTATCCTTTTATCATTATGATGATGATGATGAAGAAGATAGAATCCTGTACCATGAAATTCATCTTTTTAAAATGTTCCATTCATTGGTTCTTAGCATATTCATAGAATTGTGCAACTACTACTATTATTTAATTCTAGAAAATTGCCACCAGTGTCAAAAAAACTTGGTACCTATTATCAGTCAGTCCTTATTTATCCTCCCCATCCTCCATCCCCTGACAATCACTAATCTGCTTTCTGGTGCTATAGATTTGCCTATTCTGGGCATTATGTATAAATGGAATCACAAAATATGTGGCCTTTTGTGTCTGCCTTTTTTCAGTTGGCATAATTTTTTCAAGGTCCATCTATATTGGACAATTACCTCATTCCTATCTATAGCTGCGTATCGCTCCTTTGAATATTCCACCTTTGTTTATCCATTCACTAATTGAGGTTTTCCCACTTTTGGCTATCATGAAAAATACTGCTATAAACATCCATGTACAAATATTTGTTTGAACACGTGTTTGAATTCTTTTGAATATGTACTTAAGAGTAGATTGCCAGGGTCATATGATAACTGTATATTTAACTAGCTGAAGAATTACCAAACTGTTTCACAAAGTGGATGTAACATTTTGCATTTGCACTAGCAATGCACGAGGGTTCCAGTTTCTCTACCTTCTCAACAGTATTTGTGATTGTACTCTAGCTGTTTTGGTCAGTTTCGACTTCTATAACAAAAACGCCAGATGCTGGATGGCTTAAGAATGATTTATTTCTCATAGTTCTGATGGCTGCAAAGTCCAGGGTCACATTGTAGCAGATTCAGTTCTGGTTAAGGGCTCTCTTTCCGGTGTGCAGATGGTCTACTCCTTGCTTTGTCCTCATGTGGAAGAGAGAGATGGTAAGAAGGGACACTAATCCCATTCTTGAGGATTCCATCCTAATTTCCTCCCAAAGACCTCACCTCCAGATACCATCACACTGGGGATAGCACTTCAACATAGGAATTTTAGGGGGAACACAAACATTCAGTCCATTATACCATTATAGTGAGTCCAAAGTGGAATCTCATTTCCCTAATGACTGATGATGTTAAGCATCTTTTCACATGTTTATTTGTATTTTCATGTCTTCTTGAAGGAGGATTTAAATCCCTTGTCCATTTTAAATCCCCTTATTGTTGAGTTGTCAGAGTTCTTTATGGTTCTGGATATGAGTCCCTTATCAGATATATGATGTGTGTTTTCTTCCTTTCTATGGGTTGTCTTTTAAACCTTCTTGATACTGTCCTTTGCACATAAGTTTTTAATTTTAATGAAGTCTAAAATATCCATTGCTTTAATTTTCTCATTGTCCTTTTTGTGTTATATTAAGAAACCAGGATCACAAAGATTTACACCTGTGTTTTCTTCTAAAAGCTTTATAATTTTAGCTCTTGCATTTTGACCAATGATTTATTTTGTCTATGGTCCATTTTGACTAGTTTGACTGGTTTGAAACTTGACCAGTCAAACCAGTCAATCCTAAAGGAAATCAGTCCTGAATATTCATTGAAAGGATTGATATTGAAGCTGAAACTCCAATACTTTGGCCACCTGATGCAAAGAACTGATTCATTGGAAAAGACCCTGATGCTGGGAAGGATTGAAGGCAGGAGGAGAAGGGAGCGACAGAGGATGAGATGGTTGGATGGCATCACCAACTTGATGGACATGAGTTTGAGCAAACTCCGGGAGTTGGTGATGGACAGGGAGGCCTGGTGTGCTGTGGTCCATGGGGTCGCAAAGAGTTGTGCATGCCTGAGCGAGTGAACTGAACTGATGATCCATTTTTAGGTAATTTTTATGTCTGGTGTGAGGTAGGGGTCCAAATTCATTCTTTTGTATAAGATAAAAAGTTGTCTCATCACCATTTCTTTTTAGAAGATATTTTTATCCCATTTAATTGTCTTGGCATTCTTTGTAACAATCAATTAACCATAAATGAATGAGCTTACTTCTGTACTCTCAACTCTGCTCTATTGATCTGTATGTGGTAAAACCACATAGTCTTAATTACTGTAGACTTCTAGTGAGTTTTGAAATTAGGAAGCGTGAGTCCTTCAACTTTGTTCATTTTCAGAATTGTTTAGCCCATTATTAGAACTTTGTATTTCCTTGGGAATTTTAGGATCAGCTCATTAACTTCTACTCTACACTATCTTGCTGAGATTTGAAACAATTCTGAATGTCTTTGAACAAGGATAATTATTCAGGTCAGGACCTGGAGGAAGTATATGACGAGGAATGACCAGAGCCTTCAACTTGTTCCAAGACCATCTCTTTCCCTGGCAAAACTACAGAAAGCATCGAGAATCCTAAGTAGATGACTTGCAGGTAGTTAGGCTAAACCAATTATTATTCCCACCCCCCTTTCAAAGCTCTACACTCTTAACAGTCTCCCTTACAGCTAAAAGTGGTGGTGAGAAAGGGTGCCCAATAGGATTTTAAGGGAAGACTGCTGGGGATCTCTGAGGAAGTTTTTGCTTTCCTAAAGCAAGAGACATGACCATTTGGAATTGCTTCTGCTCCCTTTCTGTTGCCTTCAGTATGATGTGATGCCTGGAGCTGTGTCAGCCACTTTGCAACCATTAGGTGACAAGCATGAAAATGAAAAGACTGATGGTAAAAGAGCCTATAGCTCTGATGACTTCTTTGAGCGACAAAGCGATTTCCTACCTCTAGACTTCATTTAACTGCTCTGTGAATTCCAGAGGAAGGACAAGAGGTGGTGTCATAGGTGTGTCCCCAGTACTCTGTAGTTGCTGGTGCAGCAGGAGGATTCAGCGAACCCTGTAAGTGACACTTTCCACCTACAGCTCTGGTACTTGATTAAAGCTCCCTGACTCTCCTGGGCATTGAGAGGTAAAGACCTGCCCAAAGTAACTGGGAGTTAGTGGCAGAGCTGGAAACAAAGTCTTTCTCATTAGTCATGAATGTCCTTCCTAAGCTGTATTCTTCTCTGGGTTCTGGCAAGCAGCATCATTCTTAATGTACAGCTACATCCTCCCAAGGTCCCAGAGTACTTCACTTCCTTCCAAGAGACTGCAAGACAGTTATGGGGAAGGGAGGAGATAATAAATTCACAGAGCATCCACGTTCAAAGACATCCTCAAATCCTCCCAACTTGGGCGTGTAAGCTGATGCAGCCAGCTTTGCCGAGCTCTTTGGCAGCTGCTAATAAAGCATGTGCATTAGCGATTCCCAGTCAGCCACTCGTGGGGGGAGCCTCCAGAGAAACACTCCCGGGTGGGCATAGAAGACACACACACAGAAGTTCACGGCCACAGGTTTTATATAATCAAATGCATTGGAACTCCCCCAAATGACCTGCCAAAGGGCCTGTGTCGAGGCTGCGTGGTCCTGCAGGGCAGTAGAAGAGCACACAGAAGATAAAACAGGTGCACTGATACTCAAAGGGGAGCACGGGCACGGCTCAAAGTGTACTGCAGAGAGAATAAAGCAGGGTCCAGAAAGAGCACAGAGGCTAAGGTGCTGCTTTGGCCCGCCCTGGCTGCCGTGAAAAAATGCCATCAGCTGGGTGGCTGAAGCAGCAGAAATGGGTTTTCTGACAGCTCTGGAAGCTGGAGTTCTGAGATCAAGGAGACAGCACAGTCGGATTCTGGTGCACACTCACCTTCTGGCTTGTAGATGGCCTCCTTCTCGCTGTATCCTCATGTGGCCTTTCCTGGGCACTAACCCCGTCAGAACAGGGCCCTGCCTCAGGACCTAGTCACGTCCCAAAGGCCCCATCTCCAAACACACCAAGGGTTAGGGCATCAGCATATGAATGTGAGGGAGTTACAAAAAATCTGGGGGCTTCCCAGGTGGTACTAGTGGTAAAGAACCCATCTACCAATGCAGGAGATGCAAGAGATGCAGGTTCAATCCCTGAGTTGGGAAGATCCCCTGGGGGAGGGCACAGCAGCCCACTCCAGCATTCTTGCCTGGAGAATCCCATGGACAGAGGAGCCTGGTGGGCTACAGCCCGCAGGGTCACAAAGAGTCAGACACGACTGAAGCGACTAAGCACGCACGTGCAAAATAATCAGTTCCTAACAACTGCCGCTTCCTGGCCCCCTCCCTGGCGGGAGGACTCAGACTTGCAGGTCTACAGCCACCTCGCCCACCAACCACAGATCAGGCCTTCTCACTCCCAGCTGCGTGCTCTCTCCGACACCATGCAGTCTTCAGAAGCCATTCCCGTCCCTTGCTGCCACAACTGTTATAAGAATGTGCAGTATTAATGACTTCCCTCCACAGGGCTGCTTGCCCCTCTTCCCTATCCCACTCTGCTTGTCCAGGATATAACTGGGAAGACGTCTTTTTCACCCCTACGTCTCTCTCTCTCGTCCCTGGGAAGGAGTTTTCCTTGGTCTCTTAGGTGTGCCTATGAGTCCCTGCACCTTCTCTCAAGAGCTGTTTGCATGTGTATCCATTTAGTCTGCAGACATTTTCTGAGCACCTACTATGTGCCAAATACTATACCAGTCCTGGGCAATTCAGAAATCAGCTCTAACAGTGTTTAGGGTTTAGAGATGTATAGATATAAAACCGTCACTGTGTGCCAAACAGTGTTCCAAGTTCTTTACTGTAGTGTAATCTTTTAACCCTCACATTATCATCCCCATTTTATGGGTTAAAAGAGAAAAACAGGCAAAAAGGTTTAGATCAACTTCTCAAGGCCATGCAGGTAGTAAATGGCAGAGCCAAGATTCAGTCTCAGGGGATCTGACTCCAGAGTTCAGCCATGGCAAGACATGCATCCTCAGATAGGTAAGCAGACAGATAAGGCGCTGTGATGAGCTAGGACACCCAACGCTCAGGAGACTATAGGAACCTAGAGATGGAAGTGTTCATGGAAGGGCCCCTGGATGACAGAGGATGAGATGTTTTGATGGTATCACCAAGTCGATGGACATGAGTTTTAGTACACTCCGGGAGTTGGTGATGAACAGGGAAGCCTGGTGTGCTACAGTCCATGGGGTCACAAAGCGTCAGACATGAATGAACGAACTGCCTGGAGGAAGAGACATTTGAACTAAGTCATGAGGATGACTAGATTTTTGCAAAATTGGACACGTTCTCCAGACAAAGAAAAAACCCAGGGAGTGAGAGAGTAAGTACATTCAGGTTTAATGAGGCAGGACAAGAAGGATTGAGAGAGAGAAGTTGCAATTGATCCATTTAAAAATCCTTGACAGTTAAAAAAATAAGGCAGCATAATATATTTTAGTGGCTGTGGCCATGTTTTGGATCCAAGAAATGCTTGGGCTTAAATCTTGGCACCAAAGCTTCTTGGCTATATGAACATGGATCTCCTGATGTCTCATGGCCCCATCTGTAGAATGGGCATAATGATGTTCCTGCCTCACAGAGCTGGGGTGGGAATTATATGAGTTCACAATGAGTTAATGGATGTGAGGTTCTTAGAACAGTGTTTGCGTGTGGTGAGTGCTCTTTATCATCATCACCATCATCACCATCATTTCTTCACTCATTTGTTTGGCGTATTTATTGTGTCCAGGGCCATGCGAGGGAGGAGTTATGGAAGGCAAGTCCTGAAGCTCATGTTTAGAACAACTGTCACTAGAAAGCGAACCCAAGGCTAGTGAGGGGAGGGATGCTCTTCCAGCCTGTCACTTGCAAGAACGCGAAGCGTCCCCACATGTCCCTTTTTGATGACAGCGAGCAAGGCCACTGCTGAAAGACGAGGGCTTCTGTTAACCAGGAGCGCAAAGGCACGGGGCATATTAACATTTGACTCTGCAGGAGGAGAGGCCAGGGCGCTGAGAGAGTCTCAGAGGCAGGTCCGTCCTCAGGAGACCCTAGCGGGGGATCATGTCAATAGAGAGCTGCTCCACCGGGGCCCCCTTCAGCGGTGACCCTGGAGTCCCCAGGACAGACCCTGACAGGGGTCATCTCAGCGTTATCATCTCCGCTATTTTGGACAATCGAGTCCTAACTTCCATTCTAGGATATTTTACCGTCAATGGGCACTTACATCCAATAGTTTGTTTGAACCTCACCATACCCATGTGAGTGAGCAGATGCTTATTTTTCTTATTCTGATTTATTTGTAAACTGAGTACCAGTTATGTGACCTGCTGAGTGATGAGCTGGAATCATGATCATGACTCGCCAACCTTCAGACTAAAAATCTTTTTGGTATAAATACATCATTTCATCTCTCCGGTTGTTTCCAAAGCACAGACAAAACCCAGGCTGCTTGGTGTTCGGCTTAAAGAGAATTCAAGTCCATACCGCAGCTGCTAGCGGGCCGTCCTGCAGCTGCTGCAGGCTGAGCGCCCTGTACTCGGGAAGCTGTGTGGGCAGAGGAGCTTGGGCGGAACCTATGGGCGCCCAGGCTTTGGACTTTGATGTGTTAATAAAGTTCCAAAGAATTTGTTAAAGACGAACTTAGGGTGGCCAATTTTGTGTTTTTCAAAATGAGGACATACATCAAGTATAATTTAGAAAAATATAAATGTATACAACTTAGTAATATTCCAGTCTATGACTTCATATTCTGTTCTATTAATACATGTAGCTTAACTATAGTTACTAATTGGGGCTTACCTGGTGGCCCAATGGTAAAGAATCTGCTTCAAAGCAGGAGTCATAGGAGACGCAGGTTCAATCCCTGGGCCTAGATGATCCCCGGAGGAGGGCATGGTAACCCACTCCTGTATTCTTGCCTGGAGAATTCCATGGACAGAGGAGCCTGGTAGACTACAGTCCACAGGGTCGAAAAAGTCAGACATGACTGAAGCGACAGCATGCATGTGTAGTTAATAATACTCTATTGTATATTTGAAACTTGCTAAAAGAGTAATCTTAAAAGTTATCACAAGAAAAAAATATATAATTTTGTGGTGATAGATGTTACCTAGACTTATTATAGTGATCATTTTGAAATGTGTACAAATATCAGGTCATTCTTTCATATACCTAAAACTAACATAATGTTATACACCAGTTATATCCCCCAGTAAAGAAACATAAATATTTCAAACAAACAAAACCAGAAAGTTGTCCTTACCCTTTCCCCTCGCCAAAAGAGACAGATTCAAACATATCACTGCATGGTTTTATAGTTCTTTTCTAAGTCCTTAAACACACATAAATCTGTATATGTAGATACAGGAGGTAATAATATAAGCATGGTTCTGAAAATTGCTGTTTTCACTTAAAATATTTCTTAGCAATAGTTCCACATAGTGCCTGACTCTTTCTAAATGGATAAACAGATTTTCCTGGACATGCCATGAATTGTTTTAACCACTTCCCTTCTCATGGGCTTTTAGATCATTTGCCCTTTTCAACATTAAAAATAAATTTCCAGTTAATATTCTAGAATTAACATATCTGTGCCCAAGAAACAATTTTTATTTAGGATTTTTTTCAGAGAAGTAGAACTCTTGGGTCAAATTAAGTTTTGATAGCTGTAGTCAAGTTTGTTTTAAAAATGTCTTTACCAGCTCATCTCCCATTGACAGTGTATGAAAGTGCCCATTTCTACACATCTTCCCAGCCTAAGTATTTTCAATCTTTACTCTTTGCCAAACCAAGAGATTTTTTTTAAAAAGTTAATTTAGTTTCGTTTGACTGTCCTTAGCAGCTGGAGAAGTTGAGAACTTTTTCATGTGTTTCATGTGTTTTCGTATGTGTTTCTTCTATGACTTGCCTATTTTTCTAATGTACTTCTTGGTTTTTTAATGATTAAAAATATTCTTTATATGTTCTAGATGTTGGCAAAAATATTTATAGTCATTTATTTCAGTAATTTGACTGTCTTCAATTTTATTTTCCATGTAATTTCTCAAACCTAAACCAACTTTTTTCACTTTTTAAATAACTTTTAAATTTAGAACAGTTTTAAATTAACAGAAAAATTGTGAAGATAATACAGAGAGTTCCCATATACCCCGCACTTGGTTTTCCCTTTTGCTCACATGTCACGTTAATGTAGGACATGTTACAATGAAACCAATATTCTTACATTGTCATTAGTTAAAGTTAATGATATTTTATAGAAAGATATTTTATTCATAGTTCCTTAGTTTTACCTAATGACCTTTTCTCTCCAGGATCCCAAGCAGGACCCCACATTACACTTGGTCATCCTGTGTTCTTGGGCTTCTTGATTGATAGTTCCTTGGATGTTCCTGATTTTTGATGAGTCCCGGTCAGATATTTTGTAGAGTGTTCTTTAACTGAAATTTCTCTGAGAGTTTCCTCATGATTAGATTGGGGTGATGGGCTTTTGAGAGGAAAACCACAGAGGAAAAATGCCATTTTCGTCACACTGCACCAAGGGTGTTTGCCATCAACATGAGTTACCACTGTTGGTGGTGCATTGATCACCTGGCTAAGAGAGTGTTTCAGCTTTCTCCACTGCTGTTACTTTTTTCTTCCCTTTTCTTTACTGCGCTTCTAAGAAGAAAGTCCCTAAGCACAGCCCACACATAAGCGCTGGGGTGCTAGGATCAACTCTCTCTGGAGGGCAGAATATCTACTTACATTATTTGGAATTCTTCTGCACTGAAGAATTGTGTATTCTCCCCCACTTATTTATTTATTCAACCATTTATTTATATCAGGATGGACCCAGGAACTTTTACTTTATACTTTAGGTTATAATCCAATAATAGCACTGTAAGATTTTGTTTCAAGTGTTTCAGCTGTGGCTATTGAGAGTTGGGAATTCTTTCACGTGGCTCCTACATTCCTTTGATAGATTCCCCTCCATCATTTTATATTTTTTAGCTTCCGAACTTTTCAGTATCACAAGGCACATCTTGTGTATTTCACGACCCGGTCATCTATGTATTTCTCTAAGGAATCCTGGTTCCTTTTGCTGGAGAATGATATTAGCAACCATGATCGGGCTGGTAGGTATGATTGTTACCGGAAATGGTATTCCCAGTTTTTTGTACTTTAACCATTTAATGGATGTGTGCATGCGTGCTGAGTCTCTTCAGTCATGTCCGCCTCTGTGCGGCCCTATGAACTGCAGCCTGCCAGGTTCCTCTGTCCATGGGATTCTCCAGGCAAGCATATTGGAGTGGGTTGCTGTGCCTTCCCAGGGCACCACCTGGGAAGCCCAATGGATGTGTAGTAGTCTTTTACTGTTGGTTGGATTTGTGATTCCCTAATAGACAGCATATTAAAAAGCAGAGACATTACTTGGCCAATAAAGGTCCGTCTGGTCAAGGCTATGGTTTTTCCAGTGGTCATGTATGGATGTGAGAGTTGGATTGTGAAGAAAGCTGAGTGCCGAAAAATTGATGCTTTTGAACTGTGGTGTTGGAGAAGACTCTTGAGAGTCCCTTGGACTGCAAGGAGATCCAACCAGTCCATCCTAAAGGAGATCAGTCTTGGGTGTTCATTGGAAGGACTGATGCTGAAGCTGAAACTCCAGTACTTTGGCCGCCTCATGAGAAGTGTTGACTCATTGGAAAGACCCTGACGCTGGGAGGGATTGGGGGCAGGAGGAGAAGGGGATAACAGAGGATGAGATGGCTGGATGGCATCACTGACTCGATGGGCATGGGTTTGGGTAGACTCCGGGAGTTGGTGATGGACAAGGAGGCCTGGCATGATGCGATTCATGGGGTCACAAAGAGTTGGACACCACTGAGCGACTGAACTGAACTGAACTGAACAACAAATGATGTGCACCTTTCCATGTTTATTTGCCTTCTGTATATCTTTGGTGAGATATCTGTTAGCTTTTTGGTCCATGTTTTAAAATTGTGGTAAAATATACATAACATGAAATTTACCATTTTAGCCATTTTAAGTGTATTTTCATATTCATGTGTAAACATCACCAAGATCTCCAAAATACTTTTCATCTTCCAAAATGAAAACTCCATACCCATTTAACAGTAATTTCTCATACTCTCCATTGAATTGTAGAATAACTTGTAAAGGATGGATTTCTTAATAATATTGAGTTTATCAACCTGAGAACATGGACTCTCTCCATTTATTTAGATCTTTAATTTCATCAGAGTTTTGTGGTTTTCCATTACTTTGCCGACAAATTTCCGTCTAGTCAAAGCTTTGATTTTTCAAGTAGTCATGCATGGATGTGAGAGTTAGACTATAAAGAAAGAAAGCTAGGTGCCAAAGAATTGATATTTTTGAACTGTGGTGTTGAAGAAGACTCTTGAGAGTCCCTTGGACTGCAAGGAGGTCAAACCAGTCCATCCTAAAGGAAATCAGTCCTGAATATTCATTGGAAGGACTGATGCTGAAGCTGAAGCTTCAATACTTTGACCACCTGATGCAAAGAATTGACTTATTGGAAAAGACCCTGATGCTGGGAAAGATTGAGGGCAGGAGGAGAAGGGGACAACAGAGTATGAGATGGTTGGATGGCATCACTGACTCAGTGGACATGAGTTTGAGCAAGCTCCAGGAGTTGGGGATGGACAGGAAAGCCTGGGGTGCTGCAGTCCATGGGTCACAAAGAGTCAGGCACGAGCTACTGAACAGAACTGAACTGTAGGGGCTTCCCAGGCGGCACTAATGGTAAAGAACATGTCTGCAAATGCTGGAGATGAAAGAGATGCCGGATTGAACCCTGGCTCAGAGAGGTTCCCTGGAGGAGGAAATGGCAACCCACTCCAGTATTCATGCCTGGAGCATCTCATGGACAGAGGATGATAGTAATTTTCAATTTTCAGTTCCAATTGTTCAATGTTGGTATAAAGGAAAGCAATTCAGTTTTTATATTAATCTTGCTATAATCACTTATTATCTCCAGAAATGTTTTTGCTATTCTTTAAAATTTTTGACAGAAGAAACACGTCATCTGTGAACAAAGACACTTTTATTTCTTTCTTCCCAATCTGTATACCTTGTATTTCCTTTTGTGGTTTCTCTGTGTGTGTGTTTTATTGCACTTCTAAAGTGATGCTGAAGAGAGGGTATCTTTGCCTTGTTCTTGATTTTAGAGGGAAAGCACCTTGATTCACTTCATTAAGTTTGGTATTAGCTGTTTGTGTGTTATAGATGTTCTTTATCAAGATGGGGAAGTTCTCCTTTCTTTATAGTTCGCTGAGAGTTTTTGTCATGAATGGGTATTGTCAAAAGATTTTCCTATATAAATAGATTTGTTCATATGGATTTTCTTGCCTGTTGACAAGGTGATTTGCATCGACTGGTTTTGAAATATAAAATCAGTCTTCTATACCTGGAACAAATCCCACTTGGAATTTGAATGTATAATTCTATTTACACATTCTTGAATTTGATTTTGTTGCAAGACTTTTACATCAATATTCATCAGGGATGTTGATCTGCAAACTTCTTTTGTTGTAATCGCTTGAACTGGATATTAGGGTACTGTTGGCCTCCTCAGAGGATGAGTTAGAAAGTGTTCTCCCTGATTCTATTTTCTGGGAGAAATCAAATAGTATTGGTTTTACTTCTTTGTTGAATATTTGTAGAATCCACCAGTAAAACCATCTAGACTTGGTGCCTTCTGTCTTGGAAGGTTATTAATTATCGGTTAAAACTCTCTAATAGATATAAGCCTATTCAGATTAACTATTTCTCTTTGTATGAGTTTTAGTAGTTTACATCTTTTTTTAAAAAATTGACCTATTTCATCAATCATCAAAGAAAATTATTTATAATATTCCTTTTTATCCTTAATGTCCATGAGATCAGTAGTGAGGATATCATTTCTGAGACTATAATTTGTGCCTTTTCTGTCTTTTTTCTTGATTAAACAGGGTAGAGGTTTATCAGTTTATAAAATCTTTTCAAATAACTGGCTTTTTTCTACTTTTCTTCTACTTTCAAGTTCATCAATTTCTGTTCCTCTTTTTTCTGCTTTAGGCTTATATGGCTCTTTTTTTCTAATTTTATTGATTTTAGACCTTTCTTCTTTTCTAATATATGCATATATTGCTATAAATTCATCTTACAGTACTGTTTTTAATATAGCAAATTATTTTTTATTCATTTTATTTTTAGTTTAATTTAGCTCAAATTTTTTTAAACTGTAAACAACATGATTGTACTTTATTTTTAAATTTTTTAAGGGCTAACTCTTCTTAAATTTTTTATGTTTGATTGGGGTAGAGCCAACTAACAATGGTATGGTATCTTCAGGTGAACAGTGAAGGGACTCAGCCATATATATACATGTATTATAAAAAACAAAAAGTTTATAATACAAGAATGTATTATAAAAGATATTAAAAAGTTTGTATTATAGGTTGGTAAAGAATCTATCTGCCTGCAGTTCAGGAGAACTGGGTTTAATCCCTGGATCAGGAAATTCCCCTGGAGAAGGAAATGACAACCCACTCCAGTATTCTTGCCTGGAAAATTCCATGGACAGAGGAGCCCGGCGGGCTACAGTCCATGGGGTCACAAGAGTCAGACAGGACTGAGCAACTAAACTACCACCACAGAATATGAGAGTGATATCCAATCAGAGGCAAGATAAGAGGTAAGAAGTCAGATCCTGAACACCCCTATATGTCATGCTAAAGATTTCAGACTGTAACTTAGAAGTACCGTAGTAGAAAGCATTCCGCTTATTAGTTTTGAATCTAAACACTGTACTCAATCAGAATGCTTTATGGATTTTTGCTACCCAGCATCTAATCAGTATGGCTTACAAGAGCCAATCTTCACAATACCTTCATGTCAGGGAAATATGGAATGCTAGCTAGTCTTTCTTGTAGTGCTGAAGCCTAAACAAAGGACTTAAGAGGCGTCTGTTCTTTTTGTCCCGTATTACACTAGGTTGCCCAGCTGTGCACTCAGAGTACCCCAGAACTTCTCCTTTATATAACGTGCATCATAATATTAAACAGATAAATACAGTTGCAATTTAATGACTGTCTCTCCCCTCTGAAGGATTGGATGAGGGTGCAATGGATTTCATGACCTTTCATCCTTACTATTTCCAATGACTGGGCAAATTCTAACTGTCTATATTAAATCCCTTCCTGCTCAGAACACCTGAGGGAATTTCTCTTTTCCCGAAACAGGAAACCCTGATTCTTTCTGTATTTGGTACAGGAATGGATCCAAGAAATAGAACATTTGATGTGGGCTGGATCGGAAGGTACTAAATCTCTCATCTCCAGTGGAAAATTGAATGTTGGAAGTGCTTGGCGAATGTTGGCTGTTGGACAAGGCAATGCAAGATGCACTCAGGGGACCATTAGCTGGTTTCTGAGCAAGAATGAAAGGCAACAGAGAGAGTCCAGAAATGTGGAACTTTGAGGATCACTAAAGCTGACTGATTCTAGACTCCAGATGGTAGAAAATAGGAATTAAAAGACTTTTGTCTAAATAAGCAAACAAAACTTGCAGCAAAGACCAGATTAAAAATGTGGTCTTCCCACTTAACCCTGACAGTCTTACGTACCATAAAGTTGAAGAAGAAGGGTATAGGGATGGGGAAGCTAAGAGATAAAGTAGGTTTGAAAATACATCCAAGAGAGATGTTTGAGTATCATTATTGGCTCACTGAACCACCTGGAAGCAAAAAGATCAGACATCTAATAAGGTTTAGGGAGGATTGTATTACCAAGGAAACCACTTCAGACTAAAAAAATCCTCGATGATTTAAACTTAAGACGACTCTTTGCCCTCCAACCTTCCATAAGCAGCGATCAGGCTCCAGAAACTTACATTCCTCAAGCAGAGCTGCTCCCCAACATACATCATCGTTGTTCAGTTGCTAAGTTGTGTCCTATTCTGCAGCTCCATGGACTGCAGCATGCCAGGCTTCTCTGTCCTTCACTATCTTCCGGAGTTTGCTCAAACTTGTATGCGTTGAGTCAGTGATGCTATCCAACCACTCACTCTCTGTCTCCTGCTTCTCCTCCTGCCCTCAATCTTTCCCAGCATCCAGGTCTTTTCCAATGAGTCAGCTCTTTGCATCAGGTGGCCAAAGTAAACACTGGAGCTTCAGCTTCAGCATCAGTGCTTCCAATGAATATTCAGGGTTGATTTCCTTTAGGACTGACTGGTTTTGTCTCCTTGCTGTCCAAGGGACTCTCAAGAGTCTTCTCCAGCACCATAACTTGAAAGCATTAATTCTTCAGTGCTCAGCCTTCTTTATAGTTCCACTCTCACATCCATACATGACCACTGGAAAAACCATAGCTTTGACTATATGGACCTTTGTCAGCAAAGTGATGTCTCTGTTATTATGTGCCTTCTTTCCCCTCCTTTTGTGACTGGGAGACTTTACTGTGGAATTTCTGTTCCTGCTCCACCATCGTACATCAAGAGAAAGAGATAATTTGTAATTGTAGTTTGTAAGTCCCAAGATTCCTAATATCCCTTATGGTCGTCAAACCCTTTCTCTCTTTCCTACCTGCAGGTTAATATCAGGATGCTCTTAAGAATCAAGTGCTAAAAGTGGCAGTTTGTCCATAGCCTGGGTCCCTGAATGGCCTTGTGGAGCAAAGCCCTCTATTGACTCACTTCGTGGTGATGTCATAGAGACACACCCCTTTAATGTGTTGAGTTGCTCAGAGTGTGGAGTGGTTTGTTATAGCACCTGGAGTTAACTACCCTGACTAATACATTGTGTGACTATTTCAAGCTACACAGTAACTCAAAGAAAAAAAAAAAAAACCAGGCCCAGAGCCTAGGTCTCTGGATCCCTAGTCCAGTAAGTTTTCTACTTTTGGAATATGTCTTGTACTACCTCTAAAATGACAAGTCTCTCCCCCGAGGCCCCGCCTTTATTCACTAATGACATGGTCCCATTGTTTTTCCAGTGGCCGATCTTGTTGAGGTTAGCAAGCATGATGGAGGCATCGTTTGCTGACCCAATTTCTCTCCCTCGACTTTGTTGAGGGATTTTATGAAGGTCTGTAACTACACAATCACCCTCCTCCTTTATGAGCTCAGACAACATTTCCCCCCGTTTATTACATTTACTATCCTTGCTTGCCAAGGCACTTTTATGACTGTGGGAACGATTGCCTCACTCTTGAGAAACTCAGGAATATCCCTCAGTGCTTCATATAACTTGTCACAATATTTTTAACAGCAATTCTTCTTGTGTTTTTTCTGTGAGAGCCTCTCCCCTGCATTCCCCTGATGACCCTGTGAGGGGCTGGAGTGCTCTGGCAGCAGAATCATCCTTCTTTGCAACAACAGCAGCTATCTCCCGAGGCTCTGCCCAGAGTCGGCTTCTCCATTCTCTTACCCATGGTCTCTTGGTGAATGTAAAGGCTTGAGGTTAGAGTTTGAAGGTTTGGGGTTTTCTTTGCATGGGTAGAGAAAAAAAACAGACCATCCTGAAATCCTAGCTCAGAGAAGCAAAGGCCAATATACAGCCTTATACAATACAAAGGTTACCAGCAATGATGACACTAAGAGCAAAAGTTTGTTTACAAAGCAATTTCATAGGTAATCCATTTTTACCTGGTACAGATTTGAGGGGAGGGAGGCATTACAATTCAGTCCATGATCTTTGAATTCAGGTGTTCTTGGCCACCCTAGGAAGATTCTGCCGCCCTCATCACCACCCTATTTTTTGTGGATGTGTTTCTCTATCTATTGTTCTCCCATAATATCCTATGCTTATCTCTCTTGCAATATGTATCTGTTTGGAGAAGAAAACAGCCATTCATCTCTGAATCCTGGACTCTTTAACCAGTGCCCGGCACACAGCAAGCAATCAATGTTCATTAATCCAGCACTGATTGAGCACCTACTATATACCAGCAACTGTCCTAGGCTCTGGTGATACAACAGTAATGGATACACACAGAGCACTTGATCTCAGGTATAATTCAGTCGGGGAGATAAACAGGAAAGATGGTAAGAAAAAAAGAGGAGAATGCTTGAGAGTGACTGCTGCCCAGGAGACAGTAAGACGGTATGGTCAAAAGGTGATGGCGCTAGGATGGAAACTCATTGGTCCAGGGGCCTCTTGAAAGGAAGACATGTGAACTGCAACATGAGTGAAGAGACAGAGGGGCCAGGAAAGATCTGGATGAGGAAAAATCCAGGCAGAGGGACAGCCAAGTTTTTAAAGCATTGTTGTTGTAGTTCAACCGCTCAGTCATGTCCAACTCTTTGCAACCCCATGGACTGCAGCACACCAGATTTCCCTGTCTTTCACCTCTCCCAGAGTTTTCTCAAGTTCATGTCCATTGAGTCGGTGATGTTCTCCAGCCATCTCATCCTGTCGTTTGCTTCTCCTCCTACTCTCAGTCTTTCCCAGCATCAGGGTCTTTTCCATTGAGTTGGCTCTTCACATCAGGTGGCCAAAGTATTAGAGCTTCAGCTTTAGCATCAGTCCCTCCAATGAATACTCAGGGTTGATTTGATGCATTCGGGGAAGAAGAGGGACAATGGAATTGCCAGGTGGGAAAGAGTGGAGGGCAGAGCAGCAGCAGGTGAAGTTAGACAGGCAGCCAGGATGGACCAGGGTGGGGACTGGGCGGATTCACTGAGAGCAACGGGAACACCTGTAGGGTTCAAGCAAGGAGCATCATGATTTACTCTATTTGGGGGGATAGATCCCTCCAGACTGCTGGGTGGAGGACAGGTGGCAGTCTGAGTGGCTATAGGAAGGAATTTTCTGCTCCCAGCAGGGCCTGAGGGTTTGGGCCACGGCACAGGGGTGGGGCTGGTTGTGCTTTCTAAGGAAGCACTGAAAGGAGCACAGTTTACCCCCTGGGGTAGAGATGATCCAACCCCTAAATGCCTGTGACGTCGTTAAAGCATCTGTTATGTCCCAAGCGCTTTCCATTTGTTATCTCAGCCCTGCATTCATAAACTGTGTATGGACCATCCCATAGGCTAGGCACTAGGAAAAGAAAGTATCTTGATTTCAATACTTGGGAAGCTCAACGACAGGAATATAAAGCCAGGGTCTCAGACTGGGGACAGAATAAAGTCTAACTCCCACGTCTCGGTGAGTTCTATTACATCAACCATGCTCCCCCCCTTGGTTTCTAGGGAGGCGAGAATTCCCAGGGCTTTCTCCTTCAAAGTAAGAACTACGAATAATAATCATATCTGATACTTCTTGAACACTTACTGTGTCCTGGGCTCGGTAATGGACATCGTCTCATTTAACTCCTGACAATCCTGTGAGATAGAGGATAGGACGAAGGCTCAGAGAGATAATTAGCCCAAATAATAGGAATGGTACAGAATGTTCGCCAGGATTAGTAAGTTTAGAACCAGGCTTTAAGACCCAGTTCTTTCGGACTCTTTACCACCATGCTTTTCTGTCTCCGGCAATGCACAAGAAACTTCCGTTTTGTTCTTTACAGTTCACGGATCTTCTGAAATCACATCAACTTCTGCAGGATTCGGACTGCTTGCCAGTGCGGGCTTATAACCAAATGGCCAGAGACACAAGGAGGTCCCTTACGCACCTGATGTCTGCTGAGACCCTTTCCTGTTCATCCACCATGTTTTCTGGAAGGAAAACAGCAATACAGAGTTTACCCTTGTGGGTCAACTCCCAATAAGCACCTCAAAGCCCCTGAAAATATATCCCAGACAGGTCTTTTCAGACGGACATAGGAGAACCACCCCCAGAATGTTATTGAAAACATTGCCAATAGAAATGATGAACCACTTTTGCAAGTGACCCAAGACTAAAACTTTTTTTTCACTTCTTTGCCTCACACGACATCCCCTTCATCTGTCTTATATTGTAATCAGATACAACCTTGATAGAATGAAAGCAGAGGTCACACCGAACAAACTGGCACTTTACGTGCTCTGAAAAAGGCTCCTTTGTAACAGGGAAATTATAGCATTTCTATAGAGGGATTTTTCTTAAAAGGACAGGCTGCTTTGTTCAAATGGTGCTGATTTCAGCGCTCCAAGGAGAGAGCCTTTTCAGACTGTCGGCCTCCTGAAATGTGTGGGGTTCCTTTTGTTTGTAGGAACCTGCATATATTACAGGGAATATATTAAAATAGAAATTATAAACCATTTCTAGGCAATGTTTTGATGGCCCAGAGACAGCAGGCAAAGTGGTCCCCACTTGATATTTGGCTTATATATATAGTATCAGATGTCATAGGAACAGATACAGAATATGGTTCATGGATCTCTGGGGGGCCTGAGTTATATGCTTTGTCCACACACATGTTGCTTCTCTTGGGAGGGGAGCTGACATTTGCAAGCAGTGGTATTTCAGATCATAGTATTCAACTTGCACTTAAAAGGGTAAACAGCAACAAGACAAAACTCTTGAGTCTTGGCGATGTACAAGAATAAAGGAAATATAACTTGGACCCTGTTGCCCTGCAACAGCAGGAGCCTGGCCAAACTTGGGAAATAATATTGCAAGGCAGAGTGTGAAAGTCTGAAATGTGTTTGAGCTAAGAAACAAGGTTTTGTGTCAATTGAAACGCCAGGCATGTCATGTCTCAACATGTAACGTTATCAAAAATTAAGCAAAGTGTTTCATTTTCCCGGTGTCGATTTTAACACTTAACAATATTTTTGGCATTGTAATTACTGTTTTCATTCCATTAGGCCTTCTGTGAGCAGGAATGTTTTGTCTACAACTCTAATAATCATTTATACTTTGTAGGAGCAGATGTATCGCTTCATTAAGTCTGATTGTTTATAGCTAATCATAAAAGTTTTACCAAACCCACTAAACTCCATATTTAGGTTTTAAGTGTTTGTTTCTCACCCCCTTCATTATGTCATGAATGAAACCAGTATTGTCATTTTTCATGAAAGAGCGATATTTGTGGTGAGGTGAAATAAGACCTAAATCTTCTCTCCCAGGTAATAAAAAAGGGCATTTTGGTGTGATATTCTTTAATTTCATGCACAATGAATGCTTTTTAATCTAAGTCTGGGCAGGAAGGGGCTGCCTTCACCACTGGCATCATAAGGCTATTGTATTACTTCCCAAGAAATAGGGTGTGTTTAATCGCTCAGTCGTGTCCGACTCTTTGCAACCCTGTGGACTGTAGCCCACCAGTCTCCTCTGTCCATGGGATTCTCCAGGCAGGAATACTAGGTTGAGTTGCCATGCCCTCTTCCGTGGGGTCTTCCCAAACCAGGGATTGAACCCAGGTCTACCACATTGCAGGTGGATTCTTTGCCAGCTGAGCTACCAGGGAAGCCCAGAACATACTTTGATGAACCCCAATGACAAATGAGAAGACAGAAGTTCACAGTGATTAAGTAACTTGTCCAAAGTTGCATATCTCCTTGGCAAAGGATTGGAACTTAGATGCCTACTTAATCAGGAGTGGTTCAACCTGGATTTTTTGCAGGAATCCCCTGGAGGGCTTGTTAAGGCAGTTTACCTGCCCCACGCTCTGAATTTCTGACTCTGTAGGTTTGGAGTGGGGCCTGGAGGGTCTGCATTTCTAAAAAGCTCCATTGTGATGCTGATATCATGTACCTTCCTTAATTTTCTGTTATTGTTGTCAGCTGCACAGTCCTGTCCAACTCTTTGCAACCCCGTGGACTGCAGCACACCAGGCTTCTCTATCCATCACCAACTCCCAGACCTTGCTCAAACTCATGTCCATCGAGTTGGTGATGCCATCAACCATCTCATCCTCTGTTATCCCCTTCTGCTCCTGCCTTCAATCTTTCCCAGCATCAGGGTCTTTTCTAATGAGTCAGCTCTTTGCATCAGGTGGCCAAAGTGTTGCAGGAAGGAGGAAACGTTCCAAGGCCCAAATGGGCCTCTTGTCTAACATTTGGAAATGAATTGTCCAAGGAGACACACGTGCTGGCAAAGCAAGAGATTTTACTGGGAAATAGGGTAAAATTTTATTAATAGGAAAGCTATGAGTGTCTTGTGTGGGGTAAACTATAAATAATCCAAAAGAATCAGTCTTAGAGGTAGCAGGATGAACTTGATTTTAGATACAGTAGGAGAGACCTGGCCAAAAGAAAGAAGATCCTGTAAAGCATCCATTTCACAACCCAGTCAGGATTTACAAGACCTATAAGCTTCCATTATGTGAAGCCACTGAGATTCCAGTTTATACATTACTATCACAAAGCCTAGATTGCTCCCTTTTTTTTTTTAATTAAAAAAATTCTGGCTCAGTGGTAAAGAATCCATCTGCCAATGCAGGAGGCGCAGGTTGGATCCCTGGGTTGGGAAGATCCCCTGGAGAAGGAAATGGCAATCCACTCCAGTACTCTTGCCTGGGAAATCCCATGGACAGAGGAGGCTGGCGGGCTATGTCCCGTGCAATTGCAAAAGAGTCAGACACGACTTAGTGACTGAACAACAACAGCAACAACACAGTTGATATAAAATGTTGTGCTAGTGTCAGGTATGCACACAGTGACACAGTATTATGTATGTGTGTGTAGGTATCTATGTTTATAAAACGAGGTTTATATATCATCACTGCTGCACAGTTGCTCAGTCATGCCTGACTCTTTGCAACCCACTGCAGCCTACCAGCCTCCTCTGTCCATGGGATTTTTTCAAACAAGAATACTGGAATGGGTTGCTGTCTCCTTCTCCAGGGGAATCTTCCCAACCCAGGGATCGAACCCATGTCTCCGGTATTACAGGTAGATTCTTTTACCTGCTGAGTCATGGGGAAGACCTTATATATCATTGCATATATTCTTTTTCAGGTTCTTTTCCATTAGAATTGGAATTAATTAGACTTCTAATTAGATTAGAATTTCCATTAGAATTCCAAAGGTCATTAGATGATACTGAATACAGTTACCTGTCCTAAACGGAAAGTCCTTGTTTATCTATTTTATATACAGTAGTGTGTATCCATTAATTCCAAACTCCTAATTTATCCCTCCACACTTCTTGCCCCTTTGGTCTAAGTCTGTGAGTCTAGTTCTGGTTTGTAGATAATTCATTTGTATCACATTTTTTAGATTCCACCTATAAGTGATATCATATGATATTTATCTTTCTCTGTCTGACTCACTTCACTTAATATGATAATCTCTAGGTCCATCCATGTTGCTTCAAATGGTATTATTTCATTCTTTTTATGGCTGAGTAATATTCCATTGTATATATGTACCATATCTTCTTTATCCATTCATCGTTGATGGACATTTAGGTTGCTTCCATTCCTGGCTATTGTAAATAATACTGCAATGAGCACTGAGGTGTATGTGTCTTTTCGAATTAGACTTTTCTCCAGATGTCCGCCCAGGTGTGGGACTGTTGGGTCATCTGGTAGTTCTATTTTTAGTCTTATCTGAGGAACCTCCATATTGACTTCCATAGTGGCTGCACCGGTTTACCTTCTCATTGACAAGGCAGGAAGATTCCTTTTTCTCCACACTCTCTCCACCTTTTATTATCTGTAGGCTTTTTGATGCTGGCCATTCTGACCAGTGTGAGGTGATACACCATTGTAGCTTTGACCTGAGCCTAGCCCATTGTGACCAGCAGACGCTCACTTCTCAGGCTGTCATGAGGACTGGATGATGCCCGTCTGGATGCCGAGGGCAGTGCCTAGCTTCCTGCCTGTGACCAGCAGACAGTGCGCCACCCTCACCCAAGCTGCACCCGCATCTGAAGGGGTCATCAGCACAGATGTGAGGAGGCTCGCCTCTCACTCCAGTGGCATGTTCTTCCTGCTCACCTCTCTGAATGTCATGACAGCCTGGAAATGGTATAGCGCCTACGTGGGCATATGCAAATACCGCTGCCAGATTTATAGAGAGATGATAATAGAGCTCTCAGGCTAACAAAGGCAGTGCTGGAGTAAAAAGTTGGAGAGCATTTTGATGCAAATGTATGAAGAGGTGTTTTTTTTTTTCTCCCTGTCAAGCCTTCCTTGGCTGAGATAATAAACAACTGCACCAACCTGGTTCTGTCCCGGGCTGTTAATCAGATGTGGCATCCAGGGGACAGACAGCCATCCAGGCCCTCCCAGGCCACTGGCTCTGACGTGGGAAGCACCTTGGGGGGACATGAATTCTTCCCAGCTAGTCCCATTTGTTTCCTTCTGGGGTGCCCGACTGAAGTCCCTTTTATGCCCTGAACTAGCTGTGTGATCTGGAAGCAGTGTGCTCTGCTCACGAAGACTTCCTTTCGTCTTCCAATGCACCGAGTGAAGTGGAACAGGGCTGAGTTCTGCACACTTCATGCAGCGACAGCAGAACCTTATGCAGAAACTCAGCCTAAAGAGTGCAGAAGTAGAAGCGTTTAGGTTAAAATAGGAGCAGGGGCCAAGAAAGGCTCCACAGCAACCAGTCTAGCAGCCCCACAGCATCCTTTGCTGGGCGAGAGTGGGCTTGAAAACTTCAGGCACAGACCCTCCTGCAGGTTTCTCTGAGCTCTGATATCCTGCCTCTTCCCTGTTTCTTTAATGTGAGATTCCCCCCGTGGTGGGTCCGTGAGCTGCCTACATTCATGGTTCTGGCTTCCCAATAGCCAGTTTCATCTCTGGCTTTTCTCAAATCCAAAGATAGGACTCTTTCCTTTGAAGGGACTGGAAAGATGTTCCTTAACAACTCAGAACCAGCCTCTGTTCCTAAGGACCCACCTCTCTCCCTCTTCTGCTCTGGAGAAACAAGGATGATAACATGAGCAATGTCCTGTGGTTCTACAGTACTTGTAGTTTACACGTGCATGCTCAGTCACTTCAGTCGTGTCTGACTCTTTGTGACCCCATGGACCATGGCCTGCCTGGCTCCTCTGTCCATGGGATTCTCCAGGCAAGAGTAGGGCCCGCCTGGCTCCTCTGTCCATGGGATTCTCCAGGCAAGACTACTAGAGTGGGTTGCCATTGCCTTCTCCAGTGATACAGTATGGAGCTAGTGAAGTGAGTGAAGTGAAGTTGCTCAGCCATGTCCGACTCTTCGCGACCCCATGGACTGCAGCCCCACCAGGCTCCCCTGTCCATGGGATTTTCCAGGCAAGAGTACTGGAGTGGGTTGTCATTGCCTTCTCCATGTAGTTTACATGAGTCACTGTAAAGCCATTATTCAGTCTAAGAATATGGAAAAGGAGGAGAGAAGGTCAGACCACCCTTCTTCCCCTAGAAGAGGGTCTGCAGATACAGCTCAGAGGATGCCCCAGGGGCTCCCTGAAAGGTGGGGACGGTGGCCAGGTCCCATCACACTAGCCTTCCTCTCCAAAGCTCCTTTGACTGCATCTCTACTTCCTTCCTTCCTTCCTTCCTTCCTTCCTTCCTGCGGCCAAACGTCTAACTTTCCTCTTTCTGAACGTCGCTTTCAGCTGCGAGTCTCCCTGAGCTCCACTTCCATCTTCGCTCTGGTCTCAATGAGGTTATTCCCCACGTCCATAGAAAGCAGCCCAAATCTGGTGTCCTGGCCCCTGGGAGATTAGGAGGCGCCCTCCCCAGATTCATTCTGGGCACCACGTATGTTGAGTTCTGCTCCCTCTTTACAGGCACAGCCTAAGTCCCACTGCCCACCCCAGCCCCTAGCCCCGCATCTATCCCACTCGGAGCCCTTCCAGCTCCTGAGGGTCCTTGTAGGAATGCAATATCATCTTCACAACCACGGCTTCCATTTCGGTGCTGCTTTTCTCACTCTCCACCCTGAAATAAGCCTTTGAAAGCGTCAGATACCCTCCTCCAGTTTCGTCTGTGACACCTGCCGTGATGCCCTCACCTGGTTCTCCCTACAGGTGGGAGAACAGAAGGAAGGAGGGAAGGTAAAAAGGCAATTTGCAAGTGCCCTTTAGCCTCAGAGATATGAAGTTTATTTATTCTTCTTCTCTTGAAAGGAAAATGGAAACTATGAAACAATAAATTGGCGGGTGAATAAAACAACAGCAGGACTACAAATATCAGTAGTACAGCTTGAACACCAGGGGTTTAAGCTATGTGGGTCCACTTTTATATGGAGCTTTATAAAGTCGCTATTGAATTTGTTACAATATTGCTTCTGTGTTAATACTGTGGTTTTTTGGCTTTAAGGCATGGGGGATCTCAGCTCCCCCACCAGGGATTGAACCTGCACACCCTGTGTTGGAAGGTGAAGTCTTAAGCACTGAATCGCCAGGGAAGTCCCTACATGGATTTTTTTTTTTCCAATGGTACACTCTCTAGTACTAAAGGGTCCACAGGTGGCTGAATCTGTAGATATGGAGCTGTTGGGCCCAGCAGGCTGACTGTAAGTTACAGGCAAAGTTTAGACTGTGCAGAGAGCTAGCATCTTTAATTCCCACATCATTTGAGGGCCAGCTGTGTATTCTGTGCCAAGAGGTATTCTAGTCGCTGTTACTTATTTGATCTGCACACCCTGTGAAGCAGGCACCCTGACTGTTCCTGCCTTCTTTTTCCAAAGTAAGGTAGTGGGATCCCGTGTGAGAGAAACATGGGTTCCAATTCAGTGCGGCCACTTCTTGGCTTTTCGAACTTGGAAAAATCACTTCGTTCTTCTGAGCCCCAGTCTTCTTCTCTGGGCAGAGGGGATGATCGGGCTTCAGGTCTCAGAGGATAATTGCAAAGATTAAGGGAGATTTTCACGTTAATGCTTAGCACAATACAGGACATAGTCAATACATGTTGGTACTTCGTTCACAAATTTACTTAATCTTTGAGCATTACAGAAAATAAGAAACCTTAGTGACAAGGGTAAAATCCTAAGTTAAATGGAAAGCCCAACATTTTCTCAGGCCATAATGGATCCCGATTCATTCTTCATTCATTCATTCAGCACATGCTGCCAGAGCACGAGCTGTGGCTCAGAGACTGTGCTAGGAACACAGCGATGAACAAGGCGGGCAAGTCCCGTCCTTCACAGGGCTTCTATTCTAGTGAGGGAAACTGACAGTAAACAAGTAAACAAAGCATGCTAAGCATCTTGAAGTAGACGCAATAGGGGAATGTTACGCATCTCCATAGGTCAATACTGTGCACATAAGGGCATGTTTATGCATTCACACCCGTGCACACACACGACACATGTGCAGGCACCAGTGACAAGCAAACTCACAAACGCTCACACACACCCCTTTGCATGTATGCTTTTCTTAGTGCTTCCTTTTACACTGTCTCTACGCCACTCAGCCAGGGGGAATCCACTGCTTTAGGGAGGGTTAGGAGATGGAAAGCAGAAACACTGAGAAGGAGTCCATATGGAACTTCGGATTTCCAAAGCAGTCGCCCCAAACATAAAGAGACTGGAGGTGTCGGGCAAGGCAAGTTCCCAGCTGAGAAGAGGAGGAAGTGGAATACTCTTCAGAGCAGAAGGCAAAGAGACCTGGAGGGTTCCCACCAGGCTGCAGATGCTGGCTGTGCCTTGGGGAGCATGTTCCCCACGCAGAGCTGTGAGACTTGCATGAAGATGGTGCAATGCAGGAGAACCGCATGCAGGAGGCAGCAGGAGAAACAGTGTCAGGCAGAACCCGCATGCTCACCTTCTCCCCCGTGTTCATGGTGAAGGGGAACCGCTAGAGCAGGTTCGTGGATGGATGGCCCTGAGATGTGCTTCTAGAACCTATCCTTAGGCAATCCAGAAGTTCTGCTGGGGGAGGGGCTGGTCATGGAGGTCCTGAGTGGATGGTGGGCCCACAGAAGGTTCCACAGGGAGCGGGTGAAATGGGATGGGTATCAATAGCTCGTACCACCTGACACCCCTAAGAACCAGGCAGGATTATCCATACCTCAGAGGATACGAGGACCCACACTGGCAACCCAGGACTAGACCAGACTGGCCACACCACAGAGGAAACATCAGGAGTAAAACACAGAGCCACCTCCCAGTGCTGTGGAAGGTAAACAGCCTCCCCGAGCACCTAGACAGTATCTGGGAAAGCGGATGGAGAGAGGAGAGCAACAAAAGAAGGGAAGGATCGTTCTGAGAGAGGGGGACAATTTCGGTCTTAGAACGGATGAAGCATCTTCCCCAAAGAGACTGGAGTTACCCGGAATAAGCTGTTTTTAGATCAGAAGAGCATGAGCTTATGTTCTCTCCATCACCCACTACCACTATTGTCTCCAACAGCCAAATAAGGAGGATTCTAGGGAAGAAGGAGATTGCCTACAGGGAAAAAATAAAGCTGTTGCTTTTGCATTTCTTATTCAGTTTAGTTCAGTTGCTCAGTCGTGTCAGACTCTTTGCGACCCCATGGACTGCAGCATGCCAGGCCTCCCTGTTAATCACCAACTCCCAGAGTTTACCCAAACTCATGTCCATCGAGTCAGTGATGCCATCCAACCATCTCATCCTCTGTCGTCCCCTTCTCCTCCTGCCTTCAATCTTTCCCAGCATCAGGGTCTTTGCAAATGAGTCAGTTCTTCCCATCAGGTGGCCAAAGTATTGGAGTCTCAGCTTCAGCATCAGTCCGTCCAATGAACACCCAGGACTGATCTCCTTCAGGATGGACTAGTTGGATCTCCTTGCAGTCCAAGGGACTCTCAAGAGTCTTCTCCAACATCACAGTTCAAAAGCATCAATTCTTCGGCCCTCAGCTTTCTTTATAGTCCAACTCTCACATCCATATATGACCACTGGAAAAACCACAGCCTTGACTAGATGGACTGTGTTGGCAAAGTAATATATCTGCTTTTTAATATGCTGTCTAGGTTGGTTATAACTTTTCTTCCAAGAAGTAAGCATCTTTTAATTTCATGGCTGTAGTCACCATCTGCAGAGATTTTGGAGTCCGCCCAAATAAAGTCAGCCACTGTTTCCACTGCTTCCCCATCTATGTGCCATGAAGGGATGGGACCAGATGCCATGATCTTAGTTTTCTGAATGTTGAGCTTTAAGCCAACTTTTTCACTCTCCTCTTTCACTTTCATCAAGAGGCTCTTTAGTTCTTCACTTTCTGCCATAAGCGTGGTGTCATCTGCACATCTGAGGTTATTGATATTTCTCTCAGCAATCTTGATTCCAGCTTGTGCTTCTTTCAGCCCAGCATTTCTCATGATGTACTCTGTATATAAGTTAAATAAGCAGGGTGACAATATACAGCCTTGACATATTCCTTTTCCTATTTGGAACCAGTCTGTTCTTCCATGTCCAGTTCTAACTGTTGCTTCCTGACCTGCATACAGATTTCTCAGGAAGCAGGTCAGGTGGTCTGGTATTCCCTTCTCTTTCAGAATTTTCCACAGTTTATTGTGATCCACACAGTCAAAGGCTTTGGCATAGTGAATAAAGCAGAAGTAGATGTTTTTCTGGAACTCTCTTGCTTTTTTGATGATCCAGTGGATACTGGCAATTTGATCTCTGGTTCCTCTACCTTTTCTAAAACCAGCTTGAACATCGGGAAGTTCATGCTTCACGTATTGCTGATGCCTGGCTTGGAGAATTTTGAGCACTACTTTACGAGCATGTGAGATGAGTGCAGTTGTGCAGTAGTTTGAACATTCTTTGGCACTGCCTTTCTCTGGGACTAGAATGAAAACTGACCTTTTCCAGTCCTGTGGCCACTCTTTTCCAGTCCTGTGGCATTTCTCATTCGTAGCATGGAAATTTCAACTCCACTACATAAACAACAGCAAGAGTGAGAGGATTATGGAAAAGGCAGATTGACATTCTTAGCTAGAATGGCCAGGGCAGGCCTTACTGAGAAGGCAACATTTAAGCGATGACCTGAAGGGCAAGAAGAAGCCAGACGCACAAAGAACCGAGATAGAAAGGATTCCTGGCAAAGAGAACAACAAGCAAAACGCGCCTAGGGTGGGAAAAAGCTTGACATGAGCCAAGGAAATGGAAGGAGGGGACTGACATGGGGCTGGAGATGTGAACAAGGAGTCGATCATTAAACCTCATTAACTACAGTGGGAAATGTTGAAGGTCTTTCAGTAGGGCCACGGTAGGATCCAATTTATATATTTTTAAAAGATCCCTCTGGTGATGTGTGAATATTATTGTAGAGGCACTTTGAGGAGAGGGCCTGCTGGGAAGCTCAGGACAGAGCTTATGCAAGAGACGATAGTGGCTTTGACTAGGGCAGCAGGAGAGAGGAGAGACATGGATGGACTCACAAATATCATGGAGGGAAACTCAGCCAGATTTGCTTATGGCTGGTGGATTGGGTGTGAGCTTAGGGAGAGGGAAGATGAGGGATGACTCCTAGGTTTTCTGCTTGAACGGCTGGGTAGAAGCTGTTGTCATTTATTGAGATGGTGGACACTAGATGTGGAGACATTAAAAGTATCACAGTAGATTGTTACATGGACAGAGGAGCCTGGCAGACTATGACCATACATACTATATTACAGACCCCGTGGACGGTAGCCCACCAGCCTCCCCTGTCCTGGATTTCTCCAGGCAAGAGCATTGGAGTAGGTTGCCATTCCCTTCTCCAAGGGCTGTTCCTGACCCAGGGATTGAACCCATGCCTCCTGCACTGCAAGCAGATTCTTTACCACTGAGCCACCTGGAAAGCCCTGTAAGATTAAAGAAACAGAATCAACTGAGGCCCCAGGTGAGGATGGAGGCTCTCACATCCCAGGGTGATCTTGATACCCTGAAAAGAACAATGTCCCAAAATAAAATGTCAGGTCTAAATAACATGTAACATATCAGGTCTTAGGTGATGTCCTCAGCCCCTCCTCCAGTCTTACAGGAACCATCAGGATGTCTGGGTTGATTTTTTTTTTTACCCAATGTTTCTTTAAAAAAGTGCACGTTTTTGTATTTTTTTTTTTTTTCACTCCTGGGCCATGTTCATATCCCTCCCTATCCACCGGGACTTTTTTTTTCAACTGCAATTGACAAATCTGAAAATCTCTGCCTTCCCACTGGAGACTCTGTTTAGGAATAAGAAGGATTGAGGGCCCTGCTGAGACCTCCTTCTGTCTCTGTCTTCTTTCCTCTCATGCAAGCAGCACAGAAAGAGGGAAAGGAAAGTTACACAGTAGGAAAGACCTCAAATGCAGAACAGTGAACAGACACACTGAAGTCTAAACCAGGGTCAGCGACGTTCTTTCCAAGTTGGGTCCTCGATGGACGTGAAGTCAGAGGGCGCTGCTTTGTGGAAATTTGCTCTGGTCCCTGGGGAGCTGTGGATGTGCTACTGGGTGGGTATCACCCCTCCCCGTCAGTCCCTACCTCCTCCCCGCAATTCTTAGAGAAAAGTAATATAATAAAGCCATCATTGTTTATTTTCCAGTAGTAAGTGAAAACACCTTAAATGCATTACAGTATTTGGAGGGAAGGACTTCCCAGGTGGTGCTAGTGATAAAGAACCCACCTGTCTATGCAGGAGACAGAAGAGAAGCAGGTTCAATCCCTGGGTCGGGAAGATCCTCTGGAGGAGGAAATGGTAGCCCACTCCAGTATTCTTGCCTGGAGAATTCCATGGACAGAGGAGCCTGGCGGGATACAGTCCACGGGGTCACAAAGAGTCGGACACGACTGAAGTGACTTAGCACATTTGGGGGAAAGGAAGATGAGTATTGGCGGTGGCGGGGCAGGAAGGGTGGCTGGTACACTAATTGCATTTCTTGATTGTATTCTCCAGGCCCTAAATGCTGCCAGCTCCCTGCAGAAACATCACAGAGGTCTCAGAAGCAGCTTTGAGGCTTTTCAGAGGCTCATTGACGATCCTTTGGAGCCCAGGTACCACGATCGCTGAGTTTTGTCCCGGCCTCACAGGAACAGGGCCACTGGGAGCCTTTCTTCTACAGAAGAGGAAGGTGGGGCTGGCAGGTGGCAGGGGCCAGGCGGGGGCAGCAGGCGGCCGGGCAGACACAGGAGCCTCTGGTTGGCGCTGGGCGAGCCAGGTCTGAAGCTCAGAGAGGGCTGCTTGCAAATGAGCTCAGCCCCGGCATGGTGCCTTCACCCGGCAGCTGCTGGCTGCCAGGGGCATTTTGAAGTCAGACAAATATATCTCCCACCGGCCTGAAACAGAGGAGGAAGAAGCGCAGAGACCGGGATGATGGAGCACAGAGTCGAAAGCTGCTCCTGCTGGGTCTGGCAAAAGGGAGGGTGGGCAGGGGGAGGGAAGAGCCCACCCCAGGCTTCACAGACGCCGGCAGGGAGCATGACCTGCCTGCTCTACGAGGGATCTTGGAGTTAGCTGGTGGGAGGATGCTGCTGCGGGCCAGAGCCAGAGAGGGCATCCCAGCCCCGCCCTGCTGCGGCTGAACCAGAGGCGACCACCTTGCCGAGGCTCCGGAGGAAAGCACTCTCCTCCTGCCTCCCTACTGTCCCCGATCCCAACCCCTCCCTCTTCCTCAGGTACTGACCGTCATGTGGCACCACGGCCGGCTCTGAAGGCTGAGCTGCTGGGGAAGAAATGTGGTTTGCCTTATGCTTACGAGGAAAGCATCTCACCCAGTTTCCGGAGATGGGGGTCTAGTCTAGTTCCCTGTTCTTGCAAGTTTCTCCCCATCTTTGAACCTTAGTCACCCAGCTGTCAAGTGAGGGGATGGACTGGGTGACCCTCCGGGTCTCTGGCCCCTCTCATCTCACCCAAGACACTCTCCACCCTGGTGATGCTATCAGAAATCGGACGTTGGGCTGATGTGTGTGACTCTGTGTGGCTCCTCCCTTGCCTCGAGCTGGTGCTGACTAGTGGTGTTAGTCACTCAGTCGTGTCCAGCTCTTTCCTGCCCCCTGGACTATAGCCCACCAGGCTTCTCTATCAAATGGATTCTCCAGGCAAGAATACTAGAGTGGGTAGACATTCCCTTCTCCAGGGGATCTTCCCAACCCAGGAATTTAACCTGGGTCTCTTGCATGGCAGGCAGATTCTTCACTGTCTGAGGTGTTGAAGTCAGTTAGAATGCTTAGCGGGGCTCAGAGCTCATGGGAGAGGAGACGGGAAGTAATTCCCCAGGCACCGAAGGCTCTGGAGACAGAGCCGGATCTGTATTTCCAGTGGCTGCTCAAAGGCCCACAAATGTATTGGCTGAAACCAATAACAAGGTATTATCTTAGAGTTCTGGAGGGTTGGAAGTTGAGAATGGGTCTCATGGGGCTAAAATCAAGCTGTTGGCAGGGCCATGCTCTTTCTAGAGGCTCTGAGAGAGAATCTATCTGCCGTTTCCTTGCCCTTCCAGCTTCTAGCTACAGCATTCCTTGGCTTGGAGCTGCTTCTGCCACTTTGGAATCCAGCAAGTAACACCTCCCAGTCTCTCCCTGACCCTGAGGATCCCTCATGAGCCTCCTTCTTCCACTTGAAAGAACTTGAGATGGCATTGGGTTAACCCACATAATCCAGGATAATGTCCCTATTTTAAGATGTGCTGATTAGCAATCTGTTTACCATCTTAATGGTAAACACACCTATATTCACAGATTCTGGGGGACTAGGATGTGGACATCTTTGAGAAGCCATCATTTTACGTTCCAGGAGATCCACACTCTAGCTCTTTAAAAAAAAAAAACCCAAGAAACTGTCCAGTCCTGTGGCCTCATCTCTGGCCACTGACCTCATAAGTAGGATGAGGCCTCCCATAACCCCTCCTTTGTCCCTCATGGAGCCCTGCACAATTTATTATAACTACTTGTTCAATAGCTTCCTCCTTATTGTATGACTTCCATGAGCTGGAAACAGCATCTGCTTTGTTCAGTCTTTTACTGTAAGCATATAGTGTATTAGTCAGTGTTTGATGTGTTAACAAACACTCCCTAAACCTCAGTGAGTTACAATATTTTATTCAATGCTGCAGATTGAATTCGGATCTGTCCCATGTGTTTTCACATTCAAAGACCCAGAGAACAGAAAAAATATAGCAGATAATTGACAACAGTAACACACTTGACCCCACTTAGGACCTGACAAAAATATTACCCGCCAAGTAGATGAACAGTTGAGCCTCATCCATAAAAGAGGGAAGAATCGGGGATGACCGAGGCGATGCTGTAAGTGACAATTTATTTTCAATTTTTTAACAAGTTTTCCAGGAGGTCTTCAGGTAAAGCAATGTCTTGCTAGAATAAGAATTAAATCTGGTTCTCTCTGGCCCTAATGTCTGTGCTATTCATCTGTTTTTTCCTTGAAGAGTTACTTGGAGGATAAGGCATGCTAAAATGTCTTAAATGAATGAAGTTTGGTTAATATGAATATGTACTGTGGAAACAATAAGAAGCTGATTTATTAAAACTTGAGAGTCCTGTTTTAAAAACATAAGCCATGCTCATAGAAAGAGCTCACATCCAGGTTTCTCATCCATTCAGATCCTCTGCGTCTTTCCTAGGCCAAGGCTTGACACATAACTGGTGGAAATTGCATTTGCTTTTCACCGTCTACTAGGATATAGGAGTCAACGATTCAGTAATCCGGTTGTCTGGTGCCAATTTCATTTGAAATAATTGCTAATAAAATCGAAAAGAAAACTTCAGCAAATCTGAAAACAGATTATGGCAGAACTCAGTGGCACAACGGGCTGATATTAAATATTGTTTCAGTGCTCGGGATCAGACTTCATATTGCATGGAGATGAACGCTTGGTCACGGGGTTTGGATTAAAGCCAGGCAGAGTCAACTGTTCTGCCATTCATGGTACTAGAATCCTGACTTGGGAGTTGATGCCTAAAGCATCTTACCTGTCTGCAGCTCAAGTTCACAATGATTAAAGGTTTGTATTCAAGAAGAGCAGCACCTGAAATTAGAGTAACTCTACTGAATATTCCACTTACAGCCTCATGTTGTCACTCATAAATGGCACATCCTTAGAAAGTAAATATCATTTCCTTCATATAGCAGAGGAAGGATTTGATTCTTGTTCAAGTGCACACTTGGGGCTTCCCTGGTAACTCAGCTGGTAAAGAATCCACCTGCAATGTGGGACAACTGGGTTTGATCCCTGGGTTGGGAAGATCCCTTGGGGAAGGGAACAGCTACCCACTCTAGTATTCTAGTACTCTAGTATTCTAGCCTGGAAAATTCCATGGACTGTATAGTCCATGTATAGTCCATGGGGTGGCAAAGAGTCAGACTTGACAGAGCCACTTTCACTTTCTTTCACTTTCAAGTTAACACAGAAGGTTAGGGACAGAGCAAGGATTCGAACCTAGAAGGTTTGTCCAAGGGAGCTGATCACTCCAGTGGACCACTCCGCCTCTTAAATTGTCCTAAATAGTGGTCACCATATCATATAATTGAGGGTCAACATCACCCTTGGATAATCCTATTTAGCTTGCTACTCTGATTAGTTTAATTATATTACTGCCACAGTCCACTTCATAAACGCTGCACAGAAAAAGCTGGATGTAATTAAAATAACCAACTATTGATGCGCATCTGCAAAGCTGAGCACAAATTGAATTTTTAAGCAACATATCGTGTTTTATATGCACAAACATCTCCATTAATTTGTTTATTCAACAAACATTTATTAGTGCCTTGTTGCTGGCAGGCACATAACAGACCCTGGGAACAGAGAGAAGTGTAACTCAGCATCTGTTTGGAGAAGCAGAGACTCTAGGGAGGGGAGCTGGACCGAGGAAACCGGTGTCAATAGGAGGCCCCCCTTTTCTCTCCTCCCCGCCCTGGACCATCCTCTCAGTGGACTCCTCCCCTGCTCTCTGGTTCAGCCAATCTGTACTGTCATCTCCGGACAGTGCTCTGTTCTCATCTGTGCTGTGAGGTCCCACTGACTGTTTGCATGAGGACTGTTCTCACTCCACGTAACCCAAATGTCAGTCGTGGTCCCCTGCCCCCAAAGACCAGGTGCAAGACTATCAGCCACCTTCAGACACTTCCCGGCCCACGGGAGCCCACACGCACCTCTATGATTCCCGCTGAGCCCAAGACATCCCCTTCCTTCCTTCAGCCTCTGTCCCCTACTTTTTGTGCTGTCCTTATGTACCCTGTGCTGACTCCAACATGAAAGTAAGCTTGTGTCCCATTTCTGCACAACACACACACATCCACACACATACTCCACCTACGATAAACTTGCATGAGTTTGGTCAACTTTTCTGAGCATTTGGAAGCTTCAGGGAGGACTTATATCACACATAGCAGTTAGCTGCAGACCAGTGTCAGCGAACAGATAGTTCCCTTCTTTTTCTATCCTTGCTGCTGCTGCTGCTAAGTCACTTCAGTCGTGTCCGACTCTGTGCGACCTCATCCCTGGGATTCTCCAGGCAAGAACACTGGAGTGGGTTGCCATTTCCTTCTCCAATGCATAAAAGTGAACAGTGAAAGTGAAGTCGCTCAATCATGTCCAACTCTTCGCGACCCCATGGACTGCAGCCTACCAGGCTCCTCCGTCCATGGGATTTTCCAGGCAAGAGTACTGGAGTGGGGTGCCATTGTCTTCTCCGCTTTTCTACCCTTAGTCCCGTGTTATTTTTCTCTATCTTTAGTCTCATGTTTGAGAGGCTTTGTTGCTGTTTTTTTTTTTCAGTCTTCTCTTCTTTTTGTACCCTTAGTCTCATGTTCAGCCTCAGTCAGTCCAGAAACTTCTCCCAAACAGTGGCCCCTTGGCCACCTGCCAGGCTTCCCTGTGGCTCAGCTGGTAAAGAATTCGCCTGCAATGCAGGAGAGCCGAGTTCAATCCCTGGGTCAGGAAGGCTCCCTGGAGAAAGGAACGGCTACCTATTCCAATATTCTTAACTGGAGAATCCCATGGGCAGAAGAGCCTGGCAGGCTACAGCCCATGGGGTCAGAAAAGAGTCAGACACGACTCAGCAACTAACGCTTTCACTGGCCACTCGCCTTGCCTGGGAGTGCCCACGGGGACAGACTAGGGGAGAGGCCCTGGAGGCCCTGAAAGCAGATGGGTTAGAGGTTGCTTGGGCTGGGAATTCTGGAATCTGGTGCGCCCAAAAACACAGTGTGGAAGGGAGTGTGGAGGATCCCATTGGAATGTCTCCTTGGTCCCGGGGAAGCGTGTGGCTGGAGGAGACTACAGCAGGTCCTCTCAGAGCACAGGCGCCTGGCTACCTTGGGCTCAGGCAGTTCTGTTACTATCAGCGTCTCCATTTTTTACGATGAGGAAACCGAGGCACAGGAAGGTTCAGTAACTTGCCTAAGACCCAGAGCTAGATGTGCCTGTGTGGATGCCAGGAGCAGGAGGGCATGAAGAGCAGAGGCTGGGCAGGTAGACGTGGGAAGAAGCAGAGGGCCAGGTCAGGCAGTGCCTTGTAGGCCTTGTCAGGATGACAGCCTCGATTCTCAGTGAGGTGGGGGCCACCGGAAGTGGACGCAACCCACCGTGTCCTCGCAAGAGCGCCCCCTGGCGGCAGGGTTCAGAATACACTCTTGGGAGCAAGGGTGAAACCCAGGAGAGTGGAGCGCCACAGTAATTCACTGAGTCCAGAGAAAGGTCATGAGAAGTGGTCCATTCTGGATTTATTTGGAAGGTAAAGGCCACAGGATTTTTTGGTGGATTGGGTGTGGAGCATCAGAGAAAAAAAATTCAGTGCAACAGAAAAAGAGGACAAATGGTTGAAATGAAATGGGAACAAACATAGGAAGCAAAGCTATGGAGGGCAAGTCTCTTAAACCCCTTAATAAATACAATTTCTATTTACTCAAGGACTGTTTTGGAATTAGAATTGGACTCTGCTTTTTGGTAATGGTATAAATGAAGTCATTTGACCTCTTGACCCTCAGTTTCCTCATCTATACAATGGGAATAATAATAACGACCTTACAGGTTTGTTATCTGGATCAACAATAGTCTAAAAAAGTACCTTGCACAGTGCCTGACACAAAGGAGATGCTTTATTTACATCAGTGAAATAAGTGCTTGAATAAGTGAAATACCTGTAGACTGACAATTAAGCAGGAAAGGCCAGAATTATGGACATTCTGTGTTCACTCATTCATTTTTTTAGTATGCATTTGAAAACATTGGAGACTCATTCCTTGTTCATCCAATAACCCAATCAAAGGCATGCCACTCCGATGGAGATTTTCAGAAATTGGGAAAGTAGCTGGTGAGTTTCTTGCCCTGTCTAGCTTGGTGACAGATCAGAAAGACAAGGCAGCTATTCCTATTTCTCACCCAGTGTTTCAGACAGAGAAGGTAGTTTATTGGAGTAAATTGTTTAAACCCTTCTTCCTATTTGCATCCAGGGGAGTTTGCAGCTGGCCCAGTTTGTTACCAAGCAATGAGATGGATTAAATGATCCAGTCAAACATAATAATTGCTTCCTTGATGGCTAGAGCCCTGTCTTAGTTTTTTTTTCTCCTATCCCTCATAGCAGCACACCTGTGTAGGTAGAGCAGGTGCTTAACAAATATGCTAGAGGAATTCTGTTCACTCAGCAGATGAGAATAGTGGAGAGTAGTGGAGAGTTGTAATAGTCAAGTTAAGGCTCATGGCTCTACCCTCCAGGTGGTGGAGGTGAAAAGGCCCTCGCTGACTGTGAGCATGCATTGGAAACCTCGTATGTGCCAGAGCCTACAAGACAGCTGATTGTGATCTCATCTCACATCCTCCCAGCCATCCAATGATGCTTTTTATCCCTGTTTTAAGGGAGTTAGATGATTTAACCAAAGTTCTACCACTGCTATGAATGGGTCAGGACTTGAACACAAGTCTGTCCAACACTTTTCATCACACCCTGAGAAGAAAAGCTTTGTTCTCACATGAATAAATAATTTCTCATCAGCCAGCTGAGCACAGTAGGACCAGATTCAAATTAAATAATTCACAACCAGTCAGTCTCGATTGAATTCTGTTCAATAGCTTCACTATTTGAGCAACTAGCAGGTGTCAGATGCTGTCCCATGCACTGTGCAGAGGCGAGGAAGGCCCCCCCTCTGGGGCTGTCTTATAATCTAGGTGAGCGGGTGCCCTGGACTCCTCCTGAGGCTATAGGTGCTATGCTGGCTGCAGGTGAGCAAGGTCTGGACAAGAGCATTAGGGTAGATTCAGTTTCCATTTCAACAAGAAAGGGTGAGAGGTTTTGATATTTGGGCAGAAAGGAGATAAGGGTGGAAAGATGAAGGGTTAGGAGATAGAGAGGAAGAAAGGGAGGAAGGAAGGACAATGTGAGTTACCTCTACCGGGAAATTCCTGTTCAGTATAAAACAAAGCCTTATGAATGAAACCACTATGGTGAAATCTCAGAGGACAGTGGGAGAAGATGGTATCTGGGGATCAGAGACACATTCCACAGATAACCAAAATGCCCTGATGAGAACTCTGCCTATTTTAAGGATTTCATTGCAATCGAGTACTAAAGAAAAAAAAGAGAGGTCAGATGAATTAAGGCAAAAAGCACTTTGTATCCGGAAAATAACGGTGTTGATATCCTTTCAACAGATCTTTAAATACAATTTGTCCCTTTGCTTAATTAATTACAGATTGCAGAGAATTTATTTTGTGGCAAGATTTTGTTCAACAAACACTACTATTTAATGAAGCATAGATTATTTCAGACTACTTCAGAAAAATGTCTTCTGCATATACATTCTGATTACCTAGATATTAAAATAAGCATGGGCTATCTGGTTGTATCTTTCCTTCCCCTAATTTCACCCTTGTGGAACTTCATTAAATTATTTTGTGTCTGTACCCTTTAACACGAAGTTATATTTAGAGTTAAGTTGTGAAGAAAACAGTTTTCAGATATTGTGAGAAAACATTTTTTAAAAGGAGGGTGGGGATAGAAATAATCCCCTGATGGAACAACTATGATTGGTTTTTGTTCATTGTTCATCGTTTGGTCAGAAAAAGGGGGAGCATTCAAAGGGTGTCTATTTGTATGTGGATTTAATCAAATAAGATCACTGACTGCTAGAGGTAGAGAGATCTTAGAAATAACCAGGCCTTCTTCCATGTTTGTGAAAGGCATTTAGGCAGAGGAGGACTGTGGCCAGTGGAGAAAGCTCAGGCTTTGGAAAGAGAAGACCTGAGTTTTCCCTCATCTCTGTTCCCGGTCTTTTACAGCAGTCCTACCCTTAGGTCTCTATCTTCCCACCAGAAAAACAAGGACAGGGGACAAAGTGGTCCTCCTCCAGCTGTCACTTCCCTAAGCACCTTATTTAAGTGGGTCACCTGACGTTCTTCGTTCAGAGCATCTCTCACCATTTGTAACTTCCATATTGATGTGTGAGCTTGTTTTTTTTTCTTTCCATTTATTTTTATTAGCTGGAGGCTAATTACTTTACAATATTGTAGTGGGTTTTGTCATACATTGACGTGAATCAGCCATGGATTTACATGTATTCCCCATCCCGATCCCCCCTCCCACCTCCCTCTTTACCCAATCCCTCTGGGTCTTTCCAGTGCACCAGGCCCGAGCACTTGTCTCATGCATTCAACCTGGGCTGGTGATCTGTTTCACCCTAGATAATATACATGTTTCGATGCTGTTCTCCCGAAACATCCCACCCTCGCCTTCTCCCACAGAGTCCAAAATTCTGTTCTGTACATCTGTGTCTCTTTTTCTGTTTTACATATAGGGTTATTATTACCATCTTTCTAAATTCCATATATATGTGTTAGTATGCTGTAATGTTCTTTGTCTTTCTGGCTTACTTCACTCTGTATAATGGGCTCCAGTTTCATCCATCTCATTAGAACTGATTCAAATGAATTCTTTTTAATGGCTGAGTAATATTCCATGGTGTATATGTACCACAGCTTCCTTATCGTCTGCTGATGGACATCTAGGTTGCTTCCATGTCCTGGCTATTATAAACAGTGCCGCGATGAACAATGGGGTGCACGTGTCTCTTTCAGATCTGGTTTCCTCGGTGTGTATGCCCAGAAGTGGGATTGCGGGGACATATGGCAGTTCTATTTCCAGTTTTTTAAGAAATCTCCACACTGTTCTCCATAGCAGCTATACTAGTTTGCATTCCCACCAACAGTGTAAGAGGGTTCCCTTTTCTCCACACCCTCTCCAGCATTTATTGCTTGTAGACTTTTGGATAGCAGCCATCCTGACTGGTGTGTAATGGTACCACATTGTGGTTTTTTTTTTTTTTTTAAATTTTTATTAGTTGGAGGCTAATTACTTTACATCATTACAGTGGTTTTTGTTATACATTGATATGAATTAGCCATGGATTTACATGTACTCCCCATCCCAGTCCCCCCTCCCACCTCCCTCTCCACCCGATCCCTCTGGGTCTTCCCAGTGCACCAGGCCCGAGCACTTGTCTCATGCACCCAACCAAGGCTGGTGATCTGTTTCACCCTAGATAATATACATGTTTCAATGCTGTTCTCCTGAAACATCCCACCCTCACCTTCTCCCAGAGTCCACAAGTCTGTTCCATACATCTGAGTCTCTTTTTCTGTTTTGCATATAGGGTTATCGTTACCATCTTTCTAAAGTCCATATATATGTGTTAGTATACTGTAATGGTCTATATCTTTCTGGCTTACTTCGCTCTGTATAATGGGCTCCAGTTTCATCCATCTCATTAGAACTGATTCAAATGAATTCTTTTTAATGGCTGAGTAATATTCCATGGTGTATATGTACCACAGCTTCCTCATCCATTCGTCTGCTGATGGGCATCTGGGTTGCTTCCATGTCCTGGCTATTATAAACAGTGCTGCGATGAACATTGGGGTGCATGTGTCTCTTTCAGATCTGGTTTCCTTGGTGTGTATGCCCAGAAGTGGGATTGCTGGGTCATACGGCAGTTCTATTTCCAGCTTTTTAAGAAATCTCCACACTGTTTTCCATAGTGGCTGTACTAATTTGCATTCCCACCAACAGTGTAAGAGGGTTCCCTTTTCTCCACACCCTCTCCAGCATTTATTGCTTGTAGACTTTTGGATAGCAGCCATCCTGACTGGTGTGTAATGGTACCACATTGTGGTTTTGATTTGCATTTCTCTGATGACGAGTGATGTTGAGCATCTTTTCATGTGTTTGTTAGCCATCTATATGTCTTCTTTGGAGAAATGTCTGTTTAGTTCTTTGGCCCATTTTTTGATTGGGTCATTTATTTTTCTGGAATTGAGCTGCAGGAGTTGCTTGTATATTTTTGAGATTAGTCCTTTGTCTGTTGCTTTGTTTGCTATTATTTTCTCCCAATCTGAGGGCTGTCTTTTCACCTTGCTTATAGTTTCCTTTGTTGTGCAAAAGCTTTTAAGTTTCATTAGGTCCCATTTGTTTATTTTTGCTTTTATTTCCAATATTCTGGGAGGTGGGTCATAGAGGATCCTGCTGTGATTTATGTCGGAGAGTGTTTTGCCTATGTTCTCCTCTAGGAGTTTTATAGTTTCTGGTCTTACATTTAGATCTTTAATCCATTTTGAGTTTATTTTTGTGTATAGTGTTAGAAAGTGTTCTGGTTTCATTCTTTTACAAGTGGTTGACCAGTTTTCCCAGCACCACTTGTTAAAGAGGTTGTCTTTTTTCCATTGTATATCCTTGCCTCCTTTGTCGAAGATAAGGTGTCCATAGGTTCGTGGATTTATCTTTGGGCTTTCTATTTTGTTCCACTGATCTGTATTTCTGTCTTTGTGCCAGTACCATACTGTCTTGATGACTGTGGCTTTGTAGTATAGTCTGAAGTCGGGCAGATTGATTCCTCCAGTTCCATTCTTCTTTCTCAAGATTACTTTGGCTATTCGAAGTTTTTTGTATTTCCATACAAAATGTGAAATTATTTGTTCTAGTTCTGTGAAAAATACTGTTGGCAGCTTGATAGGGATTGCATTGAATCTATAGATTGCTTTGGGTAGTATAGTCATTTTGACAATATTGATTCTTCCAATCCATGAACACAGTATATTTCTCCATCTGTTTGTGTCCTCTTTGATTTCTTTCATCAGTGTTTTATAGTTTTCTATGTATAGGTCTTTTGTTTCTTTAAGTAGATATACCTAAGTATTTTATTCTTTTTGTTGCAATGGTGAATGGTATTGTTTCCTTAATTTCTCTTTCTGTTTTCTCATTGTTAGTGTATAGGAATGCAAGGGATTTCTGTGTGTTAATTTTATATCCTGCAACTTTACTATATTCATTGATTAGCTCTAGTAATTTTCTGGTAGAGTCTTTAGGGTTTTCTATGTAGAGGATCATGTCATCTGCAAACAGAGAGAGTTTCACTTCTTCTTTTCCTATCTGGATTCCTTTTACTTCTTTTTCTGCTCTGATTGCTATGGCCAAAACTTCCGAAACTATGTTGAATAGTAGTGGTTAGACTGGGCACCTTTGTCTTGTTCCTGATTTCAGGGGAAATGCTTTCAATTTTTCACCATTGAGGGTAATGCTTGCTGTGGGTTTGTCATATATAGCTTTTATTATGTTGAGGTATGTTCCTTCTATTCCTGCTTTCTGGAGAGTTTTAATGATAAATGGATGTTGAATTTTGTCAAAGGCTTTTTCTGCATTTATTGAGATAATCATGTGGTTTTTATCTTTCAATTTGTTAATGTGGTGTATTACATTGATTGATTTGCAGATATTAAAGAATCCTTGCATTCCTGGGATAAAGCCCACTTGGTCATGGTGTATGATTTTTTTCATATGTTGTTGGATTCTGTTTGCTAGAATTTTGTTAAGGATTTTTGCATCTATGTTCATCAATGATATTGGCCTGTAGTTTTCTTTTTTTGTGGCATCTTTGTCTGGTTTTGGAATTAGGGTGATGGTGGCCTCATAGAATGAGTTTGGAAGTTTACCTTCTTCTGCAATTTTCTGGAAGAGTTTGAGTAAGATAGGTGTTAGCTCTTCTCTAAATTTTTGGTAGAATTCAGCTGTGAAGCCATCTGGTCCTGGGCTTTTGTTTGCTGGAAGATTTCTGATTACAGTTTCGATTTCCTTGCTTGTGATGGGTTTGTTAAGATCTTCTATTTCTTCCTGGTTCAGTTTTGGAAAGTTATACTTTTCTAAGAACTTCTCCATTTCTTCCAAGTTGTCCATTTTATTGGCACAGAGCTGCTGGTAGTAGTCTCTTATGATCCTTTGTATTTCAGTGTTGTCTGTTGTGATCTCTCCATTTTCATTTCTAATTTTTTAAATTTGGTTCTTCCTCCTTTGTTTCTTAAAGAGTCTTGCTAATGGTTTGTCAATTTTGTTTATTTTTTTCAAAAAACCAGCTTTTAGCTTTGTTGATTTTTGCTATGGTCTCTTTAGTTTCTTTTGCATTTATCTCTGCCCTAATTTTTAAGATTTCTTTCCTTCTACTAACCCTGGGGTTCTTCATTTCTTCCTTCTCTAGTTGCTTTAGGTGTAGAGTTAGGCTATTTATTTGGCTTTTTTCTTGTTTCTTGAGGTAAGCCTATAATGCTATGAACCTTCCTCTTAGCACTGCTTTTACAGTATCCCATAGGTTTTGGGTTGTTGTGTTTTCATTTTCATTCATTCTATGCATATTTTGATTTCTTTTTTGATTTCTTCTATGGTTTGTTGGTTATTCAGAAGTGTGTTATTTAGCCTCCATATGTTTGAATTTTTAATATTTTTTTTCCTGTAATTGAGATCTAATCTTACTGCACTGTGGTCAGAAAAGATGACTGGAATGATTTCAATTTTTTTGAATTTACCAAGACTAGATTTATGGCCCAGGATGTGATCTATTCTGGAGAAGGTTCCGTGTGCACTTGAGAAAAAGGTGAAGTTGATTGTTTTGGGGTGAAATGTCCTATAGATATCAATTAGGTCTAGCTGGTCCATTGTGTCATTTAAAGTTTGTGTTTCCTTGTTAATTTTCTGTTTAGTTGATCTGTCCATAGTTGTGAGTGGGGTATTAAACTCTCCCACCATTATTGTGTTACTATTAATTTCCTCTTTCATACTCATTAGCATTTGCCGTACATATTGTGGTGCTCCTATGTTGGGTGCATATATATTTATAATTGTTATATCTTCTTCTTGGATTGATCCTTTGAGCATTATGTAGTGTCCTTCTTTATCTCTTTTCACAGCCTTTATTTGAAAGTCTATTTTATCTGATATGAGTATTGCGACTCCTGCTTTCTTTTGGTCTCCATTTGCGTGAAATACTGTTTTCCAGCCCTTCACTTTTAGTCTGTATGTGTCCCTTGTTTTGAGGTGGGTCTCTTGTAGACAGCATATATAGGGGTCTTGCTTTTGTATCCATTCAGCCAGCCTTTGTCTTTTGGTTGGGGCATTCAACCCATTTACATTTAAGGTAATTATTGATAGGTATGGTCCCGTTGCCATTTATTTTGTTGTTTGGGGTTCACGTTTATACAACCTTTCTGTGTTTCCTGTCTAGAGAATATCCTTTAGCATTTGTTGAAGAGCTGGTTTGGTGGTGCTGAATTCTGTCAGCTTTTGCTTGTCTGTAAAGATTTTGAGTTCTCCTTCATATCTGAATGAGATCCTTGCTGGGTACAGTAATCTAGGTTGTAGGTTATTCTGTTTCATTACTTTAAGTATGTCCTGCCATTCCCTTCTGGCCTGAAGGGTTTCTATTGATAGATCAGCTGTTATCCTTATGGGAATCCCTTTGTGTGTTATTTGTTGTTTCTCCCTTGCTGCTTTTAATATTTGTTCTTTGTGTTTGATCTTTGTTAATTTGATTAGTATGTGTCTTGGGGTGTTTTGCCTTGGGTTTATCCTGTTTGGGACTCTCTGGGTTTCTTGAACTTGGGTGGCTATTTCCTTCCCCATTTTAAGGAAGTTTTCAGCTATTATCTCCTCGAGTATCTTCTCATGGCCTTTCTTTTTGTCTTCGTCTTCTGGGACTCCTATGATTCGAATGTTGGGGCGTTTCACATTGTCCCAGAGACAGCCTGTATGTTGACGCTCAGGGCTATGTTCCTGCGTTGCTGGAGAATTTGCGTGGTATGTCTTGTTCTGAAACTTACTGGCTCTTGGGTGATGGTTGGTTTCAGTGTAGGTATGGAGGCTTTTGGATGGTCTCTTATTACTTAATGTTCTGTGTAGTCAGGAGTTTTCTGGTGTTCTCAGGTTTTGGGCTTAAGTCTCCTGCCTCTGGATTTCAGTTTTATTCTTCCAGTAGTATCAAGACTTCTCCAACTATACAGCACTGATAATAAAACTTAATGGTGAAAAGATTCTCCACCGTGAGGGACACCCAGAGAGGTTCACAGAATTACATGTAAAAGAGGAGAGGGAGGAGGGAGATAGAGATGAGCAGGAGGAGAAAAAGGGGGACTCAAGAGGAGAGAGACAGATCTATGCAGTTGTCTGTTCCCAAGGTGTTCTCTGTAGCCCAGACACCCACAAAGATTCACAGAATTGGATTGGGAAGAGAAGGGGAAAGGAGGAAATAGAGGTGTTCTGAGGTAGAAAACGGAGAGTCGAAAGTGGGAGAGAGTAATCAACACACTCCTGAATAAAAATGGGAACTGAATATTGGATTCTTAAATGTCCAAAATTTATATTACATACTGAAAAACGAAGATTAAAAATCTAGAGTAGAGGTTAGACTCTTAAAAATACAATATTAAAAACAAAAACAAAAACACAAAAAAATTTTAGAAATATATATGAGTGCGCTTATTTAATACACATCTTCCCCAGGGGAGGAGCAGAGACCATAACTCAAGGAGGCAGCCGACTCCCTGGTGCTCCCCAGTGTCCGGCATGTGGTACCCAAGGATGTACTGAATGAATAAATGAATGAACAATTGAAACACATTCAGACCATCATGCAAATAGAGACTATAACCTGAATTTCCAGAGTAACAAGCTTTTTTAAAAATCTCACATAGATTTAAATTTTATTGAATACATGTGGATTTTTTTTACATAATAAGTTTTCTAGACCTGATATGTAACAGACTATTAAGTAATTTAACACTGTTTTTCACACTGTTAGCTGCTAAAACACAGAAATTTGATGCTTCTCATAAGCACAGAGAAAAAAAAATGTACCCTGTATTTGAAGCCCTCCCCACCTCTACCTCCTTAAAAATTTTCCAGATAATATGTAGAGAATTTTTTTTCTAAATGCTGCAACTGGTTATCCATAAGCAGTATCTTTTCCTTTTGTATTTGAAATTGCCACGTCTCAGAACACATCAACCCAGTATAATAAGTCTGTTGGATATGAAATGTACACAGATGGCTTACGCAGTACATATTAACATGTATTTTTTAGCATTTTTTAACTGATTGCATGGGAAGACTTGCCACAAACTTGGCTACAACAGAGATGTGTCGTTTGTCCATTTATCCATTTCACATGGACTGAGCAGGGAAACAGGACCCTGGTGGGAGACAGACTAGGGTTTGGGAGACAGACGAGGGTTTGGAGGAGGCTGCCGAGCCATGAGGAAGCCCCTCACTCTGGGGGTCCCGTGGAGGGACGCCTCCTCCTGAAAGGACATGCCATCAGGAGCACTCCTCCAGGATGGAAGTGAGGAGCCAGGGGAGGGAGGAGGGCTAGGAAACAGGAGGTGATCCTTTAGAATGTAGAACAAGGGCAGGAGGACGTGGCTGCCCCAGAGCCTGGAGCACAAACATGAAACTAATCTGTCATGAGCTCACAAACCAAGAGGCTGGTAACAATGGACCATTTCATCATAAAAAGATGAACACTTTCACCGGGGCAGTCGGGGTCTGGGATGGGCTCTGAGGTGTGATGAGAAGCATGGCTATATGGAGGTCGAGGCTTACATCAACAGTTCTGTGGACCACGGAAGGCTTACTGTGGACCTCATAGGAAAATATGTGAACATGAAGAGTGGTACCTCTCAGGAGGAGAGAGTGTCAGCCTCTCGTTCAAGGCTTCCAGCAGCTTAGAAGCTAAATGATCTTTGGCTTCAATTTCATTATCTGTGAAACAGGAATGATAACAGCCTTTGGTAGTTACTCCACAAAAAACTGGGCTTCCCAGGTGGCCCAGTGGTAAAGAATCCACCTGCCAATGCAGGAGATGCAAGAGACATGGGTTCAATCCCTGGGTCAGGAAGCTCCCCTGGAGTAGGAAGTGGCAACCCACTCCAGTATTCTTGCCTGGAGAATCCCATGGACAGAGGAGCCTTTCGAGCTACAGTCCACGGGGTCTCGCAGAGTCAGATACGACTGAAGCAACTTAGCATGCGTGCCCACAGAGTAAGAGTTCCTCCCACGTGCTTGCTACTGTGATGACTCTGGACTTGCTGTGGTGGTGAGGAGGGAAGGACCCAGGGTTTGCAGCTAGATTGACCTGGCTTGGAAGCCTGAGTGCCTGGCTGTGTGAATGATCCCAAGGTGGCAGTTGTTCGTTTTGGGAAGATGCTTAGCAGCGGGGAGCAGAGGCAACCGAGCATTTATTAAATTGCCTGTTATGCATAAGCTCTTGGCTTGGTGACTGACATGAGTTCTTACTTAAAATCTACCACAGTGGGGACTTCCCTGGTGGTTCAGTGGCTGAGACTGTACACTCCCAAGGCAGGGGGCCGGGTTCAATCCCTGGTCAGGGAATTAGATTCCACATGCCGCAACTAAAGGTTCGGTATGTCACAGCTAACACCCAGTTCAGTTCAATTTATCACTCAGTCAAGTCTGACTCTTTCTGACCCTGTGGACTGCAGCATGCCAGAATTGCCCATCCTACACCAACTCCCAGAGCCTGCTCAAACTCATCCATCAAGTCAGTGATGCCATCAAACCATCTCATCCTCTGTTGTCTCCTTCTCCTCCTGCCTTCCATCTTTCCCAGCATCAGGGTCTTTTCCAATGAGTCAGTTCTTCGTGCCAGGTGGTCAAAGTATTGGAGTTTCAGTACAACCAATTAAATAAATAAATACCCAGTACAGCCAAAATGAAACACCCAGTACAGCCAAACAAATAAATATTAAAAAAAAAATCTACCATGCTGACATAATCTTCTTCATTACTATGACTTCTCTTTATCACTAACATTGTAATTTACATTTTGCAAATGAGAAGACTGAGCCTCAGGGAAGCAGTCAGGGTCTCCTGAGGGGACACGGCTGGCGGCCTGGCCCGTGCTGGTCCTGCCTCAGCTGATTCTCCAGGCTGACTCCTTCACATCCTCACAGTTAGCTCTTCAGACGGGGCTTCCCCAGCCATCCCTCCTCCATAAGTCCCTGGCATTCTTTGTCAGTGTGCCAGCCCTTCTCCTTTCAGAGAACTGATCACAATCTGCAATTCTACGCTCCGCTCTTCATGAAATAATATGAAGCCATCACTTATTGAAGAAATATTATCCTGATATGATTTCAAGCACTTCTCCTGTATTATCTCATTACCTCTCACATCGGTCTTGTGAAGTCAGCACTTAGCCATCAACATACTCTACTTTCCTTCTTTCCATAACAGGCTTATAAAAGGTGACATTAATATTTTCATTGTACAGATAATAGCACCGGCACACAGGGAGGTTAAGTAACTTACTCAAGGTCACAGAGCTGATAAGGAGCACATGTGTCTCCTCCACTAGACTGTATGCTTTGTGAGGGCAGGGACCCTGTTCCAAAGGCTGACGCAGTAACTGACACATACTGTGCACTCAGCAAACACTGAATCAATACAGAGATGAGTGCTAAGGAAAAGAAGAACACAGATGAGCTACTAAGTGTGCTCAGAAATAGCTGCTTTATTTCTGACCACACTATTGAGTCTGGGCACTGACTTCAGTGCTCTAGTCTGGGGATTAGTATGTGCGTGAATATGTGTGTGTGTCCATGCATGCACTCTCTTATGTGTGTGTCCATTGCATGTGCAAGTGTATGCATGTCTGTGCCTGTGTGTGTATGCAAGTGTGTGTGTATTTCTGTGCATGTGTGGTAGGCTGATGGATCAAGGTGTGGAAGGTTGAATCTGCTCATGACCATGAAGTTCTGAAACAGGAAGGGGGACTTGACCCTACATTAACTCAGCTGCCCCCAGTGGAGACAGGCCAGCCCCAGAAAAGTCACTGGGTTCTGGGTGTAAAGAGAGGGAGAGCGCATGGCAGCAAACAGGTTCATAGTCAGAGTGAAAGGAATGGTAAACGTTGATGCTACAAGCAAAATGGAACCACTGTAGGTTATGGCACACCCATTCCATTGATTCCGGGTTCATTTCTCCAAACTTTAAGTCTCTTCAGCTAGAGTGGGAAGAGACTGGCAAAGCAGGCTGAATAAAGGATTTGGTCCCTTATCTAAACCAAGAGCAAAGGAGACCACCGGTAGGTTTTCCGCAAAGAAGAGATGACTAGACTTGCATTCTTAGGGATCAGTCTGGGTGCAGCGCAGACAACAGGCAAGAGGGAGGCCAGAAGCTAGGGGAAGACTAGAGAGGGGAGGGGAGGGAAATCTGGGTTTACTTAGCGGGGAACATCCACAGGAATTGCTGGCAGTCACTGTGGGGGCTGGAGGAGAGGGTGGTGGCCTCCAGGTTTCTGGAATAATGGAGCAGCCGGCCAGTGAGATGGAGAACACAGATAGAGGGCAGATCTGGGAGGCTGGGGGAGGAGGAGTAAAGCTAAAGCCTTCTCTCAGAGGAAGACAAAAGCGGCAGATGCAACAACAATCCTTTAATCAGACTCGTCTGTTATAAGGGCTCTTAGGCTAATCTGAGGGCCCTCTTGTAAGAGCAAACTTGACATCCTGGAGAAACTATTCATTGGCTACAACGACTGCTCCCCACACAGCCTCAGATTCCCAGCTAATTGTAGAGACCTATTTAGGAGCAACTTCACCAGCACTGAACATCTGCTTGGACTTTATTTCAAGTAAATCGTCCTCATGTCATTAAAGCTTAACAGCTTCTTCAGCTGTTGGGGCGTTATTTCTTTGGAGGATAATGTTCCATTCCTCCCTATATTTCAGGAAATCTAGAAGATACATCATCAGTGAAAGAAACAATGTTTTTTTTCTTTATCCACTTTATACAGTCTGTTTGATTATGCACTTATGATAACAGTTACCATTTACTGAGCCCCTACTATGTGCCAGGCACTTTATGTGCATAATGCTAATCAATTTCAATATTTCTGTAAGGTAGGTATTTACAATTGAGGAAACTGAGGCTTAGAAAAGATGTCAGTGGTCTTGACTTTAAAATTCTGAATAAAAAACCCTTTAATGAAGAAAGATAAGAGACCAAAAAAAATTAAGTCACTTGCTAAAGGTTATCACACATCAGGGAGCTGAAAAGTTGGATTCCAACAGCTATGTTCTCACTACCGTTCCTCTGAGGTATCAGCCCTTCTCTCATCCAAAGTACAACCAACAGAGCCAGAGCCTTCTGCAGATTAGCACGTGCAAGAAGCATTATTGTGCGCTGCTCAGTTAAAGAAAAAAGAGAAACCCTGCTGCACACGTGCTTTCGCATTTGTCAACACTTAATCAGCTGATGCCACCTGTGAAATGCAGTCTCTCAAATTGGTTCTCTCCCAGACTTTCTCACTGTTCATAGATACAGAAGGTAGAAGGAAACCGCTTCCATTAACTAGCTGTTGTGTGCTTGAAGAAATATTGGACATAGGAATTAACATTCCCATTTTACAGATGACAAAGCAGAGGCTCCAAGAAAGATGAAATAGTATGACCACATCATATAAACAAGCTAGTAAGGGAAGGAGTAAGAATTTCATTTCCCATCTGAAAAATGAGTTGTTGGTGATCAGAAAGCGTTTGGCAGTGCTTTTTGTTCACAAGATGAAAAATCAAAGAATTCTCAGACCATGGGATGCCAGACTATGGAATACCAGAGTGGATCTCAGTGACTTCTATCAATAAACGGACCTCTTACTTTTGCGGACTTAAGCATTTTCTCTTTTCCCCTGAACAAACACAGTTTTGCTCTTAGTTCCCAAGAGAGAACAGTGCCTCAGATCCGTCCAGATCACAAAGGAAATCAATTGGTTAAAATTTGTTTACAGAACTGAGATTACTCTATTTACTCAAGAAGCCGTTATAAAGCACATATTATGTACCTGGCCCTGTTCTAAGCACTTTCAAATATTGACTAATTTCATAACAATCCACTGCGGTAGACACTATTGTAATCGCCTTTCTACAAGAGAGGAAACTCAGGCACAGAGATTTTAAGTAACCAGCTCAGGATCACACAGCAAGAGAGAAGCTGACTCGTTCAATTATGCTCTTAACCACTATGCTGAGCAGTCCTGTACTTGAACTAGGTTCAGATGTTTCTTGGGCAGAAACAGAGAGCAGTGGATTCTGCATTGACTTTCCTTTTCCTGAAGAACAGGGAGCCACCCCTCATGAATCGTGACATGTACTTTGCTCCTGCTCAGATGCTCAGAACACTTGGCTCTGCACCACCTGCCCTAGTGGGTAAAGGAGGAGCCCAGAGAGGGTGCTGTCCGTGCTCGTGGTGCTGATCACGCAGGAACACTGCGGAAGGGAGTTCACTGTGTCCTAAGCACACCGTCTTCAGCTCAGAGCTTTACCTATAACAGCGTGTTGATGATAGAATGACACAGTGTTCTAATCACTTTTCATGTGATAGCTCATTTAATTCTCACAACAACCTTGTACAGTGGGGACAGGTTTTCTTCGTTTTGCAGATGAGAGATCTGAGATGCTAAAAGGTTAAGTAGCTAGTCCAAGGACAGAGTTTTAAATGGCAGAGTTGGGACTTGAATCCAGTCGTTCCATTTCCAGAACCTACACTCTCAGCCACTGTGCCTTTGGGTTTCACATAGTAAAGGCAAAGGAAACTCATGTGACTTCATCTAATGTCCCTAACTAGCCAGCGAGACAACTGCTTTTTCTCCCATGATATGGACTAGAAAGCATGGTTCAGAGGGGCCCTTTAGCTTGCACTAGGTCACTGGCTGGTGAGTGGGAGAGATGTGGCACACAATTCTGGGTTGGTGACTCTAAAACTTTAACACTGTGATGCCTCTCTGCCTCTGGACTCTCAACAGAAGCCAAGTGTTCACATAACCTGACTACCAAACACCCCGAGCAGAAAAAGAGCATTAACCAGAGTGCAAATACAGCAAGTCAGCTACGGATATTTAAGGTGAAATCTTTTACTATAGCACGTTGCAGCGTGGTTGGGTCATCCTCATCTTGTCCCTCTGCATAACATTCTCTACCCCTTTTGACACTGTTTACTGCCCTGGGAGGCTGATGTCTAGGGACTGCATCAGCTGGGCTTCCTTGGGGTCTGGCTTCAGCTTGGACTCTGCTGATGGGAGGTGCCTGCAGGAGATGAGGGTGCAGAAGAAAGAGGTCAAGGTGCATGGTGCCCTGGCTCCTTCCAGGTCACGTCACTGTTTGGCAGGGGTTGGGCTCTGTCTGCCGCCTGGCCTCCCACTGCAAGTCTTCCTACTTCCACGGTTCTTGCAGGTTCTGGGACCTGCCCTCTTGCCTCCTCAGGCACAGATTGGCAAGGTTACCCAGACTGCTTATCTCCTCCTTCATCATTTCCCTTTGCCCTACACACGCCTTGTGAAGAGTGCCTTTATGGAGTTCTCTTTAATGACTCCTTCTGAGAGTACCGTTTGCTTCTTGCCAGGCTTCTAACCAATATATAAAATAATAGAGCAGACAAAAGGAAACACAAAACTCACTCTAGGATGCTAAGAGAAAACTCAGAATAATAATTTATCGAGCACTTTCTGTGTGGTAGGGGCTGAGCTAAGCATTTTGGATACATTAGCTCATTTCATCCTCACAATTGGACTATTAAGTGGCCCTGTTATTATCCCCATTTTAGGATGAAAGGGAGGCTTAGATGTTCAGTGACCCTCCAAGAACAAACAAGGTTACCACCTGGGTGACACTGAGGTTGGCAGTGCATCTTTCCCAGCTCAGCGATAAGCCAGGCTGTAGTCAGGATGCCCAGGGGATAGGAGAGCTGATTTCCAAGAAAGATCGCCAAGCTGCAGCTGAACCCGTAGAGACATCTTTGCTGTCCCTGAGAAGGACCCTCCTCAGGAAGCACTCTTGCTTTCCGTAACACGACCCTCCCTGTTGCTTAAGGCAGTTTTCCATCCAATACTCACTTGAGCTGAAGCACATGTCTTGCCCCCCACAAAGGAATTGTTTTCTGCCCACGCCACCCTTCATTCTGCCCACCTACGGAAGCAGCCAGTCCACCCGCCTTCCTTCCTCTATCAATTCTGATTCCCTGGACCTCACCCAACTGTCTTCTAAGATGTGATGCAGTAAGGGAATTTCTGATTTCTTCAGAAAAAAAAAAACCCAACTCTCTTATTTTATTTCTTTGAGGATTCTTTGAGAATCACAGTCTGGGGGCATGGGTAATGATCCTTGCAGGTGCCACTTCCGAGAGAGGCTGTTGTCTCTCAGTTGTCTCCCAGTATTGAAGGTACCAAGGTGCCAAGGTAAAACGCTACATTTATCGGCTCTGCCCTGTACAAACTAGGGTGTCCGTGGGTGATGTAACTCTGGTTAATGACACTTCAGCAGAAGCCACTGGAGGGGACTTCCAGGAAAGCCCAGCAGCTGAGCAGACTGGACAGGTGATGGTCGTCTCCCTTTAACCTTCATTCCTCCCCTTCTGCCTGCCTGGAGTGAGCGCAGATGCCCAGGGTGGGCGTCTGCCCCCCTGTCCATCTGCCCGTCTTGCCCCGCTAAGGTGGGCGGAGCAGAAAGGAGGAAGGAGCCTGGCTCACCCATGACCTTTTGCACCCACTGCGCCAGCCTCAGGCAGCCTATTTGGGGCTTCACGTGGGGCGAGACCAGGGCGCATCTCTTTGGTTAAGCAGTTGACGGCGGTGTTTTCTGTTCCACGCCCCTGAGTTCCTTCCTCTGATCTGCAATGCCTGATACCATGGCTACTGTTCACACGCGGCTAACAAGCACGTGAATTAAGGCTAGCATTATGAAGAACCACTGTTAGTTATTTAATTTTAATTAATTGAATTTGAATTTTAAAGTGGAAGCCGTGTAAAATATGTTCCCATTAAGTACAACTTTATAGTTTCAGTAGGACCACATTTTACTTCAACTGTTGAAAATTTTGCTTCTGGATTGAGATGTGCTGTAGGTACAGATATGTACCAGATTTCATAGTAGGTAGCTTTTTAAAATGTAAAATGTCTCATTAATATGGCTTCCCTGGTGGTTCAGTAGTAAAGAATCCGCCTGCCAATGCAGAAGATGTGGGTTCGATTCCTGGGTCGGGAAGGTCCCCTGGAGAAGGAAATGGTAACCCACTCCAGTATTCTTGCCTGGAGAATCCCTCGGACAGAGGAGCTACAGTCCATGGGGTACGAAAGAGCTGGACACGACTTAGGGACTAAATAATGATGACAAAGCAACAATCTCATGAATATTTTAAAATTATTGTTTACATGTTGAACTAGTATTCTGGATATGTATGATTAAACCATCTTATGAAAATAAATTCCACCTGCTCTCTTTGCACCTTGCTAATGTGGCTGCCAGGAAATGTACAAGTATGCCTGTGGCTCACGTTGTATTTCTGCTCTACGGCTATTCCACCTGTTCCAAACCCACTGAGCGCCAGCTCTGCGCTGACACTTTACGGACATTTGTTTCCTGGAGATCTTAAGGAAACAGGTGTGAGGATAGGTACTGCCTTTGTTTCACAGGTGGGCCAGAGAGGTTGGAAGAGGCCGCTTTGCTCTGAACACCCATGCCTCTGTTTGGTTCTTCAGCCGGTGGCTCCAACTGTTACCTGCTCAAAGCTTAACTTACCAGGCACAGAGATCACTGTGGTTTCTACATCTAAGTTGCTGCAGCTTTGCAGACCCATTACCAGTGCACGTGGCTAAGAAGACCAGGGGAAAATTACCAGGATGAGATTCGACAGAGGAAGCTGGGACTTCCCTGTGTACCAGCTGCCATCTGATGCTGGATCAAATTCATCAAGATCTCCTGGGTACACCTGGGCTTCCCAGGTAGTGCAAGTGGTAAAGATCCTGCCCACCAATGCAGGAGACAGAAGAGACAGGGGATTGATCTCTGGGTCGGGAAGATCCCCTGGCAGAGGGCACGGCAACTCACTCCAGTATTCTTGTCTGGAGAATCCCATGGATGGGGGAGCCTGGCGGGCTATGGCCCATAGGATCACAAAGAGTAGGACACGACTGAAGTCTCTAGCATGCAAAGCATGCACGCACCTGGCACCCTACTCCCCTCCATTATCAGGAGGAAGCAAGGAATGCTGAGGTGTTCTATTTCACCAGGAATAAACCTGAACAGGGTAGCAGTGAGGGCTGACGTTTGTGGGGAGGCTAGTGTCGTGATACACAGAAGCCTAGGAATAAAACCACAGAGACACTTAGGAAGTTGTTCACAGGGCACTGTGTCCAACTGACAAAAGTTCGCAGTTGTTTTGAGAAGACACGTTTTCTCACGGAATTCAGTGTACGTGACTATAAAACTCCATACACAACTCCATAAAGTTGGATAACTTTATGTCCATTTTTCTTCCACAGCCATTTTTTGATAAGATTCTCTCTCCATTTTTTTTTTAAACTACAGAAAAACACAAACACAAGCTTGTTTATACGAGGCATGTTTATACGAGACCTGGATGTGTTTACTTTTGCAGAGGACTCTAAAAATGTCATCACCCCCTTGGCAGCTGTTTGGATGTGAAAGGTACCTTGACACTTCCAAACATATTTTGCTTTGTGGTCATTCTGCCGAACTCAGACATGTGCAGTTTTATTGCGAAGTAGTCTGCTAATGTGGATGGAATTGTTTGGTGTGTATCTCTATGCATCCTGACAAGAAAGAGTGGGTGAGGAGATGGACATTGATCTTTTTACTACTGTGGCAATAAGGTTTTACATTTCAACAGCGCCTTTCAAATCATGGCATCTTATAAAGCACCAGGGGCCGTGATAAGTTGATGCGTGGTTGAAATACAGCAAGTGCCTTGACAGTCCAGCATCACATATTACCTCTTTGGTCCCTGAAGCAGAGGATGGAGGGCTGCTGTTGCATAGAGAAAAACAATAAAACACATTTCTGTGATGGTTATACCGGGAACTTTTGCGAGCACTTTTTGGGGCTTTCTCTGCAAATCTTTATTGTTCTCACTGGATCTCAATAAAACAGGAAGAGAACAGCTGCTATTAGTGACCCTTTTACACGCGCAGAAATAGAGACAGAGAAAGATTTGGATTTTGAAAAGATTACAAAGTCAGGCAGTGATGAGGTCAACCGCAGGGTCCTTGTCCCTTCTTCTCCCTGGCTCCTCTGTTCCCACCTGACTGTGCCACAGGGCAGCCAGCTGCCCCCGGGCATGTCAATTCTTATTTTCCATTACTCTTTGCTTGAGTGTTTATCTTAGAAACAGCAAGGCTGAGCACAGAGAGACGTCCCTCCTTTGAGCTTGCCTTATTCTCTTGTACTCTCTGCTGCGATGTGTCTTTTACTTTCTCTTTCTTTCTTTCCCGTTGTTCTCTTCCTGTCTTCTTTTTCTCCCCCGTCCCTTCCACCCTCTCCTTTCCCTTTATCTTCTACGTTTTTCACTCTCTCTCCCCTAAGATCATACTTTACTGTCACATTTCCTGGGAATGAGTTAAAGCCCTGTGTGAGTTTTGCTTTTGGAGGAGACTAGGTCCAGGCGGTGCTGGTGGTAAAGAGTACGCCTGCCAATGCAGGAGATGTGTGTTCCATCCCTGGGTTGGGAAGATCCCCTGGAGGAGGAAATAGCTACCCACTCCAGTATTCTTGCTGGGAGAATCCCATGGACAGAGGAACCTGGCGGACTACAGTCTATGGGGTCACACAGAGTCAGACAGGACTGAGCCTCTGAGCACAGCACAGATCATCTGGTTCCGCTAATCTGGGGGGGCATGTGCTTTCACACGTAGCCACTAGGGGGTGCCTGTGCAATGTCTGTGGTTTTATTAGCTCTGGGAAGAAAGGACCAGAATGGCTTCTTTTCTGGAGAAAGAAGCAAGTGGGCTAGAGTAGCAAGGAGCAAGAGAAGCAAACAGACGTACAGAACATGGATGCAAAGACAGAACAGGAGTCTTCAGGAATGGGAGTGACTGGGCTGAAAGCTTTGACTCCATTCATCCTTAGACACGGCTGGAGGGTGTGTGTGTGTGTGTGTGTGTGTGTGTGTGTGTGTGTCTAACTCTCACTTCATACTTTGGGATCACTTAAATGCTTGGAGCAACTGTTCCCTGATCTCTACAGACTAGTGACTTGTGAGCTTGCTGATCTCTGTGGTCCCTTCCAGCTGTATTTCTGGATCTTGAATGCAGGGTGTTTGGAAGGTTAGTGGGATAAAATAGGAGAGAGCCACTCACAGACTAGCCAGTCCTCGGTGGAGGCATGCCTGATTTATGGATGGGCTGTGAACTCTGCAAAGCCTCCCAACTTTGAAGAGTCTCTCTGTGTCCTGCTCCACATGTGCTGAGGCTTTCCAGTCATTCTCAAGGTTTGAAAATGCATTTCCCTCTGTAACTGACTGGGGTCGGGGATCACGGTGAAGACGTGTGGTGTGTCTCCTTGACACATAAATGACTGATGTCTAGGTAAGGCTGTGCCATCTTTTGGTGCTTGTCCTACATGACAAACTCATTTATCTCTGGTGGCTGGGAAGCGATGCTCTTGGGGACTGCATTTCAGGAGAAGTGGACTTGAACGCACTTGCTGTGAACTGGCCACCCGGCTGCGCACGGGGGCTGTGGAGCTGAGCAGCCTCCGAGGACAGCGTGTGGCCAAGGGGGTCTACCAGGGACCGGGGCCTGACCATGGACACAGAACACTGGTGGAGCGGAGAGCAGCGAGAGTCCAAACGCCATCAGCGCCAAGGACAGGCTTCATGCTTCAGTTTAAACCCCGCAGCATCCTGGAAGGTTGGTATTTCCTCTTCCTGTGCTCAGAGACATCAAGTCGTTGACTGAGGATCACACAGCTAGTAAGCAGGAGAGCTGGGGGCCAAATCAAGGTCTCTCTGGCCCTGCGGCCAGTCAGACTTGGATACCAACCCCACGGCACTGCTGGGCCTCAGGGAAACCGGGATAGGATGCACCTTTTTAAAACGAAAGGAACAGAAGCTTGTAGTGTGAGCAGTAACTCAGCAGGAACATGACAATGACCTCAGAGACACTCTTCACATTCATCAGCCTCTGATGACATGGGGTGTTGCTGTAGCCGTGTCTGACTCACTGCAGTTGGCATCTTTCTCCAGAGGTGGGCGTGGCGGTGGTGGGGGTGATTGGGTGGGAATTCAGCCATGTGGCGGTTGGCTGGGCAAGGTGGGGGGGCTTGCTCTCGGGCAGCGCAGCTCCTGAAATGGCCTAGTGACACCAGGAGAGGTTGATTGGGAAAGTGCCGTTCTGTCTCTGACAGTAAAACATTGTTTCCGACATGTGACTGTGAGGAGAAAGGGCGGCTGGAGTTTCTTGGCATCTTAGGGTCTCTGGTCCGTCCACATGCCTTGCGGATGGACTAAGTGGTCCCGAGCCTCTGGTCCTTTGTTCCCAGAACTGTGCACGTGCCAAGCCTGTGCTTGGCAAGTCCTGGTGCGCTCCTGAAGAGATCTCTGTCTGCCCTGGAAGTCGTTAGACCTTGTGAGTGCTAGCACTACCCACAGCTGCCTGAGGGAAAATCATGACCTTTCCCAAGGCCTGATTTCTCACCTTCAAAGGGATCGGGAGAGTTGGTACACACAGGGTGGCCATCTCAGGAAGACCAGCAGAGTCTGCAGGAGTCATGGAGGTGCCCCCCGGTCGACGGCCTGGCCAGGCTGGTGGGTGGGGATAATTTCCTGAGCAGCTCACAGAGACATTCGTCTCCTTCCTCCCTGGAGGACCCCACAGGGATACTCGCGGTGGCAGGCACCTGCCCTCTTGGATGGCTCTGAGAGAAGGAGGGGCCGGAGCAGAAGATTCAGTGCCTTTGCTCTTGGCTTCCTGGCATACAGCCCTCCTCCCCAGCTGCTGGTGAGATATGTCTGCCAACTGTTGGATGCAGGAGGGGAGGAGCTGGTCTCCAGGGTCCCAGGCTGTTGCCTGGGAAGGCAGGACAGGGAAGGGAGGAGAGGAGGCTTTGAGGTCCCATGGGCCTGGGACTGCTCCCTGAAAGCAGTGGCACTTAAGCAAGGTATTAAACTGCTCTGGGCCTCAGTGTCCTCAACTCTAAGTGTTAATGAACAGTAAGTATCTTCCCTACAGGGTGTTGAGAGAACTGAAAATAGTGGGTGCAAAGACCCCAGCATCCCGCCTGGCACAAAGCAAATGCTCAATAAAAACAGCAGTTACTCCAGGGCTGGAATGTCACGGGGGCAGAAGGTCTGAATGGAAAGGAGGGTCTGAGACCAAGTGGTGAGGGGAGCAGCTGAGCACTGGCCCCAACTCCTCTCCTGGGATTGTGTGTGTGTGCGCGTGTGTGTGCATGCGCACGCTCAGTGTGCCCGACTTTGCGACCCTATGAACTATAGCCTGTCAGCCTCCTCTGTCCATGGGATTCTCCAGGCAAGAGTACTGGAGTGGGTTGCCATTTCCTACCCTGGGGATCTTGACCCAGGGATCAACCCTGCATCTCCTCCATTGGCAGGTGAATTCCAGACTCTCTCCTTCTCCCTTCCTCCCTTGAAAAGTGGCTGCCAGGGGCTCACACCCTAGAATGCAATGTCTGTGATATAGGCATGGAAGCCAGAGGTCTGTGCATTCCACTCTAATTTTAAAGGAGAAAACATTTCCCCTTAAATCCTTCCAACTTGCCCTCTAGGACTGCTGGCATAAGCCCAGTTTCGAAGAGGTAAACTCTGAAGCTTAGACAGGTTATTTAGCTGAGGATCCACAGGGGTCAGAGAGGAGCTGGGACTGCAGAGTGTCTGCCTGGTCACACTCTGGACCCCCGGTCAGAAACTGAGCTATGTGGTCCCAGGCCTTTCACTTGGTATGCTGTGGCAATGCAAGTGCCCCCAGGAGCTACAGTTAAAGGGAAGGAGAGGCTCAGAAGACCCGGGGAATAGCTATCCAGGGGTGAAAACCCAACAAAGAACTGCTAAGCACTGGCTATGTGTGCTAGACACTTTATGGGGATTTCCTTAAGAGTTGATACATTTTATCTTCATGACTCTCTTAGGAAATAGGCTCTATTATCATTTCCACTTTACAGATGAGGAAGCTGAGGTACAGAGAGGTGAAGAAACTTGTCCAAGATAGCACAACTAGTGAGCAACTGAACCATGATTCTAAATGCAGGCTGTATGGTCCCAGGGGCCACACACTGAACTGTCTCATCTGATTGCCTCTGGCAAGTTTAGACCAAAGAGAGACATGAACAAGATTCTTATTAGGACTCAAGAACAGCATCTCACCAGGAGTCAGTTCCATCTAGGGGTGAAGCTTGATAATGAAGAAGTTCAAACTGTGGACTGGGACTTAGGGCAGCTTGGCGCTCCTTGATTCCTGCCCCAAGCATCTCTGCGTATAGTGAGTGCTCAGTCACTAAGTCGTGTCCCACCTGGTGCTTTGCGATCCCGGACTGTAGGCCGCCAGACTCCTCTGTCCAAGGGATTTCCCAGGCAAGAATACTGGAGTGGGTTGTCATTTCCTTCTCCAAGGGATCTTCCCAACCCAGGATTTGAACCCTGAATCTCCTGCCTTGGCAGGTGGATTCTTCCTCCCATGCCATCAGGGAGGCCCCCCTTGGGTGTCAAGTCACCTCTATTTGCATCAAGAGTACAGCCAGTTGCCTGGGGGCCTAGGAGGAAGATCCGCTCCCACAGGAGTGGCATGTCTATGGCTTATTCCTTCATCACACATTTCTGGTGCCCCTACACCCGTCCTAGGGCACTAGGTGCTGGGGACCCTTCCCCATAAAAGAAAACTCTAGCCCTGTCTGTGAGGTGCTCATGGTCTGGGGAAAACAGAGTTCTCCGTTAACGAGGCCAGACCAGCGCTGGTGGGAAACAGAAGAGGTACTAGCTTTGCTGGGGAAGTCCTGGAAGGCTGTCCAAAAACAGGGACATAGAGGCCCGGACTTGAGGTGGGATGTGGTGGGGCAAAGGCAGGATAGACTCGGAGTCTTTGGGCCCCGCCACTGACTCTACCTGGGAAATCTGAAAACGGCCCAACGGAGGATTTGATTTGTCGAGGGGGGTGGCGGGGCGCAAACGAACGGAGGACGGCAGCACCCACATGTGTCCAGGGGACTGTGCCCCAGAGGGGACGGGCTGGGGCGCAGCTCCCTGCCCCGCCTCCGGGCGCCGCAGATTTCTGCGCGAAGAGAATGACAACCCGGCGGCAAGCCGGAATGACAAAGCCGACCTGAAGGGCACGCGCTTTTATGTAATCGACCTCGGTTCCAAGGGTCTCGTGGGTTGGCGCTGAGCGCAGGAGGCACCCACCCAGGCAGGACGTCTGGGCGACCGCGTTATTTCCTAGCAAACAGGAACGGGGGAGGCGAAGCGAGCTAAGTTATGGAAGTCCAGGGAGCTTGAGAGTAGGGCAGCTCGGCCCGCCGCCCTTCCCCAGAGCCCGCGGCGGCGAGCTCGGGCGCTCCCCCTCGTCCCTCTCCGCCCGGCCCCCGAGCCGAGCGCGCAGCCCTCCTCCCAGGATCGCTCGCTGGGTGACCTTGGGCGAGCCGCTTGACCTCCCTGGGCCCAGTTTCCCTGGGTCTGCGTCTCCACCCGCCGTGGCCGAGCCGCGCGGAGCTCCGCGCACGCCTCCCGCGGAGCTGCGGGCCGGCGCGGCGCCGGACGGAGGCCCCCGGGACGCCCTTCTCGGCCCGGGCGCGCAGCCGGGAGCGGCCCCACCAGGCGGCGCGCCGCAGCGGGCGGCTGGCGGCGGGGCGCGGGGCGCACGGCGCAGGCGCGGCGGGCGGGGCGGGGCGCGGCGGGCGGGGCCGGGCGCTCGGCTCGGCGGCTCAGAGAGCGCGGGGCGGCGCGCGGCGTGCGGGTAGCTGCTGAGCTCCGCGCCCGCGCCGGCTGGCGGGGCTCGCCGGGGACTGTGTCCAGCTCGCGGAGCGCGCCTCCGGCTCGGCCGGAGGGCCGCCTGATCACTCCGGCCCGTGGCGGGAGCGCGGGGCCCGCGTCTGGGAGGCGGCGGCCGCCAGCGCGGGGCCGTCGGCGGCCAACCCCCGGGGACCGGGGCTGCGCGGCCGGTTCCCGCCCCGCGCCGCCGCCGCCGCCACCGCCTCCGCCGCCGCCGTCCCCGGGCCGACCGCCCGGCTTGGCTCCGCCGCGCCCCGCGCCGCCCCGCCGCGGCGTCCGGCCCGGGTTCCGCGCCGCTGGGGCGCGGGCGGGGTCGGGGGTTGCGGGGCCGCCGCCGTCGCCCGCCCGCCTGGAGTCCGCGTCCCGGGCCCGGGCGGCCGACGAGCATGGAGGAGAAGTACCTGCCGGAGCTGATGGCGGAGAAGGACTCCCTGGACCCCTCCTTCACGCACGCCCTGCGGCTGGTGAACCAAGGTGAGGGCGCGCGCCGGCCCGCCGGCCGACCGGCCGGCCGACCGACCGACCGACCGACCGTTAACGGTTGCCCACGGCCGTTGAGGACCCGGGAGTGGCGGGCTGGGGGGAGGAGGGTAGGGGTGGGGGGAGGGAGACTGGGGGGCACCGGGCCCGGGGGCGAGGCGCAGGTGTTGGGGGGTGCGGAGCCGTGGGGGCGGGCTGGCCGACGACCTCGGGGCTACCGGAGGGGACCCAGGTCGCAATCTGGGGGCGCTGATTCGGGTGAGGATGTGGGACACTTGGGGGAAGCCGGGGTGTTGTGTGCGCCTTGTGGGGAGACGCGGGAAGGAAGGCAGGCTGGGCGTTTGGATGAGACTTGAAGGGAATCTGTGGGGGACCCGAGGGTACCCCAGGGAAACTTGCGGATGGGCGACCGCGAACATCTGGGGGCTTCGTTGGGGCGGGGGTTGAATGAGCTCATTGGAGGGGAGAATGGGGGCGATGGGGAACATTAGGAAACTAGTTGCGTTTGGTTAGTCTAGGGAGCTGGAGAAAACTGGAGGAAAATGGAAGGATTCGAGGGGATCGGAAGCAGAAGAGGTGAAGGGAACAGGTGCTTGGCTTGTTGGTGAAGTTTGAGGACCTCGGAGGCGGTTTGGGGTCAGAAGCCCCGGCACTTTGGAGGAGCAGGGCGCCGTCCCGGTTCCCTCTCTCATCTCTCTCTCGTTCTCTCTCGCGGGTCCGGGCTCTCGCCTCCCTCCCCGGGGGTGGGCAGCTCACACCTAGTCTTGCAGGCCGGCCCTTGGAGAGTCATCGGTGGGGGGGCGGGAAGAGACCCACGCAGGAGAGTCCCCTTCTTGACTTGCCTGTCCTCTCTCTGGGAGGCTCTAGGTGGGTCACCCTCACTGGGGGCCGGCTCAGGGTTGAGAATACGGCCAAGGAGTCTTCGCTGCTTGTGCCATTTTAGCACGCCTCTGGCCAGCTCAGGGCGTGAGCAGCCCCGGGAAGTACCGGACGTGGGGTGCAGGGGCGTACGGAGGCGTGCCCGCCCAGGACTGCGTTCCCTGGCTTGTTCCTTCTCCAGCTTCCCGAGTAATCTGCCGGGATGGACGGTAAATGAAGCCCGCCTTCCCCAGAGCGGTGTCTTTTATTCACCCCCCGCCCCACCCGCCTCCCCCGGATCTGGAATGCGTGTTTCAGATAAAGATGGGTTTGGGAGTCCGCTGGTATGCTTTTTCTCTGGGTGATGGCACAGACGTTATCCGGTCAGATCTGTTACCTTTTGCACGAATCACTGTGCTTGAGGGTCTGTGGTTCCCGACTCAGCCAGGTCTGCTGATCTTCATGCTGGCCCTGGCTTTTTTTACTGTTGAAAGTGAAAGATGAGGCAGACATATTCTGTTTGTATATAGGTGTCTGTATTTTACAACAGCGACCTCCCGTATTTGCCTATTGCAACCCGTTATTCCTAGTAGGGTGTGTGTGTGGTCGAGTGAGGGTCTTGGTGGAGGGACTGACTGTCTGCAAGAATTTAAGCTTGATATTTGATTTGTTGGACAGAGATGGGTTCACTGAGCTTTCCCATTTTATTTTAATTCTAGGCTTATTTTTATTTCTTTAATAAAACTGGCTTGTGAAAAAGTAATGGCTATGCATTACAGAAAGCAAATTTTAACTTTTATTGCCATGCTCTCGTGAACAGTTCTACAGTTGGGTTTGTACTCCTCGCTCTTTTGTGATTTACATACATCTTTTGTTACCTGCTGGGCTGTCATCTCTATGAAAGAAATTTCTTTGTACGTTGTATGAGATCACTGGCATTAGAAATATTCTGGCTTGTGGAATGAAGTGTATTTTTCTGAATAAAGAAGCTGAGTCAAAGTTAGGTTGTACTCAATTAAAGAAGCAGTTTAACAAAAGTGTAGTAAGTTATCTTATTTTGAAAGTCAGAATTAATTTTCTGTGCCAGGTTGCTGTGGCATTCATTCTGCTAACACATTTAGAATTCTTTTGGTTTCTGTGTTTTTACCTGTGATAATTGCTTCCAATTATTTGAAACAGATCTTGGGCAATGTTGCCATTTAGTGTTTTTTTTTTTTAATAGTGTTAAACCTGATTACCTTACTTTTTTTTTATCAAAAATGTAATTCTTGCAAGAGAAGAATTACATTTCTCACATTGAACAGTTAGGGAAGGAACTTATTCCACGATGTTCTTATTACTGTTAATTTAGATTTCTTCAGACTGAAATGTTTTCCCCTTAAATCACAGGCTGGTATCTGGAATGCAAAGCTCTATCATTTAAAATATTAATTATGCTCTGTTACGTAATTCCAGAATTACAAGTCGCATTTCTGAAACATGGTGTCTTAAATCTGAATTGATTATTATGAAGCTTTGATTTTAAATCTGATAATCATCTTGTGATTGGCTACCAAGAGCGTTTTTATTTTCTTTTTTTAATCTGTATTTTTGATTGTTTCCCTCTAAAGGGAGGCATCTGTTTTTCAGATGAATCTTGATACTAGGATGGGTATTCAGGCACTAACTTGTAAATGGTAGTGGGTCACACCTTTATTTTATGATGGAGTGATGTGTGATAAGTAGACGTGATGGTTAACATCACCAAATGCTGTCAGCACCTTAGTTTACACAGTGTCCTGCAGATCCCCAGGCATTTGAGGCACAGCTGTCTCCTTGTGTTTTCACACCCAGGTCCTGGTGAGGCAGATGCTGATGTCTATATTTCTCAGGGGAGGCAGCTGGTAGGTGACTGAGATAGGTGAATCTGAACTCAGATCTTTGGTCTCGTAAGGCCATTGTTCTCCACACTCAGACTTCCTCCAAAAGATGGCACTGAAACACTTCACAGATGGGCATTTAAAACCTGCCGAAGTCAGTAGAACTACTATGCTTGTTTCTTGGTGACTTCCTGTTGATTTTCTAAAAACGCTTGTTTCTGTTCTTGTCTAGTAGTCTTCTTTGAAGAAACAAGCTTTTGTGGTAGATTTATCCTACAGGATTCTAGTGCTCAGGTCAAGAGGCATTTTTGAATTAAAGCCCTTTGGGGACCAATATATGATTTTAGTAATCAACACACTGTGATAGTGAAACAGTTGATAAATGAGGTGTGGCCATTTTTAAAAAATTCGGCATTTGTAAACACTGATAGCTGAATTACCTTTTTTTCCCTAATTATATTCAAGTAAGAACTTGAGCTGGAATCACAAGATATATGCTTCTGTGCTAACGTAGGTCAGCTTTTACATTTTTTCCAGGCTTATTCTTCCTAGTGGGCATTAGTTCTTGGCTTTTATTGCAGTTTTCTCAGGATAAATTTTCCTCCCCCCAACCCCCTCAAATATTGAATGTTCTTGTTTCTCTGCCAAAAATAATGCATGATGTTTACCTGATGGTAAAACTGAATCAAATAAAATAAACTTTTTAAAATCCCCACCTCCATTGCCTGTAGAGTGAGTTGACATTGCAGTTTCTTGCCAAGGAGGTTAATTGGAGATGAAAGTAGCATTCCATGTTTTATATTATATTTGCTACTAGGGGATGTGCTGACTCTTACTAAAAACATCTTCAGAAATGTCTTACGCATTATAATTTAATCCAGTTCTCTGGTCTTGCATTGGATGGTTTTCAGTCCAAGCCAAGTAACCATTAAATAAGATTACATAACCCTGTATTTTTGATTATCTGATATAATATATGGATTGGTGGCTGGTTATCTTTAGTGTCAAGTTATGTTTAGTGGTTGATTACAAGAGGAAGTGGAGCAGAGGATTCCAGGTTATGATGGTCTATTAGTGTCCAGTGGAGAAGGAAATGGCAACCCACTCCTGTATTCTTGCCTAGAGAATCCCATGGGTAGAGAAGCCTGGTGGGCTACCATCCATAGGGTCGCACAGAGTCGGACACAACTGAAGCGACTTAGCATGCACGCATGCGCTAGTGTCCAGATAAATTTCTTTGTTGGTGTTTCAAAATAAGTGTTTTTCATATTACATCAGTTTCTCTTACTAATGAGATTCTTAGCATTACTTAGGATATATATGTGGGGTAAACATATATGAAGGAAGGATCATTATTTTGCATTATGTGCTTCTCTTTGCACAACAAAGCTCGATGGCTTAAGAGTTTCACTTTGGGGGACCCTTTCCGGAAAATGTTTTGATTGCTTGTGTGTTGTCAAGCGTGTAAAGTAGAAGAATGAGAGTGAAGGTTGTAGAATTCCATTTAGCTGTGGTGCCTTCACGCCATAGCGTACACTTCCCCACTTCGTCCAGGCAAGAGTGTGGTTATTTAGTTTTTAGTAGTTTTTCTTAGGCTTATCAGGTTTTGTTTTTTGTAAGAAAGTGGATGTAATGACTCACATATTTATTCTTTGACTCACATTTTTTAGATAAATCATTTTCTATAGTGTTATGACTCAGAAGGTTACAGTGATTGTAAGTTACGGTGTTTTGGTATCCAGACACTAGTAGCAGGTTTATTGAGAACCTACCTCGCAGGGCGTTTTTGCTGATCCTGGACTGAGAGAGGGAAAAATTTCAGCCTCTACTCTTGAGGAATTTCTGCTTTCTTCTGCATCAGATTGAGAGTGGGCTTTAAGTGTTTAGATACCCTCTCCTTTCCAGAGGAATGTCTTATTAGCCTTCAACTATCCTTTTGAACTATTTCGTGACAAGGTGGTTTAGATTTAGCTCTTGTTCTAGAAACGTTTACGAGGTACTTCTCCACACCCAGCCGTGTCTGTAATCTCAATACTGGGAGCAGCCCGAAATGTAGAGACTTTAACCCAATGCATCACTTGTGGAAACGGAGATCCCAGCAGTGACTTCCCCAGAGTGAAGCACTGACGGAATGCCCGAGGGGACGCGCGAGCTTGGTTGTTTTCCACATCACGCGGACCTCTGGATCTGCCAAGGGTCAAACCGCGATGATACAGGTAGTTAATGACAGAGGGGGATTACAACTCTGGCCTTTTATGTGCAGTCTGTTCTTTTCTGTCTAGCTTGTGCTGGAATTGAAAGATGGGTTGCATAGCATCCATTGTTATGTTGATACTTTATCCTCCAAGTTTCTGCTGTAGATATCTTGTCTGACCACCTCCTTCCCTCCATGGGCAACAGTGCCTGTTTTCTGGTCCTGAAGCAGGCGGTGCCTAACTCTGTGATGGGGTGATAGTCATCACAATGTGGTATTTGGATCTCTGTCTTCCCTGGAGAGTGTGAGCTGTTCCGGAGGTAAGGCTTGGTCTTACCTATCTTTGTGTCTTCAGAATCTCATATAGTTCTTGGTCTGTAGCCCCTGTAAACTCCAGTCTTCGTTTCGGTGTTGTTTTAATTCTCAGAAAGGCAGAAGAATGAGAGAGTATTTGGAGTTTGACTGTCCTTGAGGGCTTTGCTTTCTCCCACTTTAGAGAGCTTGAGTAGGGGTAGGAGGAAGTCCCCAACAGGTGTGCAGGCAGACACGGAAGGGGGTTCTAAGTGAGTCGCAGTGTTGAACGAGCAGGAGAGCATCCCAGGGCTCACTCCATGGGGTGGGCTGTAGGGGTCCTTCTCAGAAGGTGAGGAGATGTTATCAGATCTGCTTGGAATCTGATGGTTATTTACTTTTATTCTTTCTTGGGAAACTTATTAGGCAGTGCACTCTAACATTGTTAGCTCTCCTTGCCTAAACTAATGAGATTTCTCATGACAGATTTAAACCAGAAGGTGGGTGACTTTCGTCACTTGCTGAATAAGCCTCACCTGAAGGGGTTAATCTTCACTCTCAGATGCCACAGAGACCCCCAAAGCCCAGGAGCAGTGGTGGTTGTGGATGGAACGCCAGCAGCAGTGTGGATGTCACAGGACCCCTTGCTTGTCGTCATGCATTCCCCCTGAGTGGACATAGAATGGCTTATGTGTTTTACCAAAAAACAAGTCGAGTGTTCCGTGGCTTTGGGATAATGATCATAATAAAAGCTGCCGAATGCAGGGCCGGGTGCCCAGTGCTTACTGTGCATTGTCTCCAGCCCCCACAAGATCTCGCAAGGTAGCTGATTTCATCCCCTGCCTGTGTCCTTTGTCTTTTCAGATGAGGCATCTGAGGCTCTAAAGGGTGCACAGTCCTCAGGCTGAGCTTCTAAACCAAGCCATCCTGTGTTTTGATAGGATACTTTAGGAAAAGAGTCTCAAAGACAGAACCCAACATTGTTGTGTGTTTTTAAATAAGGGTTTCATTACAGTGGAAGCCAGTTAGGAAGTTCCCTTTGTGATGATGAATTTTTAAGGTTTCCCAAAATGTGCTTTACCAAAAAGACAAGTTCCTTTTTCCCCTATGTTCTCCAGCAGTACTTTTCAATCTTTAGTAAGCATTCAAGGTAAGGAGTTTTACTTATGTATATTCCAGTAATCACGGATAAAGTAGGAAACCGTTCTGTATTGAAATAAGTCAATTCTTGATGAAGCTCTGTCTGTCTCTTAGAGACAGAGCTCTTCATGTTTAAATACTCTATCGCAGAAACAGTTGGTGTGATATCAGGGATTTAGAGGCAGTTTATGGTATGTTTTAAAAATTCCCCATCTTTTAAAAACAGGCTCATAAAAGAAAAAAAAAATACCAAGAACATACTTGGACATAGTCCCACAGATAATGGTTTTGGCTCTGTGAAGGAGGTGGGGTATGTTTGAATATACTTGATTGCAATCGTTAATAATACTGGTTACTGCTTATCAAGAACCTTTTTGGGTTAGATGCTTTATGTACATGATTTCATTTAATTTTCTTAACAGTCTTGAAAGAGTAACTCATTTTACCTTATATTGTAGATGAGGAAGCTGAGGACAGGGAGGTTAAATAATTTGCGTAATGTCAGACAGCCGATAAGTGGTAAGCCAGGATTCAGACCTTCATCCGCCCCTCCAGAGCGCGGTGCCCCACAGCTTGCCTGTGCGCCCCAGCAGAGGCGGGAGCCTTCCTTGGGGCTGGGCTTTCAAGCTGCCTTTCCTGGGAGAACCTCGGCCATGCAGCTCCTCAGGTGAGCTGCCTGGTACTGGCCTGGCGCTGTGAGCAGCGCTGACCGTGCGGGGCAGGAGCTGTGTGGCCACAGGCGGCCTGGAAGGTCTGGTGGATGCCTTTACGTGGCAAACGGCGCTGCTTCACAGGGAAGAGCCGCCAGAGGGGTCACGTGATTCTGGCAGGTGATGACTGTCTAGTCTGTAACCCTGTACCAGTTCCTTAGCTTCCCAGAGCTGCAGTGTCGCATCTGTGACATTGGAGACCTTATCCCTCCTCTGTGGGGTGGCCATTTTAGATGGGGTGTAAGCACCGTGTCCTGAACAAACATTACCTGCTCGTTCCACAGAATCGCCTGAGACAGATGTGTGTATACAGGCATCACTTTCCAGACGTAGAGTATATAATAATAACTCAGTGCATAAATCATCCAGTCTCCTTCCTCAGGGTAATTTTATGTTATTAAAATAATTTTAGTTTTCCAATCCTGGAGATACTGAAGGGGAAACTCATTCTTTAGGAAGCCTCTTTCATTAATATCATGTACAAAATTAGCAGCAGCTCTGACTGGTTTTTATTATGCTATTCAAGAAGCAGCACCTGAGGCTTCCATTAACAAATGAGGCTTCCATAAACAGATTTATGACTGCACATCTTAAAACATGTCTGGACACTCAGCAGCCACTCTCCACAGGCACAGGGTATCTTGCTCTGAATTGGTAAGCTGTAAATTTCCATAATTTTTTGCATTTCCATAATTTTTCACCAATCAGCCCCTGCTGCTATTTTAAGAACTTTAAAAGGTGTTCTTGGCATATTATTGATGTTCTTCCTTGGTGTGATAAAGAGTTGTGAGTGTGTGAGAGCACCCTTTTTGATCTCTCTTTTTGATGTGAATCTTACACTTGGGGTCACTGTTGGTTCACGCGCCCACGGAGAAATTGTAATGGAGGGGAGAGGGGACGGTTTCCACCCTGTCCTTTTCCCTTGTTCTCCAGCTCCGTCAGTTACTTGGCGCCCCGTGCTCTGCTCTTCTTCCACTAGATGGCGCTCCGTATAGCCCACTCACCCTCTGCATCGGCACGGGGGGCTTCATCTGAGCCAGTGTCAGTCTTGATCCATCATCAAGCTTGCGTTGCTTTGATATTCCTGTGCTGCTATTAATCTTCCACATCGCTGATGTTTTAAGAGGCATCCTCTCTAGCCAGCATTTTCAGAAAACCAAGATCAATTTTCGTTTTGTGCCTAAGGTGTGCCTGGCATTGCTGCAAGGTGCTTTTTCACACATTACCTCCTTTAGTCCTGGTGGCCGCCTTGGGAAGTTGCTTTGTTGTTGTCATTCTACAGGTAAAGAAATGGAGGCTAGGGAGCTATATAACTAGTTCAGGGTCATGCACCTAACTTACATTATAGAGTTTATTATGCCCTAAGGAAAAAATATTTCAAAAACATTGAATTAAAACATTTTTTGGAGGAAAGTTTTGGGGTAATCTGGCTTACGGCTGTTGGACATTGTGCTCTGTTGATTTTGCTGGGGAGAACTATAGTGCTGACAGTAATTTGCATTGGCATGTATAAGTCAAATCCGTTGTGTGAGGAAGCAAACAGTGGTAGCCAAAGCTTTGTCAGCGGTGTGGAAACTGCTGCTTCCTTTTACTTCTCTTGTCTCCTAACTCACCTGGGCCCAGGCGTTAGGTCAGCACCAGTACAGAGCCATGGGGAACTTTGAACAAAGCCCTGATTCTGCTTTCAGTAATTTTAGCTGAAATATTAGATCGAGTCCATAGGAATTGAAAAATTTGTACTGAAGTTTCTTTAACTCCGTTCATTTATTTAATATTTGTTGAGTATCTGCCCTTCTGAATTGAACTGTTTGTTCTGGGCCAGTTACTTCTCTGAGCCTCATTCTCTTGTCTGCACTTTGACAGTAATGCCTGCCTTGTAGGTCATTAGGGTGAAATGACAATGATTTTGTATTTTTAAACTTTTATTAAATTTTTTTAACATATAGGTGTATTTTTATATCCAATATGAGACAATTATGCATTTATGTTTAATCTTCATTTTGCATTATTTTTTCTATCTGAATTTCATGCATCAGGTCATGGTCACCAACTTGTGTAGTGGGTTATCTGCCAGTCATTTTTTAGGGCTGGCTGTCTCCTGCCACCTTGTGCGACCTAGCAAACACAAACAGAAGCTTGGAAAAATCTCTCACTTTTCGTGTGCTTCATTATGCAAGCTGTAGCTAACTAAAGATGATACTGAAACAAGATTCATATGAGTGGATAAGGACACATGGTTAAGGACACAATTTTAAATCAGACAGACCTGAGTTCACACCTTAGCTCTGCCACTTCTCCGTGTTGTGACTGTGGATCGGTGAACCCCTCTCAGCCTCAGTTTCCATGATGAAGAAATGGGGATGAAAAGTTAATAAAGCTTCTGAAGTTTTTGTGGGGTTTCAGTGAGGTGTGTGTGAAGAGCTGTGTCATGTCTGGCATCTAATAAGTGCAGAATACATGCTTGCTGTTGCCGTCCTCCTCCTCCTCACCACCCTCTTCCTTCTCACCACCCTCCTCCTCTTCACCATCCTCCTCACCGTCCTTCTCACTATCCTCCTCCTCCTCACCATCCTCGTCCTCACCCTCCTCCTCCTCACCATCCTCCTCACTATCCTCCTCCTCCTCATCACCCTCCTCCTCCTCACCATTCTCCTCACCACCCTCTTCCTCTTCACCATTCTCCTCACCATCCTCCCCCTCACCATCATCATCCTCACCATCCTCCCCCTCACCATCATCATCCTCACCATCTTCCTCCTCACCGTTGTCCTCACTATCCTCCTCCTCCTCCTCACCATCCTCCTCACCATCCTCCTGTTTATCACCACCACTATCATTTTTTAATCAAAGAATCTAATCCAGTGGGGGAGATTAACGTGTAGGGGGAACAATTTTAACAGTGTGTTAAGTGCTGTTTGGAAGAAGGAGACATAGGGGCTTTAGGGGATCAGAATGACCTCTCTCATCTCAGGACCAAGCTAGGCTTTCTGGCAGAGGCTTTTTCAGAGAGGATTAGCAGGATGCAGAAATTGTTGCAGATGGAGGAAGGGACTTGGGCAGGGATAGGCAAATTTTCTGACTCCTCCAGGTTATTAATTCTCATTTCCCATGTTTCCATAACATCTTCACATTCCTATTTGTCATTGTGTGTTGTGGTTGTTTATCTGTCTTCTTTCGTCTCCCCCTCCCAGTTTCCTTCCTGGCATTACAATTTTTTTTTGAAAACAACTTTAAACTTACAGAGAGTTAAAGGAATAGTGCTGAAAACCCCTGTATACTTGTTCGCCTGGAGTTTACTAGTTGTTTACATTTTCCCATATTTGGCTTTGCCATTCTGTCTGTGTATTTTCATAACTCATTTGAGAGTAAGGTGTGTGTGTTATCTACCTTTACCCCAATACCTAAGTGCCTTTGTGTTTCCTGAGACTAAGGGCTATCTCTGACATAACTGTACTTACCAGATAACAGTGATGACAGAAGTTAGTCATCATTTTGGTATTTTTATTATTTAACTTATGGTCCATGTGCTACTCTTGTCAATTGTTCCAGTTTTGTCTTTTATAGGATCTGGATCAAGACCACACATTGCATTTAGTTTGTCAAGCCTTTTGGTCTCTTAATTTGGAATAGCTCTCTGTCTTTTGCCTTTCATGGCATGCACATTTGAGTACTACACAGGCCGGGTTTTTGTAGAGTACCTCTCAGTGTGGGTTGTCTGTTTCTTTACATTTAGATTCATGTTGTGCACTCTGTTCATACTGCTAAAAGGCAGTGGAGGTGATGGAATTCCACTTGAGCTATTTCAAATTCTAAAAGATGACACTGTGAAAGTGCTACATTCAATATGTCAGCAAATTTGGAAAACTCAGCTGTGGCCACAGGACTGGAAAAGATCAGTTTTCATTCCAATCCCAAAGAAAGGCAATGCCGAAGAATGTTCAAACTACCGCACAATTGCACTCATCTCACATGCTAGCAAAGTAATGCTCAAAATTCTGCAAGCCAGGCTTCAACAGTACATGAACTGAGAACTTTCAGATGTTCAAGTTGGATTTAGAAAAGTCAGAAGAACCAGAAATCAAATTGCCAACATCTATTGGGTCATCGAAAAAGCAAGAGATTTCAGAAAAACATCTACTTCTGCTTTATTGACTCCACCAAAGCCTTTGACTGTGTGGATCACAACAAACTGTGGAAAATTCTGAAAGAGATGGGAATACCAGACCACCTTACCTGCCTCCTGAGAAATCTGTATGCAGTTCAGGTCAAGAAGCAACAGTTAGAGCCAGACATGGAACAACAGACTGGTTCCAAATTGGGAAAGGAGTATGTCAAGGCTGTATATTGTCATCTTGCTTATTTAACTTACATGCGGAGTTACATCATGGGAAATGCTGGGCTGGAGGAAGCACAAGCTGGAATCAACATTGCCAGGAGAAATATCAATAACCTTAGATATGCAGATGACTCCACCCTTATGGCAGAAAGTGAAGAGGAACTAAAGAGCCTCTTTTATGAACGTGAAAGAGGAGAGTGAAAAAGTTGGCTTAAAGCTCAACATTCAGAAAACTAAGATTATCATGGCATCCATCCGATCACCTCATGGCACATAGATGGGAAAACAGTGGAACAGTGAGAGACTTTATTTTCTTGGGCTCCAAAATCACTGCAGATAGTGACTGCAGCCATGAAATTAAAAGATGCTTGCTCCTTGGAAGAAAAGCTATGACCAACCTCGACAGCATATTAAAAAGTAGAGACATTACTTTGCTGACAAAGGTCCATTTAGTCAAAGCTATGGTTTTTCCAGTAATCACGTATGAATGTGATAATTGGACCATAAAGATGACTGAGTGCTGAAGAATCGATGCTTTTGAACTGTGTTGTTGGAAAAGACTCTTGAGAGTCCCTTGGACTGCAAGGAGATCAAACCAGTCAGTTCTAAAACAAATCAGTCCTGAATATTCATTGGAAGGACTGATGCTAAAGCTGAAACTCCAATACTTTGACTACCTGATATGAAGAACTGGCACCTTAGAGAAGCCCCTGATGCTGGGAAAGATTGAAGGCAGGAGAAGAAGGGGATGACAGAAGAGGAGATGGTTGGATGGCATCACCGATTTGATGGACATGAGTTTGCAGCAGGCTCTGGGAGTTGGTGATGGACAGGGAAGCCTGGCGTGCTGCAGTCCATGGGGTCACAAATAGTCGGACAGGACTGAGCGACTGACTTGTGCACTCTTGGCAGGAGTTCCACCAAGGTGATGGTGTGTCCTCAATACATCACAGAGGAGGCACACAGTCTCACTGTTACTTTATCCCATCATTACTGATAATGTTAAGTTTTGTTCACTTGGTGCAGGTGGTGCTGATTTTGTCCCCTGTAAAGTTTCCATTTTCCTTTTGTAATTAATTAGCACTTTTGTGGGGTGATGCTTTGAGATTGTGTAAATACTCCTTATTAAACTCTCCCTCACAAATTTTAGTACCCATTAATGTTTCTTACCTGAATTAATTATTACTGTGATGGTTGTAAAATGGTAATTTTCTCACTCTGACATTCCATCTGCGTGTATTGGTTGACATTCTGCTGAAAGAGAACATTTTTATTTTTTTTCTTTCCTTCTTTCATCTTCCCTACTTCCTGACTGCCCTCCATCAGTTATCTGTATACATTCAGTTGGTTATAGCCCTTCACCGTCACTGTATAAAATGAGAATGTTAATCGCTAAGTCGTGTCTGACTCTTTGTGACCCCAGGGACTGTAGCCTGCCAGACTTCTCTGTCCATAGGATTTTTCAGACAAGAAGACTGGAGTGGGTTGCTATTTCTTTCTTCAGGGGATATTCCTGACCCAGCGATGGAACCCACGTGTTCTGTACTGGCAAGCACAATGCTTTCTCTAAAATCCATAAAAAGTGGACTTAAAGTTCTGTGTCTCAGAGCACTTCATGGTTCTGCGGAGAGCCCTGGTCTGTGAGAAAGGGGGAGACGGCTGTCTCCTTCCCCCGGGCTCTGTCCTCAGGTCCTGAGGTCCCTCATACGACTTTGATTTGCTCAATGGATTTTACTTTTTGTTGTGGTTTTGAGTGTGAAAAGTACTCTCAAGGAAGTTATGCCTCGGTGGTGACTGAGTCAGAGGCAGCCCTCCCGGCCCCTCCCCGAGTGAGTATGCGGGTATCGCCAGTCAGAGCCGCTAGGGACAGAGCTGCCTGCCCCCTGGTGTGGTCTGCAGTGAGGTCGGAGGGCAGGGGCAGAAACAGGAAGGTCGTGTCGCTCAGTCCGGTCCTTGGGCTCTGTGCTGTCTTTGTTTCCTTTCCCTCTGTCGGGGCTTTGCTCCTTAAATGCTAAATGGGAGCAGTGCCCTTGTTGATAACGAACTCTCTGGGCTGAAGGCTCTTCAGGTCTGAAACGCGCCCCAGGGGATCTGAGTCCTGAGCCTGCGGGTTCACGTCCTGCAGGCAGTGCCCTGTGCCCCGGAGGCCGCTGGCCACAGAGCAGGTTCCTCGTTCCCTCCCGTCTCCTGGCCGGGCCCCCTCCCCGCCCTGAGCAGCTCTGAGCTCTGATCTAGAGGCCGCCTGGGTTCCTGCCTGCTGGCCTTTGTGGTTGGTCCTGGGCCCCACCTTGCCTGCAGCAAAGGATGCGGGGCAGAAGGGAGTGTTGGGAGCCAGTGTCTGGCAGGTGGGGCACCGTCTGCTCCTCACGCTGAGGACTTTCAGAGTCTCGGGAAGCTCCTCCCGGCTGCTGGGGAGGACCCTCGGGAGGAGGCCGGGAGGTGTGCGTTTCTCCCAGGTTGTCTCTGCTGGGCCGGAGGGTGTCCACTTGTTCCTCAGGAAGGGTGGCACGCTCAGGCTGGGCTCAGGGCCGGAGTGCTTCACCCTGCTTAAAGGGTTCTCAGCCCAGTGGGGAAGCAGCCAAATTACAAGACGTTTCTATTGCAGGATGGTGAGCGCTCTAATGAAAACCGTGCATGGGGTCTTCCCAGGGACCGGGGCAGTGGGTGGGCCCGGAGTGAGGCCTGATGTGGGGGAGATACGCGGGCAGCCATTCCTGCTCCAGCCGCTTCCTGCTGGTAAAGTAAGGCCTGGCTGCCTGTGAGGTCCCTCTCCTCCTCCTCCCTCTCCTCCTCCGTGTTCCCCCAGCCCCCAGTACAGCCCTGTCTCTTCTCAGCCATGCCTGCTCTGGATGAGAATGCTTTGTTGGGAGCTGTTTCTCCCATGGGCATCCCAGCTTCCTACAGACAGAAAATCTGCTTTCTTGTCTTGGCTTCCCCCTCCAGGGCTGAGCGCAGGAGACGGTCGGTGCTCTGAAGGTGTCTGTGGGATGAATGGTTGGCTGTGCTCACTTTGCTCTCTGCATTAGGGCAGTGGATCTGTGATTTCAGGATGCCTTGGTGAAGGAAAATGGAGAAAGGCTGTTCTTTTCCTTGAGTTTCTGGCTGCCGATTTTGAGGAGATAAGCTCCATTTCTCGGGTGGCTGTGCCAGTGTGTGCACGAGTCTTGAGTCTGGGACTCAGGCCTGTGGGCCGCCTCCATGGGCTGTTTAGGAATTTCTGGATCTGGGCACAGTCCTTCGCCTCCCTAGGCACCAGCACTTTAGTTTGTTGAGACAGTCTTGACACTACCCACGTCCCAGGCTTCCTGTGAGGTTTCAGTGACAAGACACTGAGACTCCAGGCTTCTGAGCTGCTGCTGCTAAGTCCCTTCAGTCGTGTCCGACTCTGTGTGACCCCAGCAGCCCACCAGGCTCCCCCGTCCCTGGGATTCTCCAGGTGAGAACACTGGAGTGGGTTCCCATTTCCTTCTCCAATGCGTGAAACTGAACAGTGAAAGTGAAGTCAGTACTGTCCAACTCTTAGTGACCCCATGGACTGGAGGCTACCAGGCTCCTCCGTCCATGGGATTCTCCAGGCAAGAAGTACTGGAGTGGGGTGCCATTGCCTTCTCCGAGGCTTCTGAGCCCCGAGACTTTATTCCCTGCGGAATCTCAAGTGCCCAGAACAGTGTCTGCCCCCGGCGGGCCCTTGGGGTTTGTTGAGTGCATGACAGGGGAAAGCAGTTTCTCTGCCAGTCTGAAGTGTAAGCTAAAAGCAGCAGTGTATTAAGAAGCGGGGCTGGAGGGGTAGGCAGGCACTAGAGCGTGCAAGGCCCCCGGTGGCTGAGGAGTGTGAGTGCATTTTAAGGTTCTGGAGCACAGCGGAAGCATCAGTGCAGGACAAGGTCATGGTCAGCTGTGCGTTTTAGAAAGGATTGCTGAGCAGTGCAGGTTGAAAAGCTTTTGAATTATGTGAGTTCAGAGCTACAGGTGGTATTTCTAGATGTCAGTTTTCATAAAAATGCGTTGCCTTGCAGTTGAAGCCACAGAGGATGATGAGATCCTCTGGGAGATGAGATTCCCCCAGGGAGAGGGTACCTGTGCAGGGTCGAAGGAGGAAAGGGCAGAGGAAAGAATCCATGCAGCTACGTCAACAGAAGCCTTGGGCAAAGGAGAAGAAACCCGCCATTCTTTCCTGTTCTTAAGGTGACTAGCTTCATAAAGGCCATCAAAATGTTTATTTTAAAAGCCTTTTTTATGTGTGATGTATTTCAAATAGAAATCTTAAAATTTGTCACTACTGGTGATTCTGAAGCCAAGTAGGGTCTCTGTAGGCTTTGTGAACCCTAAGTGATAGAATGTGGAGGAGCCTCAGGAAGCTTGGGGGAGGCCAGTATGTCAGAGGCTTGTCTGTCTGCCACGCTGGCTCCTGACCACACGTCTTCCGAATTGGCTCGGGGCTGGTTTACACTTTCCAGGAGACTTAAAGGCTATGCTTTTGCGGCTTCTGGTTCTCACCAGCAAATACAGGTAGACATCGCTGCTCTCTGAGATTGTTGCGTTGCTATATTTGCAGGTGGTGGTGGCTCCGGATTCCACCCCGAGTGTGAGTCCTCCTGGCTGACCAAGGTCCCCCAGGCCTCAGGGCTCCCTGGGGACTTAGGCTGGTTAGTAGACAGCCTTCCAAGCAGCCTTCCAGGCTCTGATCATAGTGAAAGAACTCCAGCCACAGAACTTTGGCACATGACCCTTTGGCAGGCAATTGTGTTGGCCTCAGCACCTTTCACTTAGGACTCAGGCAGGAGCAGACAAGCTTCTCTTTCTGGCGCATGTCGTTCTTATCTGGGCTTCTGCATGGTTGGCACAAGCCTCAGCCAAGATGGGTAGCCCTGCGGGGCTTTCTTAACTGCCACAGCTACACGGTAAAGTGGGCCCTGAAAGCAGAGTGGAGGAGAAAAGCCCAGAGAAGGCCCCCTTTTCAGAGGATGGTTTTTAGCTTCATTTCCCAGCCCCCTGAGGCCCCGTCTTCCTGTGCTGTCTCCCAGGTGAGGTGACAGGGGTCCCAGAGCCCCAACTTGGGCCTCGGTTCTTTCCACTGGTAATGCTGTTACAGGCTTTGGAGAGGACAGCACAGATCCTGGTGTCCCCAAGACATTTGGGTATGTCACTGACATACCTGACGTTTTGTTTTTCAGTTCCTTTGCCTGCAGACTATAGTAAGAATTAGTAAAGTGAAGGTTCATGTTTCAGATTTCATTTCATTTTAAAGCTGTCAGTTCCTATTCAGTTAACCTTAAAAAAACAAACAAACAGACAAACAAACAAAAAAACCCTTTCCCAGTATAATTTTGCCTTCTGTTTGAAAATTTCAGTGGCAAACTTTTCTAAGTACCTTGAATTGGTTCTCTTATTTGAAGAGAAGATATTGGTCTCTTACCATTATCACATATACATAAAGAAAAAGTATTTCTTCTGGTTAAACAAAATCACAGCATTCAGTATAGGTTTTAAAACATAAATTTTCCCTTGAAACTTACCATGTAGTGTTCTTGAAGCTAGCCCAGTCCCCAAGGGAATGCATACTGTGTCTTGCTTTTGTTTTGTTCAGTCACTCAGTTGTGTCCTACTCTTTGCAGCCGCATGGACTGTAGCACGCCAGGCTTCTCTCTCCTTCACCACCTCCTGGAGTTTGCTCAGACTCATGTCCATTGAGTCAGCAATGCTATCCAACCATCTCATCCTCTGTTGTCCCCTTCTCCTACCCTCAGTCTTCAGAGTCTTTCAGTATCAGAGTCTTTTCCAAAGAGTCAGAGCTCCTCACATCAGGTGGCCAAAGTATTGGAGTTTCGGCTTCAACATCAGTCCTTCCAGTGAGTTTTCAGGACTGACTTCCTTTAGGATTGACTGATCTGATCTTGTCTTACTTAGGTTTTTAGTTTATTTATTTGGTTGCACCAGACTTCATTTGTGGCACATGGGATTTTTCAGTTGGGGCATGTGGGATCTAGTTCCTTGACCAGGGATTGAACCTGGGTCCTCTGCATTGGGAGTGCAGAGTATTAACCACTAGACCACCAGGGAAGTCCTTTGCTTAGTTTAATAAAGACTCCACTCACTTTGACTGTTTCTTTTAACATTAGGTTCTTCTTTGCTGTACATTGTATCTTAATTATATTATTTTACATTGTTGGGCAAGAATGTTAACAAGTCAGTTTATATTTCAGTATCTTCTAAGTTCTTTTATAGCAGGGGCCAGGAATCAAGCCCTGTTAAGATCACTTATTCAATATAGATCAGTTGGAAGTGATTTTCTTAAAAGTCATCATTTTAAGATGAGGTGCATCTATCTGTATAGAGAAAACAAAAACAATCTGCTTTTTCCTTTTTCAGTTTTCTGATTCATATGTTACTCTAGTACTCTTGCCTGGAAAATCCCATGGACGAGGAGCCTGGTAGGCTGCAGTCCATGGGGTCACAAAGAATTGGACACGACTGGGCGGCTTCACTTCACTTTACATTAAAACTGACAAACTGGGCAAAAGAGTGCATTAGTTTTTTGTGTCTGCTGGGACACGTGGCGCACGTTTGTTTGCTTCATTATCTTATAGTTCTGAAGGTGACATGTTTGGAATGGGTCTCACGGGACTGGAGTCAGGGTGTCAGCACTGCCTCTTTTGTGGGTTTCTCCTGCTTTCTCATCCGTCTTTCAGATCCTGATTATTTTTGGCTCACCTGGATAATTCAGGATAATCTCCCCATTTTAAGGTCAGCTGATCAGGATCCTTAGTTTTCTCTGCAACCACTAGTCCTCCTTTGCCTGCAACTTAAATCCTCTGGTTCTGGAAATCAGGATGTGGGCATCTTTGAGGGATGGGGCACTATTTTGTCAACCACTAGAGGGATTGGAGAGGCAGCAGAAACTGATGTTTATCAAGTACTGAGTATAGCTTCAACATGGTTTTAGGGATTTTCATGTATTAGGGCATTATCTCAAATTATACATCAGGGGTTTTAGAGATGTTAAAATAACTTATTTGTGTCATGTAATTATTAATAATAATGAGGTATTTTGTTGAGTTCTTGCTAAGTGTCATATACTGTGTCAGGAGATTTACAGAGCATATTTTTCTCAATTCTCAGTACAGCCCTCTGAGATGAATCTGAGATGAATGGCATAAATTTCACTTTATACATGAGAAAACAGGCTTCCATGGAACTGTGATTGGCTCAGTGTTACATAGCAAGCTTGAACTGAAGGCTGTGGACTTTGTCGGTCTGATTCCCAAGCTCATACTCTCTCTGTTAAATTACTCCTCAGTTAGCATTCCTCCCATCTATTTTCCATGTTGCTTCATACATTATTTAATCTCTGCAGCGGCCTTCTACAGATAAAGGGGCTTCCCTGGTGGTTCAGACAGTGAAGAATCTGCTTGCGATGCAGGAGGCTGGGGTTCAGTGCCGGGGTCAGGAAGATGGCCTTGTCTTAATATCCCTGTTTTATATATAATGAAACTGAGCCTGAGAAAGAGTAAAGCCAAGCTCTGTTTTGACTCAAAATCTGTGCTCTTTTTTGATGCCATAAAAGGTATATCTTGTTTGCATGTGTTTGCTTCAGTCATACGTATTCAACATGATCACTTGAAATAATTTCATAAAATATGAGGAAAATATATAGAGAAAACAACTAAAAATAATTGATGCAATAATAATTAAATAAAGAATGCCAGAAGAACACAAGGTTATATGTCAAAAGTAGGGCTGAAAAGTGCTTGGTTTATACTGACCCTGGTGCTCAGTGGCATTAAATAAAAATAAACTAGGACTTGATTCAGAAATTTGTTTCAACTAATGTTTGTGGTAGGTTGAACAGTGGCCCCCAAATATGTCCATATCCTAATTTTCAGAACTTGTGAATGCTGTTACATGGCAGAAGAGACTGTGTAGATACGATTGAGTTAAAGGCCTTGAGGCAGAGGAGATATCCCTGGCCGTCTGGGCGGGCCCAGCGTGATCAGCACTGGTCCTTACAAGAGGAGTCTGGGGGAGGAGTCAGAAGACCCTGTAAACAGACTGGGGTGGTGTGGCCGCAGCCAGGAAGGAGTGCTGGCGGCCTCTAGAGGATGGGAGGGACGAGGAAAAGGATTCTCCCTTGGAGTCTTCAGAAGAAATGCTGCCTGCATGTGCTCATTTTAGACTCTAACTTTCATACTCTAAGGTAATACGTTATAAACAAGAAGCCACTAAGCTGGTGACAGTTTGTTACAGTGGCAATATGAAACTAATATAATTTCCTTAAATAATTATGAACTGCTTAACAAAAGAACAGTTGGGGACTTCAATACATTTTTAAAATAATGGATGCAAAACTAGGCAGAAAATTGGTAAAGAAATAGAAGATGTGAATACCACCACTGTATGCTGACTAGACTTAGAAAGCATTTATAGAACATGCAGGGACTATCAGAATATAGGAATATTCTCTAGGACACCTGGAATATTCTCTAGGACAGACCATATGCTAGTCCATAAAACCAGCCTGAGCATATTTTAAAGAATGTAATTCATGTAGAGGACTCAACATTCAATATGCCAACAAATTTAGAAAACTCAGCAGTGGCCACAGGACTGGAAAAGGTCAGTTTTCATTCCAACCCCAAAGAAAGGCAATGCCAAAGAATATTTAAACTGCTGCACAATTGCACTCATCTCACATGCTAGCAAAGTAATGCTCAAAATTCTGCAAGCCAGGCTTCAATGGTACATGAACCTAGACTTTCAGATTTCAAGTTGGACTTAATTTAGAAAAGGCAGAGAAACCAGAGATCAAATTGCCAACATCTACTAGATCATCGAAAAAGCAAGAGAGTTCCAGAAAAACATCTGTTTCTGCTTTATTGACTATGCCAAAGCCCTTTGACTGTGTGGATCACAACAAACTGTGGAAAATTCTTCAAGAGATGGAAATATCAGACCACCGTACCTGCCTCCTGAGTAATCTGTATGCAGGTCAAGAAGCAACAGTTAGAGCCAGACATGGAACAATGGACTGGTTCCAAATTGGGAAAGGAGTATGTCAAGGCTGTATATTGTCACTCTGCTTATTTAACTTATATGCAGAGTACATCATGGGAAATGCCGGCCTGGATGAAGCACGAGCTGTAATCAAGATTGCTTGGAGAAATATCAATAACCTCAGATATGCAGATGACACCACCCTTATGACAGGAAGCAAAGAAGAGCTAAAGAGCCTCTTGATGAAAGTGAAAGAGGAGAGTGAAGAAGCTGGCTTAAAACAACATTCAGAAACTAAAATGATGGCATCCAGTCCCATCACTTCATGGCACATAGATGGGGAAACAGTGGACACAGTGGCAGACTTTATTTTCTTGGCCTTCAAAATCACTGCAGACGGTGACTGCAGCCATGAAATTAAAAGACACTTGCTCCTTGGAAGAAAAGCTATGACAAACCTAAGCAGCATACTAAAAAGCAGAGACATTACTTTGCTGACAAAAGGTCTGTCTAGTCAAAGCTATGGTGTGGATGTGAGAGTTGGACCATAAAGAAGGCTGAGTGCCGAAGAATTGATGCTTTTGAACTGTGGTGTTGGCGAAGACTCTTGAGAATCCCTTGGACTGCAAGGAGATCAAACCAGTCCATCCTAAAGGAAATCAGTCCTGAATATTCATTGGAAGGACTGATGCTAAAACTGAAGCTCCAATATTTTGACCACCTGATGTGAAGAGCTGACTCATTTGAAAAGATCCTGATGCTGGGAAAGATTGAAGGCAGAAGGAGAAGGGGATGATAGAAGATGAGATGGTTGGATTGCACCACCAACTCAATGGACGTGAGTTTGAGCAAACTCTGGGAGTTGGTGATGGACAGGGAAGCCTGGCATGCCGCAGTCCATGGGGTTGCCAAGAGTCAGACAGGACTGAACGATTGAACTTAGAGTATGTTCTCTAACACAGTTAAATGAGGTTGGAAATTAATAGCAGACAGAAATGTGAGGAATTCAGAAATATCTGGAAATTAACAGACTCCTAAATAACCAGTAAGTTACATAAGAAATCATAAGGGAGATTAGGAAGTATTTTGAGATGAGTGAAAATAAGAATACAGCCATTTCAAAATTATGGGATGCAGCTAAAGCAGTACTTAGAAGCAAACATTTAGCTGTGCATACTTAATATTAAAAATGAAGATAAATCTCAAATCAGTTACCTAGGCTTCTATCTTAAGACATTGGGGAAAGAAGAGCAAATTAAGTCTAAAAGTGGCAGAATGAAGGAAGTAATACAGATTAGAAAGGAAGTTAATGAAAAGGGGAATAGAAAAACAACAGAGAAAATAAACCAGGAATTGGTTCTTTGAAAAGATCAACAAAATTGACAAAACTTTAGCTACGTTGACTGAAAGAAAAGAAGACAACTGATGACAAAAATCAGGAATGAGAAAGATATGTAACTATGGATTATAGAGATATGAAAAGGATTATGTCTGCATTAGTCACGCAGTCATGTCCAACTCTTTGTGACCCCATGGACTGCAGCCCACCAGGCTCCTCTGTCCATGGAGTTCTATGGAAAAATATTGGAGTGGGTTGCTGTTCCCTTCCCCAAGAGGTCTTCCCAACCCCAGGGATCGAACTCGGGTCTCAAGGGAATACTCATATGTAACTATGGACTTTACAAAAATGAAAAGGATTGTAAGGGAATACTTTGAACACCTCTTGCTCATAAATTAAGTGTCTTAGAGGAAATGAACAGATACCTGAAAGACACAAATTACCGTAACTGACTGAATAAATAGAAAATCTGAATGGACTGGTAAAGAGAGAGAATTGGTTAAAAACAAACTTTCTTTCTCAATAAGAAAAGCCCAGGTATAGATGGCTTCACTGGTGAATCCTACCAAACATTTAGGAAATAATTAGTACTCATTCTTCACAGTTCAGTCGCTCAGTCATGTCTGACTCTTTGTGACCCAATGGACTGTAGCATGCCATGCTTCCCTGTCCATCACCAACTCCTGGAGCCTGCTCAGACTCAATGTCTATTGAGTTGGTGATGCCATGGAAAGTTCAATCAGGGTCTATTCTAAGGAGCCAGTTCTTCCTGTTGGAGTTTCAGCTTCAGCATCAGTCCTTCCAATGAATATTCAGGACTGATTTCCTTTAGGATGGACTGGTTTGATCTCCTTGCAGTCCAAGGGACTCTCAAGAGTCTTCTCCAACACCATAGTTCAAAGGCATCAATTCTTTGGTGCTCAGCTTTCTTTATAGTCCAACTCTCACATTCATACATGACAATTGGAAAAACCATAGCTTTGACTAGACAGAACTTTGTTGGCAAAGTAATGTCTCGGCTTTTTAATATGCTGTCTAGATTGGTCATAACTTTCCTTCCACGGAGCAAGCGTCTTTTAATTTCATGGCTGCAGTCACCATCTGCAGTGATTTTGGAGCCCCCCAAAATAAAGTCTGCCACTGTTTCCACTGTTTCCCCATCTATTTGCCATGATGTGATGGGACCAGATGCCTTGACCTTATTTTTTTGAATGTTGAGTTTTAAGCCAACTCATTCTTCACAAACTATTCCAAAAATTAGAAGAGGAACGAATATTTCCCAGTTCATTGTTTGAGTCCAGTATTACCCTGATTCCAAAAAGACATCACAAGACAACTATAGACATCTAATGAATATAGATGCAGAAATCCCCAGTGAAATAATAGCAGACAAAATCCATGTCACATGTAAGAACGATACACCACGATCCCATAGGATCATACACAATCACAACCCAGAAATGCAAGGTTGGTTTAGCATCTGAGAATCAATTAATTTCCCATACTATGCCAATAGAATAAAGGCTAGAAACCACATAATCACTTCAACAGACACAGTAAAATATTTGATGGATTTTGAAACCCTTTCAGTGATAAAAATGTTCAACAAATTAGGAGTGTTCCCAAAGTCTGATATAGTACACTCTATGAAAAACCCACAGGTGGCATAATACCTAACTGTGAAAGACTTTTTGCCCTATATTAAAAAGAAGCAAAGAAGTCAGCTTTCACCCCTTCTATTCACCATTGTTCTGGAGGTTTTAGCTGGGCCAGTTGGGCAAGAACATGAGATAAAAACACCCAGATTGGGAAGGAATAAGTACAATTAACATGATCTCATATGTAGAAAATCACGAGGAGTCGACTAAAAATCTGGTAAAACTAGCAAATGAGTTCCTCGTTCCCTTCCCTTCTGTATTTAAATTAAAAATTGAATATTTCTTCTGATGATAAGTATAGTGTGTACTTTACTGGTTTATGACTTTCTTGAGGCCAGGACTCATGTCTGTTCTATAGCCCATCGTACCTAGCGCCCGCACTCGTGCCTTATGCACAGAAACTGCTCTTCACATACTTGATAAATGAATGCCTATTGTGGAAAAGAAGTATGAAAAATAAAGTCAGTTGCACTCCCCACAAAGTAGTCATTTGGAGATTGTCATTGTTAGTATTTTAGACAGTTGACTTCTCCATATAAATTGTCATAATTTCATTTTTTAGCTTACTCTTCTGTCCTCCTCATTTTCTTAGATCAGCAGAATACTGGGAATACTGCTTTTCATGGCTCAGTAGGGCTCCGTGTTAGGTATGTCATCCATTACTTAGCCGATTCCTCACTAATGAACATTTCCAACTTTTTGAATTAATTGTTAATTCTGACTTGTCTGTTCTGTGTCCTTACATTCGGTACATTTCTGCCCTTACCTGGATCACTGCAAGAGCCTGAATTTGTTTCCTTACCACTAGTGTTCTACTGTTTTTCAAGATTTGCATTTTAAAAAGAAGCAGTGCCAAATGCATATCGTTTCAAACTGCGGATGCAATCAAGCTATGGTTTTGTTTAAAGCTTTCGCTTGTACGTCCTGTCCTCAGGGTAACTGGTGCCCTCGGGGTCTTTCTCCGGGCGGTATTCCGCCCTGCCGGCCTCTCGGTCTCTGTCACTCCCCTCTCTAATCCCGAGGTCAGTTTCTCAGTTTCTTGTCTGGTTCATGACAGCCAGTTGTTCTTTTCCGTGAGGCCTTTCCTTTGCTCTTCTGTTCTGCTTTGTGTACACAAATGCCCTTCTCCCTCTTGTGTGCTTCATCCATTTATGTTTAGGGATTCAGCCCAAGTATCACCACCCGAAAGAAACCAGTTTGCTGCCACTCTCGATTTTGGATTGGGTGCCATCCTCTGTTCTTTTCTGATCCCTTAGGCACTAGGACTCGGCACTGTGCATAGCTCAGTCACAGCCTTTATCACTCTGGGTTTTCATCTCCTTACTTACGTCTCCCTTTACAGAGGGAGCTCCTTGAAGGCGGGGTTGAGTGTCCTCTGTACCTGGAACACAGGTACTCAGTCAGTGCTTGGTTATTTAGGGAGATACCAAGTAGAAAGTGGTACTTGGCAGGCTCCCAGCCTCGCACCTTTTATGGGTAATTGGTAACGGGACCATAATGTACTAAACTAGAAAGCCAGCTGTTTGGTTCTCCATTTCCCATTCTGCTGTGTGGTTATCTTTCAGATGTTGCTTCTTGATGCTGCAGACAGGCAGAGAGCTTTCTTTAACACTCAGCATAATGATCAAAGCTGGAAGAGGCCCACTGCCAGAATTAGTGTTTTTTCAGTTTGGAGACACTCTTGAAGAAGCGCTTTTCTCTGATCTCCTTATGGTTTTTCAAACTTAAAAACAAAGGTGTTATAATGTCATTGAGTATTACATTAATAGATAAGTTCATGGATGATGGACTCATGGCTAAAGTTGTCCATAGGACAGAGAGAAAAATAACTAGCCATGATGTGTATAGTATTTGGATTTCCGTCTGATAAAACTCACAGAATTGCAAAGCATTTCACAGTGCTGCCCTGGGATATAGGAAATGGTTACTTTTGTAAGGGTTAATACTTGAGAAAAGGGTGGTGGAGCTGAACTGTTGGTTACTAGACCAGTTTGTGGAAGATATTTTTCTACTACTTACATGCCCATTGTCCTTATATCTCCATGGTCCCGAATGGACCTGGAGCCGTTGTTTTTTTTTTCCCCTCCCTCACTGTTTCTTTGTCTAAGTTTTTGGTCTGGAGTTTGTGTGTTGGGATGGGTGGGAAGAGGCCCTAGGGCCTGAGAAGAGCTTGCCCTTTGAGATTCTGACTTCACTGTTTGAATAGGGAGCCTGGCAGAGCACATGGCAGGTGGGCTCTGGGCCAGCTGTTAGCCACGGGGACGTGGGCAGGTATGTTCCCTGCAGCAGTGCCCTCCCAGGCAAGGGGGTGCCACTACCCCGCCAGCTGAGTGGTTGGGGAGGTGTGTGTGTGTGTGAGGGTCACAGAGGTAAAGGAAACGTTTGTTCCTGACACAGAGCAGGTGCCCAGCCAGTGTTCATTCCTCTCTCTCTCATAAGGGTTTCCCCATCAGAACATCTGGAGAAGAACTCAGTGCATTAGATAGTAGGTTTTGCTTTGTTTCTGTTCTTGTGCTTATTTCTGGGAACAGTAGTAGTATTTTTTCTTCTCCGTCACATTCCTGGACATTGACGCTCTTTCCTCCCTTTCTTTCTCTGTCTCCCTAACTCTGTAACCCCATCCAATAAAAAGAAAGGTCAAGACGTAGATAGGTTTTCCCTACTGAAATGTTTTATTTACTAGTCAAATCCCCTTTCCACCCGGCTCATGTTTGAAAGTTGCTGGCTATTTTAAACATGTGGTACAGTGGTCAGACCTGTCTGAAAACGTCTGCTCAAACCAGTAATGACTGTGTTATACTTGCCTCGCTGCACGGCAGCAGACCCAGAGAGGAAGGGTTGTGGCGGCCGCACGCGCCTGCCGCGGGCGCATGCGCCGTGGTCCGCCGGCGCCCGCCGTGGCTCTCGGCCTGGCCCCTGCGGTCGGGCCGCGGTGTCATGGCGGCGGCAGGCGGCAGGCGGGAGTCGGGGGCAGTCTCTGTACTTCAGAATCTCTGCAACTAAAAGTATAAGGTATGTGAATCACATTCCTACCCTGAATATAGACGACTGTGGGCTGGGCACAGAGCCAGCAGCAAGTAATTTAACCCCCTAGTACCTAAATTTCCCGAGTAAACTGTGGAAACTAAAAACCCTACCTCCAAGGCCTGTTGCGAAGATCTGCTAACATACATAAAGCATTCATTACATGGTGGGTGGGAACATTCAGTTAATGTCAGCTGCTGTTATTAAGATTTTTATTATTATTATTTTTACAATTTGTATTTGTCAAAGCGCTGTGCTAACCGCTGGGGAGGTGGCAACGACTGAGGAAGAAGGAGCCGCCTGTGCTAGACTGTGGGGGAGCGGCCCCCGCCTCAGTCCTTTTCTCGGAGCATCCCGCTCCCTCCAGCAGGTGATGCGTTTACCGTCCCCCACGCTCCTAGAGTGTAAACTCCATGCACACAGCACGGTGTCTGCTTGCAGTTGTGTCCCCAGCACCTGTCAGGGTGGCTGGCACGTCGGCGTTCAGTAAGAGAAGTGGCCGAATGAACGCCGATGGTGCCCTGGGGACACTGATAGGAAAGTGGTGCATTAGCCTGAATGGGACGAGGAGAGCTACAGAGATGGTGCTCTTTACCCTTGAAGGGCGACCTAGCACCAGCCGTCTCCTGATGGAGAAGGGGTTGCAGCCAGAGAAGCCGAGGTTTCGAGATGGGAGGTCTGGCATGTCAGTCGGAGGAATAGCCACCACCTGTTGTCACATCAGATGCCCTGATGGCCCGCTTGCATGGGGATAACAGGAACTCATTTCCTGTCTGGTTATTTAGTCTTCAATCCCGAGAGTTTAGTTCTCGTCTAAACTCTTGCTTTGTTTATTGTAGGCAATTATTTGTTTTATGCAAGATTTCATATGGTAGCTTCATCTTTGTGGGTGAAGTCAATCCCTTGAATCTTAGCTGTTCCTCGGTGATGTCAAGCACAAGCAGATCTAAATAATGATGGGAAAGGTAGTGGTGATGATGATGATGATGGCCTTTGTGGGTCACTTTACGGTTCTTTAACCAAAGATTTTCATGTGTTGCTTTACTAAGCCTCTTAATAGCTTGATGAGGTATGTAGGATTGAGTAGCATCCTTGATCTGTATATTTTTTTCATTTGCCTAGGCCTTCAAAATATATCCTCTTGTTCCTGCCAAAGACCTTAGCTTCTGAGTGCTATGTGTTGTTTTTGCTTGACTTTTGCGGTCCTGGACCAGGGATCCAGGGGTGTAGAGAGCAGCTTGTCCAAGAAGCCTAGTCCGGTGTGCTCCATTCGATCCTGCCTTAGCTTTCCAGGGGTGACATGCGCATGATCCCGAGGCTCTCCAGTTCATTGCCAGCCTGTTGGCCTCCAGTGGGAGAAGCAAGCAATGCGACTGTGGTTGATGGACCCAAGTCCCTCTCCAGTACTGCTTATGATCCTTTATTTTACTCTCTGGAGCATCATCTCTTCCACAGAAGCCAAGCTTTACGAGGGCAGAGGCATTTGGATGGATGAACAGTAAATGGGTGGTGGCCTCATTTTGTCTGCCAGAGTCCACTTCCCTAGCCCTTGTCTGAGCTCCTGTTGGTGGGTCAAGGGGATATTGGGGAAGTTTAGACTCCTCCAGAAATTAAAGATTTGTTAGTAGTTGGAGTGGATGTAGTCTCCATTGCCTTAAGTGATAAGACTGAAGCTCAGAGAGGTTCAGTAACTTGCCTTGGGTTATACTGTAGTCAAGTGGCAGGAGCTGCTCAAGCCCAGGTCCCTCCAAAGCAACTTGAACAGCTTTCTCAGCTCCATTGAAAGGAATAGTAATAGTTGTTTAAATATCACCTGTGCATATTGAGGTATGTATGCCTTGTGTTTTGTCTTCCAGGTGTTCCCGGTATATGAGCACAATTTAATAGTAACAGTAATGTTTACCTCTGTAGCAAAACCCATTCTTATATGGTGTATATTCATTTATAAGCTGGCATGCTTAATTGTGACAGAAATTGATTTGCAGAAATACTGTAATCAGATCTGATCAAACATGAATAATATCACATAAAAATACTCATTTTCAAAATCATCTTTGATGAAAGACACCATTTTGATTCTGCTCTTTTATTTTCTCTCTTTTTCTAAAAGAGGCCACTTTGAGCTCATCTGTTTGGAAAAAAATGATTTTTCTTTTCTGTCTGCTATTTTGACATTAAACATCAAATGTGTGCTCACTCAATCGTGTCCAACTCTCTGTGGCCCCATGGACTGTAGCCCACCAGGCTTCTCTGCTCTTGGGATTTCCCAGGAAGAATACTGGAACATGGGTAGCTGTTTTCTCCTCTGGAGTATCTTCCTGACCCAGGAATCCAACCCAGGTCTCCTGCATTGGCAAGCATGTTCTTTACCACTAGTGCCACCTGGGAAGCCCCGACCTTGAACTTTAGACCTATGTTAAATAAATTTCCTTTCTATAATCTTTGTTTCTCTTTCTTTTTTCTCAACATTTTAAATTATTTAAATATTTTCACATAATGTCTTGAGTATATTTATCATTTAACATCATTTGTCAGTGGTGGTTAATATGTTTAACGTTAACATGTAAGGTCCAACAAGGCATGTAACATGTCTCTGGCCACTGTTGATTTTGTAGCACATAGTGGGCTTCAGAGACATGTGGAATAAATGACATGTGTGTTGTAGATATAGAAACACTTTAACATTTCCTGGTTACAGAGTGCTTACCATAGTCTTAATCCCTCCAGATGCATTGGAAGGGCCCCATATATCTTGGAAAGATTGGGGTTCTTCCTTGGAGAAGTCACAGATCTGTATCTACACGTGGAGGGAGCAGGCCTTCTTATCCAAGGCCAGCAGCTGTTTTGAGCCCGCCTTCAGCTGTGAATAAGGACATGTCTATCCGGTGTCCCTTTCTTTTGACAAAAGTTGTCTACAGTTTGGTTTTGTGACTTTAGACCTTAAGAAGTAGACTGTTCTTTGTTCAGTGCAGTGTTCTGTTCAAGAAATGGTACCTGGAGGGAAAGGCCTGCCCTTCCTCCGTCTATACCTGCATGGATGTGGCTGATGTAACAGCAACAAGAACTTTTACTTAAAGGAGAGCCTTTATTTAAACCCTCCATGGATGCTGGATGTGGAGCCTTTCTTTGAACCCTGTGACCTCAGACAAATGACTTCCTGCTCTGTGTCCTCTTTAAAGTGGCGAGATGATGGTGTGGAGTAAGATCAACTGGAAGACATGAGAGACTCTTCAGTTTGTAAACTGTCGTTGTAACACAAAGGCAGAGTGCTGTCATCAGTGCCATCACTGGTATTGTTAGAGTTATTGAAACATAGGTGTGGGTTGCAGCGTTTTTTATACCATTAGGTTTGAAAAGATTAATAATATGAAAGTGAGTGAGTAATACAAGGCATTGTGTAGTCAGGTGTTAAGGGGAAAGCCAAGGAACAGAATGAGGTACATTGTTTAGAAAAGGAAGTGTTACCAGGGATTGAAATTCTGAACTTCACCGCCTGCCAGTGTTAGTCATGAATGATGGAGAATTGTTCTTTATTTTTTAATTGGATTTTTAAAAAACCACCTCTTTGCTTAATTAATACCTTTAGGTTTAAATACAGATTATTAAAATAGGCAATGACAAAAATAGCATTGAAAAATGGCGACTAGCATTTGACTCTATTTAAAATCTAATATTTATGCCATTGGTACACATACTTATTATGACTGATGTTTTAGAACTAAATAATTATTTTATTTTTTAAATAATTATTTTTAAATTAATTAAAAAAATTTCTCACTTTTAATTTGTGCATGCATGTTCATTTGCTCAGTCCTGTTGGACTCTTTGTGACTCTGTGGACTGTATAGCTTGCCAGGTTGCTCTGTCCACAGGGTTCTCCAGGCAGGAATACTGTAGTGGTAGCCATTTCCTTCTCCAGAGGATCTTCCCGACCCAGGGATCAAACCCATGTCTCCTTCATCGCTGCAAGAATATGGTAAATATTGATGGATTATATAACACAGAAATAAAAAAAACTCTCTGACATTCTTAAAAATTTGTATGAGTCCAAGTCAAAAGGGATCCTAAGACTGAAGAGATGGAAAGCTCCTGGGTTTGTGAGACCATGGTTCATACCCACGGTATTACTTTGTACTTTTGCCGGAAGATGTAGAAAAGTTTGTTCTGTGAATAAATTAAGTTTCTTAACAAATAACTATTAACATGTTGTTTGATGTTGTTCTGCTTTCAGTTTAGTAACTGCTTATTCTATAAACTGCTATTCTAATGTAATAAAGTAGGTTTTAAAATTTTTTGTACTGTTGAGAATTTTAATAACAGGAAAAATCACTAATTTTTTAAAGGATATGTTGTAATATCCACTGTATGCTTTCTCCACCCACAGTCACCAATTTATGAATCTATGAATTAAGTTTATGTAATAGGTAAGGGCTTCTTTATGTTGCCTTTTTCTTCTTGAGGGATCTTTGATAGTTTTGTATCTTATAAGGAAGTTGTCCATTTCATCTGAAGTATCAAATTTATTGCTATAGAACTGTTGGGTTACATTTCTGTATCCTTTTAATAATGGTAGGATCTATGATGATGTCATTCTTGTTCCTGGTGTTAGTAGTATATCTTCACTTTTTTTCTCAGTCTGGCTGGGGGGCTTATCAATTTTATTGAGCTTTTCAAAGAAGTAGATTTTGGTTTTATTAATTTTTTTTTCTCTACAATTGTACATTTGTAATTTCATTGATACCTGCTCTTTAGGGTTAGTATATGATAATAATCAGAAAGGTGGTATTGTCTTGTCGCTGAATTTGTGTTGATAAACAGCAGTTAAACTCCATTTTCTTCATGGTGTTTGTGGGTCCTTTGTGATTTTCATATTTTCCCTTATCTTATTATACTCTGATTTGGGCCAGCTGGCTCAGAGGGTAAAGAATCTGTCTGCAATACAGGAGACCTGGGTTTGATCCTTGGGTCAGGAAGATCACCTGGAGAAGGAAATGGCAACCCACTCAATTACTTTTGCCTGGAGAATCCCATGGACAGAGAAGCCTGGTGGGGTTCATTCAGTTCATGGGGTCACAAAGAATCAGACACAACTGAGCAACCAACACTTTCACTTTTCCATTGCAAGTCTGTTTATTCTATCAGGGTTGAATTCCCTGTGGTCAGGGGCTGTTTTATTATGCCCTGTTTCCTGGCTGGAGCCCAGTCCTGGCATCTGGGCAGTCACTGTAGCCGGATGAGTGAGTGTGAATGTCAGGAGGAGGGCAGTGTGTGAAAAAGCATTTTTTTTTTGCTTCTAGGAGGATGATTAGAGAATTTGGGGAATGAGTCACTGCGGGGTAGCCGTAGTAGTTACTTGTGTTTTAAGTATAGATGTATGGTATTTTTAATATTTTAGAACGTATAGTTTAAGTAAATACTCCTTTTGAAATGTACGTATGTGCTGTGGAGAATTGTGGCTCAGCTGGTAAAGAATCCGCCTGCAATTCAGGAGACCCCGGTTCAATTCCTGGGTCAGGAAGATCCCCTGGAGAAGGGAAAGGCTGTCCACTCCAGTATTCTGGCCTGGAGAATTCCATGGACAGTATAGTCCATGGGGTCACAAAGAGTTGGACATGGTTGAGTGACCTTCACTCACTTCACTGGGGAGAGTAGGCTCTGGATATGCTGAGGGCCAGGGTGGGGAAAGCTGGCATTGCACCCCCAGCGGAGGGCCATGTTTAGCCAGTGATCTCTATTAGCAGAAATTGGAGGAAAATTGCAGGGAAATGGAAAGGTCAGACTGAAAAAGAAAAAACAGCTCGTCAAGAAGCTGGATCAAGGAATTGAAGGAAACTCTTCAGAAGTATTTAAAGAACGCATACCACGGTTTTTAAAAAAGTACCCGTCGGCCATGTTGAACTTGGAGAAGGCCGGTTAATACCGAGGCAAGTGACTGTCTGGTGATATTCCTCAACTTGACACCTGCACACCCTGGTTAGTGTGTGCGTTCTCTGGCTGTGTCATCAGCCACCCCAGCCTTGAAGTGGTCCAGAGCAGTGTGCTGTGTGTGTGCCTGGGCCCCGCTGAGCCGTTCTCGTGTGGCGGCAGGTGGGAGGCTGGGGCTGCAGTCGCCAGGAGGTTCCCTCCGCAGCTGGCAGGGCAGCCCTTGGTACTGGGACCTCAGCTGAGAGCTTAGCCTGAGCTGTGGGCCGTCTCGCTGGCTTATAGCCTCGACATGCACACCGCGGGCTTCTTAGAGCTCTGACCGGGGTTCCCTAAGGGAGGAGAGCACGTCAGGAGGCCGAGCAGGACCTGCAGTGCTTCCTAAGAAGTTCCGGGGTGCCACTTCTGCTGCGTTCTGTTGGTTGAGTCAGAGAAGTAAGCCTAGATTCAAGACGAATAAATTTGGCTCGCATCTTTCCATGGGAGGAGCAGCGGAGAAATCGCCGCTGTCTGCGTTATTATGAACTGTGATGAGCACAGGCGTGGTTCCAGTAGGACACGCTGCTCTCGCGCACAGCAGCATGGTCCAGTCAGGACTTGCCTACTTCACTCCCACCCTTGGCTGTCAGTGCCCACTGTGGCTTCAATGTCTCAGAGCAATGCAATATGGACGGAACATAATCAGGGTCTTCTCATCTTTGAGTTTGTGAACATCTCGAAGCCAATTCATTCCCTTCATACAGAGCCATGAAATACCCTTCAATGAATACATGAGTCTAAGAATCAAGCCACAAACACAGCATAACATTGAAGCCACAGTACATAAAACACACTTTCTTTGGGAATCTTGGGGGGCTGCTAAAGAGAGCTGTTAGTCATTAAGAAACGTCTCAGCAGCCATTTCCTAAGTGGTCCATCTGTCCTGCTGAAGTTGCTTGTCCCCGGTAGACCATCCATCTAGGATGGCCAGTGAGATCTTGTAACAGCCAGACCTGAGCGTGTAATTCTTGTACTGAAAACCTCTCAACAAGTCTTAGCTTGCCTGTCCACCTCTGACCCTGTGGTGGACTCCATCAGGCTTTGGGGCTTGTCTGTCACAGTCTGTGCCCCGCCCTGAGGACTCATCACCCTCTGCTGTAATCGTCCCCCTGATGCCTGCCTTCGCTGCTCTGCTCTGCTTCCTGATCAACCAATCTCTTCTGTCTTGTTTCTGGAAGAACTCTGCAGCTGGCAGAGCCCCTGGCGTGCAGGAGACGTTTCATACTTAGGTGAATGGAAATTATGTTGAAGGAGTAAGTACGGGTTATACTTGTTTGCTTCTTCTGTTGTCTGTTTTGGATATAAGTACACATGTTAATCATTTAGTCTTCTTAAATATACTGAGCATTTACCCTGAGGTGTAGAGGATAAGGAAGAGGAAAGACAGACTTGAATCTGCCCCAGGCACATGGTCTGGAGCTGGGAGAAGATCAGGTGCCACTGTCGCAGCCAGGGCTCCCGCACACCTGTCTCCTTCCGGGCGGGACGCCTCTGGGTGTTTGAAAGGAGCCTCATCATAAAACGTGGGGCAGACCCATTTCCCATGGTTCTGTTCACTGTGCTTTCTTCTTAGAATCTCCTTGGTTTTCCTCTTTCTCTTACCCTACAGTCACAGGTCAGTTTTGGTGCCTGTTCTAGTAGGCTGGCACCCAGCTGTGCAGACAAAGGAGTTGGAAGAAAGCGAAGAGCTTTGTGGATGAGAGGGGTTGATGTTTACAGCCTTTTTGGGAGGGAAGGGTTTCACCTTAGATGTGCCTAAATGAAATACTATAGCAGTGTAAATAAGTAATTAACATAAATATCTGCTGCCTAGTGACTCGTTTATGTTTGTTTTCTGTTTTAGTTACTGTTCTGCGTATTAAGGCATCATGATCTATGCTGTGCTCAGTTACGTCTGACTCTTTGCAACCCCATGAACTGTAGCCCGCCAGGCTCCTCTGTCCATGGGAGTCTCCAGGCAAGAATATCAGAGTGGGTTGCCATGCCCTTCTCCAGGGGATCTTCCCCACCCAGGGATTGAGCCCAGGTCTCCTGCATTGCAGGTGGATTCTTTACCATCTGAGCCGCCAGGAAAGCCCATCATGATCTACATTTTGCAAATTAAAAGGCAGTGTCAAAGATTAAATAATTTGACCAAAGTCATGTGGCTTTCCGTGTTGGAGATAAAATTAAGTCCCCTTCTTCTTCTTGTTAAATCAGTATATCTACTGATCCACTTTCATGCTATTAAAATTTCTAAATACTTGGCTGTATGTGTGTATGTTTCTTTATCTATACAAAAAGGAAATTGCTGCTCTTATCTGTAACTTTGATTTCATTATGATTTCCTGTTTCTGAAGATACAAAATTTTAGATAGAGGCTATAGCCAGCAGGTCATACTTTTGTTACTGTGTAGTATCTTCACATCTTAGATTTTAAAAAATTTTAATTTTTACTCTCGGAACACATCACAGTGCCTTAAACTCATTTATCTTACTTACATTCTCTTGCTGAGTTTTTAACCTTGCCTGGAGGGAGGAGATTTACTCTGGATTTTATTTGATCAAAGAGGTTTTTTATATTAGATGGCAAGGAAAAACTATTCTTTAAATAGTTTCCTTTTATCTTTTTCTCCTCCCCTCCTAGAGTTCTTATCCCCTTCATGCTGCCTCAAGGTTAAAATGAAAAAGAATTGCTACACTTAGACTTTATCTTTATACAGTTCTATGATAGAATTAAAACTATCACTTGGTGGATTTTTTTAAGTCCAAAATCATATTCTCATACTTAATGATACTGTTACTGCTAAGTCACTTCAGTCATGTCTGACTCTGTGCAACCCCATAGACGGCAGCCCACCAGGCTCCCCTGTCCCTGGGATTCTCCAGGCAAGAGCACTGGAGTGGGTTGCCGTTTCCTTCTCCAATGCATGAAAGTGAGAAATGAAAGTGAAGTCACTCAGTTGTGTCCGACTTGTAGCAGCTCCATGGACTGCAGCCTATCGGACTCATCCGTCCATGGGATTTTCCAGGCAAGAGTACTGGAGTGGGGTGCCATTGCCTTCTCCACTTAATGATACTACATGTCTCTAAATGCATCATTGATTCTGGAAAATCACTGCAGTTGCTCAGGAAGGTGAGAGTTAGCCCCAGAAACACAGACAAAAGGATTTCAAGAAGAGATGGACGTTTAGGCGGAAGTAGAGCTGTGAGGCAACTGTGAGGTATGTATAAGGCAGGCAGGATCTGGTTTGATTAAAGCCTGTTTTTTTAATGGGTTACATGAAGTAATCTTGGAGCACTTACAATGTGGTCGAGACTTTTGCTTCCCACTATGTCACTCAGAGTGCTCTGTTTTCAAAGAATGGAAACTGACCCTGGCTGACCAACAGAACTTGAATTTGTCAGAGGGTTTGAGGGGTTCATAGGGTTGATGGATGATTAGAGAAGCAGATATTGAAATAGGAAGGAGAAAGACAGCTCAGAAGAGGAATTGTCTGAAAAGGAAGCAGAAGTCTACCCCATCTTCTCAGAAGGCAGTTGTTGTTGACCTGGGTTGGGCTGGGCTGGACTGGGAAGAGGTAGAGAGCTTGGAAAATAATTCCCAGAAGAAATGGAATAAAATTCTGAGAACTTTTAATAGTTTGGTCAAGGTCACTTAATAGTTCATGGCAAAACCAACAGGGAACTCCAGTCTTACAGTTACATTCCTTTATGCATTCTGTGCTTGCCATGTGTGAGATGCTGTCCTGAGTGCTGAAATTCAGCCATGATTAAGACAGATGTAAACAGTATGGTAGATGCTGCCAGGCAGCAAGGGGTGAATATGTTGGAAAAGTGAGTAAAATGATCATCCAGGAATTAGTGGAAGCTTATATTAAGTATATCCCACTTTGTCACATGTGGATGCAATATCTAGCGCTTTCACTTACCAGTTCCATAGACAAGACAAGACCCTCCTTTGTTTTTCTGCCTCCCTCGAAGATAACAGTGTATTTAAAGGTGCCAAAAATGTTTGTCTGTGCTTCAGGAGGCTCTCAGTAAATGCTGACTCCCATCTCTGATTGAGCAGACATTTTATTTTAAAAAAGAAAAGCCAATAATGGCACTGGCTTAATTCTGAGCTCCCCCCCCTCTTTTTTTCTTTTTTTGTAATTTTTTCTTTCTTAGAATTTAGGGTCTTTGTTATATGCTGCTGGTGACTTATAAGCATACAGAAAGTTTTGATGCCTTGGCATTCAGACTTTTGGAAGTCCACATAAAATATCAGTCACTGTTCTTATCATTGTTGGTTCTTGTTTCAGGTACAGTTTTTTTTTAATATATAATTACTGTGACTTGTAAAAATCATTTCTTTAAGAAACAAATGTAGCAATTGAGGAAGAAACTTAAGAGTTATAGAGTGTTTAAAAGATCTGATTGCATTTGAAGGACGTAGGTAGGCATGAATTCAACAGATTTAAGCTAGAAGTAGACTAGAGGAAAAGAAGTATGAAGTCACAGGTTTTTACCCATCTTTCAGTAAGATTTATATCTGCTTTACTAGTTGGAGTTAATCCTGTTTACCAAAGGTATATAGCTTGTCCCTTGTGTTCTTTCTGTTTGGTAGAAAAGTTGTAATGTTTTTGGTTCTTTCATAGATCTTATATATCAGAATTTTCTTTAATGTTTTGATTTTTAGTCTCAGAGTAAAATGACTCTACAGGAAGGCATTGTGGGTGCTGTTGTGTAGTAATTCTCACGTTCTTCAGTCTTCAGCCTACGGCCTTAGATTTAACATATAATGTGTGAATTTTTTCACTGAAATTCATAGCACTTTTTGCATGAAGTATTGGAGTTTTAAAATTTGCTTCACTCTCTTGATGCAGGCAGTTACGGAGGCCTGTAGAGGGTCTCAAGGTCCACTTTTTCTTTATCGTGGTTTTCGTTCCTGTGCAGCCTTCACGTGGCATCTTTGTCTGTGAAGGTTGCGCAAACAGCTGAGGACCCTGAGTCAGTTTCAGTGGCGTGGCCTCGGGGCATTGCTGCATCATGCGGTTTCTCGCTTTCTGAACCCTGAGCCTCTTCCGCGCCTGCCCTGTGTCACTGCCTCTTCCAGTCCTGACGTAATGCACTGCCCCCTCAGTGTCGCCTCAGAAGTCCTTCCCGGTCTGTCTCCAGTCTCTCCTCCTCCTCAGATGTGTCACCAGACACTCCCACCCTCCTGCAGCTTCTCCCCCCGCCCCGGCCTGCCCCCTCCCGCAAGGGGCCCTTGCTCTGATTCCACTGGTATTTGCCTACCTCTTTCAGGTTGTGAGTGTTTCTTCCCCCATGGTCTCATTTCATTTCCACCCCAACTAAGTGAGGAGAGGTAAGAGTTTCAGAGAGGATATATAGCTCACCTAAAGACCCTCCGACTGACTTCTTGTTCAGAGTGCCCCTAATTTGATCAGCAGTGCCCACACCCTGCCCAGGGCGGCACGGCCACAACCGATCTGCTTTCTCACTACAAGAGAATCTAGATGGCTGTGACTCTGATCTCTTCTGATGATCTTTGTTTTTGTTGTATTAATATTTAAATATTCATTCCAGTTTTATTAGCCCTCTCTTCATATGTGCCTTTGTGCGCATTGACGTTCAGAAGTCTGAAGTGTGCAGGAGGCTGGAATCTGCAGTGCACGTGTTGAGACAGAGGGCCTAAGGTGTACCATGAGTTCCTGCGACCCTTCGTGGGTGTCAGTGTCCGTCACTGGTGGCCGGGGCTGAGAACCCTGTGCCTTGCTGATTTTTCCCCAGCGTCAATTGTGAGTGCTGGTCTGTGATTTGAACCCATGTTTTTATCACTTAAAGTCTCACTAAATTAAGCTCTTTTCTCCCCATATTATCATTAATTTATACTCTCTCAATGCAGATATCAAAAAGCTAAACAGTTGTGCTTGTCTGGAGGCTGTGGGTTAGTGGGCTGCTCTGGGAGGGCCATGAGCAAAAACAGGTGACAGAATGACGCAATTAAGCAGTCACTTAGGGCTATTTTTGAACTTTGCTCTAAGCAACTTAACTTTACATTCATTTTATGCTCATGTTTTGGCTTCATTTGTTCCTGAGCTTGAGATCATGGAATTTAAAGGACTTGGCTGTTTGTAGCATTTGTATGTAATACCTGGAATAGTTTCTTTGTCAGAGGCATAATTAACAATATGATTTGTATGTCTACTGCCTTCTGGTATTCACAACACAGTTTGTAAACTTAATTAGTTCTTGGAATAGCAAGTGTTTTGCAGATGATGCACTTTTCCTGTGAATAGCGTGTTGAATGGTTATATGTTCACAGACGCTTACTCTGCTCAGATTAGGACACTGACAGGTCTGCCTTGCAAGGTAAACCTTACCTGCCGCTTAGTCCCGGGTTGTATTGTCTTCCTGTGCTTTTCACAGGGGAAGTCAGAGATGTAGCTCAGATAATTCAGCCTCCAGGATATTCATTATAGTTCCATTGTATAGAGACCATCTATGCTAATGTCATTATGTAGATGCCGGTTTCCCAGACTCCGATGGTGATGGTTATGGTATATGCGGAGGTGGAGTAGGGAATAACAGGCCCACCCACAGTTCTTCAGTTACACAGCACCCCCCACCCTGAGACGGAGGGAGCAAGCAAGAAAGCGCTCTCAGCAGGTGAAGAGATGCTGCCAGGAAAGCCTTCTTACCATTCATAAATCACTGGTTTGAAGATGTTTACTTGGACTTCCAAGTGATGTTGAACTAGAAGCATCAAATTAGAAGAGGCTGATACCATTAGATTAGTGACTTCTGGCCCCCAGAGTTGGGGCTGGGTCACACAAGCCTGGGTTCCGCCGTTTTTACAGATGAAGAGAGGAGGGCTCAGTGAAGCTAGTGACTTGCCAGAGGTCCACTAGTGGTCAAGCTGGGACTGCCCCCGACCCTGTGTCTTCCAGCCACTTCACTGGCCTTCACTCACCACTTGTTTGTGGCCAGTGGAAGCCCAGCATGGCGCCTGGCACAGAGTCCTGCAATGTCCAGCCCCTCTACTTTTCGGGAACTCACCAAGGTGGTGGGTCCGCAAGGAGAACAGAAATCACCGCAGGCGTTGTAACAAAGGAGATCTGATAGAAAGGATTGGTTAGGGAACTGCTTGATGACTGAAAAAGCAATTGAGGGATTCTGAAGGGACACAGAAATAGTAATACAGGCTCTGCCTTGAGCCAGAACCACCGGGGCTGGAGGAACAAAGGGAAGACACTCTGTGGAGCTGGGACCGAGACGCATTAAGTCCAGTGACTCAGGCCTCTGAGGAGGGGGTCCTGGCTTGCTGACCTGGTGCAAAGACTGGGCGGTGGGAGGGGATGTGAAAAATGAGTCATTGTCAGAATTTTGGAAACTATTCTGTATGCTGCCAGGAACTGGAGCAAGACTGAAGGGACAGGACCCTGCTCTGGCCTCCCTGATGAGAACCTAGTGGGGGCCCCAGCTAGCAGAGAAGCAGGGCTTGCGAGTTCCCTGTCCAGCATTCTCGATGGGTGTGTATGGAGCTGAGAGATGGTGCTTAGTAACTGGCAGAGATGGTTTGTTTAGGAAAATGAAAGGTAGATAGATGACTTTCGTTTTGCTTAATTCAGACGTTGGGTATTCTTAAAAGTTCATCAAGTCTTACTGTGCTTTTCCATGAAGAATATCATCATTCACTCTCATTCACTAAACAAATATTTTTGAACACATGTTATATTCATGATGCAGAACTCAGTAGTGGGCATGTGATGATTAATAACACAGTTTTGTGTTTATGAGAGCTAGTCAGTGAGACAAATGATAGGGATGTATGCAAATCTCAGGGTTGAAAGGAACCTTCAGGTTTAGCTTACCGTCAGGTGATTGAATCCCTTCTATAACGTTCCTGTCAGGTGGGTCCAGCCTGCTGGTCAGCCTCTATGGATGAACTTAAAATTCCTTCAAGGTAGCCGATTCCATCTTTGGAAAATGCTATTTTTAAAATCTTCATCTCTAAAATGAATGGTAGCTCCTGTCTCTCTTTCTTTCAGTACTAATGCTATGTCACTGGCCTTAATCCTGACCAAATCTAATCCCTCTTTTGCATGACATACAGAAATAATTGTATGCAAGTTAGTGATTCTCTCCTCAGTTGTTTACCCTTTAGGGTGGCCATTTCAATTATTTCAGTTGTTTTTGTTTTTGTCTTGAACGGAGCTTTTCAACTTGGTTTTCATTATTTTCTCTTTTACAGAGCCCCTTTAGACATCTTTTCTCCTCAATCATCCTCTTTCTCTCATCCCCCTTCCCTGATGAAATGGTGATACTTAACATTAATTGTGTGTCTGATTATGGACTGTGGCCTGTTGGTGAGCCAATCACCATTGTGGCTTGAAAATTGGTAAATTATTGAAAATCTAGGGGAACACTTCTCTGGATTCCTGGCCAGGTTATTAGTCTCTGTGTTCTCATCTTAGTTTGTTACTCATTCATAGAATAGATCAATAAATTATCTCACCTCTGTGTTTAAGAAAAGAGAATGGGGGGAGTCAGACATCAACCTAAGATACTTGTCGTTAGTTTTAGCTAGAGTAATGCTCTGTGTTTATCCTGTGATTCTCTCTCATTTGTCCATGTGGTGCAGTTTTGTGAAGTTAAAAGTTAGCTATATATTTAGCCTTAAAATAGATGAGTCAGTTGTCAGTAGATTTGACAAGTGGAGCCCACTAGAATACATGATTGCTTAGCCAGGTACTTGATGGCTGAAGGACAAGCAGAGGAATGCTGTTGATTGACCTTAGTGTAGTTATTTTACTGTAAGTTCCTAAATGATTTTAATGTACAGCTTGGTCTCAAATGTGAAGATCTGTACCTAACTTGGCAAATCCCTTTGAGAAAACCTCCAGTGGGAATGTCCTCTGTGAAGAGACAGCATCTGACTCTTAAGGAGAAGGAAAATAAAATGTGACTGGAGAATGACCTAGTGCGGATAATACAGCCTGACTTGAAATCGACGTGGGAAGGTGCCCTCGTTTTCAGCACTGTAGGTGTCTGTGTAGAGACGTTTCCTGTCCTCGGAGGCTGTGACTGTTAATGTGCGTTGCTGGATTGTTTACCAATGTCTTAACTTTCCGTGATGACTAAATAAGAGTGACAAAAAATGTTCCTGCTGTAATTGTATTTTGTTTTTAAAAAGTGTTTTTTTGCTTGTTTGGCAGTTTCTAGGTAGCTTAGAACAACATTGAGTTATGAGGGAAATATAATATTTGAGGCACCTTGTATGTTTTAAACTCATATTAAGCTGCATTTGTTGTTGTTTTTTTTCTTTTTTAGTGATGTTCATTATTCTAGCATAGCTCTCATGATTTTGTCAATATGGCTTCAAACAGCATCAGAGTTGATGTTCCTGGGAATCTGATTGCAATCCTGATCATGCTATTTAGTTTTAGAATTACTTTTATAAAAGTGAACCTGTAAATAATTGTTACATGAAAACATATGATTTAATATCTTAAGGATTTTTTCCCTCTGATTATTCTGACTCTCTGCTGCATAAATAGGACCAGTTATGATTCTGAAACTAACCTAAAAATGTATAGCCAAAGCATGATTGTATCCTGCTTTGAATTTATTTTGCACAGTCTGTCGCACTTACAGAGTTTGTATTATTGTACATTTAACCAATAGAAAATATTCATTGGTAATCTTATTAGATATGAAAGTAATAGAGAGCAAAATGCTTGTATTATATGGTTGTTATAGAATATCATTAGTACAGTCATATTTCTATCTCAAAGTGTGATAATGCCAGCGGGATAAATGAGAAAGACATTGAATCTTCACACAAAGGAAATGGGTTTTATAATGAGTGCAGTCTGAACAGAACTAATCTCTTTCTTGGATCATTACTTCACCTAATCATAAAACCTTTTTTTAATTCAAATCCTTGCAGGGTTCTAATTGGTGACCTCTGGAGCCTGATAATTGTTTAAGATAGCTGGTCTTTTGCAGTATACTTAATGATGTTTGCAATTAAAAGTGAGAAATGTGGTTTAACCCTTAGGCAGGTGTAACTAAAAAGTAGATTTCCTTTTTTTCCCAATCTTTAGTAGTTATTCCCATTCCTCCTCCCAATAGTTATTGACTCGAGTCATTATTAACTGGAATTAACCTAATGTATTGTTGTCTTCAGTTAGTCTGGGGGTTTACCGAATCTTCATTTGACAAATGCGTTGGGATATATTAGGAGTAATCCTGGATCATTTGGAAGAGCCAAGGGATTGGTCTATTTGGGATGGCGAGAATGCCTAGCTGCTTTTTTCTGTCATTTGGGTTCATTTTTCTGCCTTTTTTTGGGTGATTTAAGTAGAAACAGAGACATTTCTTTGCAACTGTTTTCAATAAAAACTTATTTCAGAACTTTCCTTGGTACCAGATGAAAGTGAGTCAGTAGAAATTAGCCAGTGTTGACTCAGGGCTGATAGAACCATGGGCCCCTGAGCCCTGACTGACAGCTTTCTCCATGCTGTGTGTAGAAGCATGCTGGAGATTGATGTGGGCTGTTGCACTTTCCTGTTTTGATCTTCTCTGTTGCTTCTGTTATGCTTCTCAGTAAACAGTGGACATTCAATGAATACAGTTGACTGACTCGTCCTATAAAATTCTGTTCATATGTTGGAGGTGGAATTTAATCTGTTATCTGTTGGTTTAGGAGGTTTTGAAATGTCAGCAAAAATTGATCAGTTGATCTAAAATTTTATTTGAGTCAAATTGTGGATTATAATCCGAGAATAGCCTCTTGGAAAGTTCTGGGAACTGTTCTGCCTGTTAGAGGCCAGAGCATAGTTGTATATGTTTTGAGACAGAGGGCTGTATATTAAATGATGTATTATTGACGGTTTACACAGTCCAGATCCAAGCTTACAAAGCAGGTAGCGGGCCATGGGTCAGTGTGGCCCTTTACCAGATTAAGAAGGAAGGTTGTTTTTTTGAGGAGTTGTCTTGTTGAAGCTCGAATGTTGCTCTTACGGCTGAGCAGGTGTTTCTGCTGGAGGCAGGTTTGGTCGATGCATGATGTAGGTTCACAGTGCACAGAAGAGGGGGCAGAGGAGGCCAAGGGGCAGAGAAAAATCTTCGTGTTTAAGTTTTTCTTGTCTTGCCATAAAATATGAGTTTTATTTCACAGAAGCCAGTTGTGTGGTAATTCGGAGAAGAGGCAAATCCTTTGAGAGTCCAACAGTCCTGCAATCAAACTTTAAGTCTGCCACATACTAGGTACTAGGGGACATTGATTCCTGTCCCAGCATGCTGAGAATTGTGTGGGCTTCATGTGCAGAGCCTCCAGCGTGGTGTCTGTAAATAGTAATTGTGCAAACTGTTAGATGCCTTCTACGAGTTTTAGGGAACATTTCATCTCTGATTTTATCCCTTGATCTTTATTGTTTTAAAATGATTTAAACAAACAAAAAACACATTACACTAAGAAGTTTATTTTGAAAATTGTTAGACTTCAGTACCAAAATCCAGTAACTTCCTCCTTTCTGAAGGTTGTTGAGTGTTTCCCCTTGTTTAGATGATAAGTTTGCATTTCACTGGCGCATCCAGTGATCATCATGTCTTATCTTTGTATTTTTCTTTTTTCTGCCATGATGCCTTTTGTTTGGTGAATGACTGCAGTATATTTAAGGGAAAGATAAGAGGTCAGTACCCTGGAAGCATTTTTCCTCTTGAAAATAATTTGATAAAATGTGTAACGATAATTCAGAGTGCACTCAGAATTTTTTGATTATCTGCATTTTAATTTCTAGAATCATAAGAGGTTTCACAAATTTCTTGAAATCCATTCTACAATGAGATACATATAAATCAGTCACTACAATTTAGGCTTTGTATTAAGTAGACAATAATAACCTGTATTAGCATTATGTGTTACAGTTTTCAGATCACTTTGATAAACATCATATCTTTTGATACTTGCAATAACTCCAAGCCAGGCTTCAGCAATATGTGAACCATGAACTTCCAGATGTTCAAGCTGGTTTTAGAAAAGGCAGAGGAACCAGAGATCAAATTGCCAATATCCACTGGACCATCAAAAAAGCAAGAGAGTTCCAGAAAAACATCTGTTTCTGCTTTATTGACTATGCCATAGCCTTTGACTGTGTGGATCACAACAAACTGTGGAAAATTCTGAAAGAGATGGGCATACCAGACCACCTGATTTGCCTCTTGAGAAACCTATATGCAGGTCAGGAAACAACAGTCAGAACTGGACATGGAACAACAGACTGGTTCCAAATAGGAAAAGGAGTACGTCAAGGCTGTATATTGTCACCCTGCTTATTTAACTTATATGGAGAGTACATCATGAGAAATGCTGGGCTGGAGGAAGCACAAGCTGGAATCAAGATTGCCGGAAGAAATATCAATAACCTCAGATGTGCAGATGACACCACCCTTATGGCAGAAAGTTGAGAAGAACTAAAAAGCCTCTTGATGCAAGTTTAAGAGGAGAGTGAAAAAGTTGGCTTAAAGCACAACATTCAGAAAACTAAGATCATGGCATCTGGTCTCATCACTTCATGGCAAATAGATGGGGAAACAATGGACACAGTGTCAGACTTTATTTTTTTGGGTTCCAGAATCACTGCAGATGGTAATTGCAGCCATGAAATTAAAAGACACTCCTTGGAAGGAAAGTTATGACCCACCTAGATAGCATATTGAAAGCAGAGACATTACTTTGCCAACAAAGGTCTGTCTAGTCAAGGCTATGGTTTTTCCAGTGGTCATGTATGGATGTGAGAGGTGAAAGTTGGACTGTAAACAAAGCTGAGCATGGAACAATTGATGCTTTTGAACTGTGGTGTTGGAGAAGACTCTTGAGAGTCCCTTGGAATGCAAGGAAATCCAACCAGGCCATCCTAAAGGAGATCAGTCCTGGTATTCATGGAAGGACTGATGCTGAAGTTGAAACTCCAATACTTTGGCCACCTCATGTGAAGCGTTGACTCATTGGAAAAGACCCTGATGCTGGGAGGGATTGGGGGCAGGAGGAGAAGGGGACGACAGAGGATAAGATGGCTGGATGGCATCACCGACTGAATGGACATGGGTTTGGGTGGACTCCGGGAGTTGGTGTTGGACAGGGAGGCCTGGCGTGCTGCGATTCATTGGGTTGCAAAGAGTCGGACACGACTGAGCGACCGAACTGAACTGAACTAAACTGAATGACTCGTTAGTGTCCTCAAGACTAAATAATAAGCCAAATAATTTTTTCTCAAAGTCAAAATCCCTTTACTTCAGTAATACCAAGAAACTGGAGGCTTTAGGTCAGAATACACTAGGGTTGGAATCCTAGATCTGGGTCTGCTGTGTAATCTTAGCCAGTCACTGGATATCTGTTAAGTAACTGTTTCTTTTCTGTAAAATGATATGGCTATTCTGCTACATTGTTACAAGGATTATATACCTGGACAGTACTATCAGTAAATAAATTCCAGCTGTCAGTGTTATTGTTATATTTTTGTTAATTACCTGTGATGGGTAGAATTACAACCAACTCTTGAGTAATATGGGTTTGGTCTATGCAGGTCCACTTATAACACAGAGTTTTTAAAAATAGAAAATAATGATTGAATCCACAGATGCTGAACCATGGATACAGAGGAACCATGGGTATGGAGGGCCAACCATAAGCTATACCCAGCGTTCGGACTAGGTGGAGGAACGGCGCCCCTGACCCCCTCCTTGTTTAAGGGTCAGCTGTCTTTCCTCCCTCCCCTGCCCCCGCTCCCCCCAATCAGTGTTCTTCCTTCCTGGAGGAATTTCCTTGTGTGTATGCTTTAATCTTATGCAGTGTGTATATATTTAAGAATACTTTGTGTACTAATACTAGCTCTGTCTTTGTAAGTTTCCTTCCAAGCATTTTAATATGTAGAGTATTGACTATTTTTTGCTCCTTGGATGGTTTATTTTTGTGTATTTATGATGAGCTTATTCGTTCTTATTAGAGAGTAATATGCATCTCTATTCTGCTGTGCCATTTATTTCTTGTTTATGGAAGATTATTTGCAAGATCTTGAGCTGTTCGAATCAATCTTGTCTGGGCAGGTTTTAGTGTATTCAATTCTGGTTTGGGTCTAATAGGTGTTCTGTTAGGTTTGTATTGCTTAAATAAAATAATTCCTTTGTGAAAACATTTGTCATGTTGGAGGTTAAAAGATATCTTTTTAGACCAACAGCCACAGTAACATTTTAGTAATCTGTCAGATAGAATTTACATTGGCTTTGAACACTATATATATTTTAAGATCATTTTAAATCCTCCAGCTAGGTTCTTATATTACTTTGAAATAGATTTCTGAATGTTTAGCATGTAGGTATTATCATTCTGTTTATATGGACTTCTTGTTTCCTTATAGATCCAGGCTAACCCCTTTCCTTTAATATGTTTGTACAGAGTTAAGGTTCTTGGGCAAGGGGGCTGGGGGGAAGGGTTTGACCATATTACTGTTTACCCTAGAACTTTATTGTGCAGGCTAACTTATATTATTTACTCTTTTCTGAACCTTTGATGAATGTTTATTAAATAACTTTTAAACAGCTAATGAGATAGGCTTTCACGTTAGCTAAACTTTAGTGTGAATCCCTCTAAAGATATTATGAACTGTCCAGCCCTTGGCAAGCTTCTTACCCATTGGAATCCTCAGGGTCTTATTCTGTCAAGTGAAGGGGATCTATCATAGACAGGTTCATTCGAATAAAGAGAGACTTCAGGTCAAATGCATAGCCCTTAACTTGGTGGATCCTTGCAAACAAAGTCATAACAATTAATATTTACCTAGTACTGTCATAATAAGTGATCTCTGAAATGAGCTTCCATGATAGCTCAGTTGGTAAAGAATCTGCCTGCAATGCAGGAGACCCTGGTTCGATTTCTGGGTTGGGAAGATCCCCTGAAGAAGGGATAGGCTATCCACTGTGGTATTCTTGGGCTTCCCTTGTGGCTCAGCTGGTAAAGAATCCACCTGCAATGCAGGAGGCCTGGGTTGGGAAGATCCCTTGGAGAAGGGAAAGGCTACCCACTTCAGTATTCTGGCCTGGAGAATTCCATGGACTGTATAGTCCATGGGATAGCAAAGAGTCGGACATGATTGAGTGACTTTCACTTTCAGAGTGGTTTTCATGACTTTTCAGTACTTTGCTGTGTAATGTTTTATGTGAGCAGCACAAATGGGAACTTCTGTATGTGCAGGAGGCATCAGATGCTCTGTTCAAAGCTTCCTTCAGTTTCACCAAGGTGGGGACTGGATTGCTGCCTCTTGTCCCACCTCCTCTGCTGTGTGCCTGGGGGCTGAGGGATGTGTCAGCAGACACCCCTCCCTCTGGCTTCTGCTTGGGCTGGTCCCTCCCTGTGGGGCCACCAGTGGTGGGTCTGCAGAAGGAAGCTGAGGTCACAGTATGTGCGCTTTAGCTTCCCCCGTTAGGTCAACACAGGCTGGCGGCTCCCCTCGGAGGCCGTTCTAACCCCTGCCAGGCTGCCCTGTCCACACAGTCTCCTTTCTTCCTGGCCCCTTCCTGCTTCCCAGCTTTGGGGCAGCCTCCCCAGAATACCACACCGTTCTTTGCTGCTATTGTTTTAGGATATTCACATCTTTATACATAGGGCCTTAATTAAATTCTCTTCAGATTATCCACTTTGAATGCCATCTGTTTCTTAATGGAATACAGTTCCTTGGATCATTCACCCAGGAAAAAAACAGAGGCTCTGGGAATAAGCAGCGTTGCAGGGTATCAGGGTTTCTAACTCACAGTTTCTGATCCTAAAGGCTAGATTCCATATGGGCTCAGTACAGGAATTCATTGGTACATTAGCGCATTCTCTCATGGACTTGTTTTGTAAAGAATGTTTGTTTCCTTTGTAGAAGCACTATGTACCATAGGCTTTATTGGGTTGTTAGCTACACAAAATATTCTAAGGACCTATTGATAGACTGGGTTGGGAAAGTGTCTCCACCTTGGAGACCTGAGGTTTGAGTCATGGTATGTTCCTTGCCAATTGTATGACTTTTAGAAATATGTTTTCTGACTTTTCTTATATGCAAAATGTGAACAATGCCTTAACCTTCCCAGTATATTGTCAGGATCACGTAAGGAGTTAAGGGCAGGTGGCCAGGGGGACTGATAGTCTGTTGAAGACAGACTTTAAATAGGAAGTTATACCTGTGGTGAAAATGCTACTTTGTTTTGATTAAGTAGTCTGGGAATTCAAAGAGAGCCTTTCTAGGAAGTGGAATTTAGCAGAGGCACCAAAGAGAAGGCTGTTGTAGGGGGGACGTCCCCGGAGATGCTCCCGTCTTCGGGGACAAGTGCAGAAGCTCTGGCCTCAGTGAGCGGGTGCTTCAGAAGCCAAGAAGAGCTGGGTGCTAGAGGGTGGAGGCCCAGAGCGGAGAGGAGCGCAGGGCAGGTGCCTGTGGTTTACTCTGGAGGGGTGTCCCGAGGGCTTGATGCCTGCTCCGATGCCTCTCCCTCCACTTCAAATAGAAATCAGCCCTTCTAGTTCCGCTCTCCCTGGTTGTTCGCAGGACGGACGGTCCTATCTTCCAGCTGTGATGTCATCTGCCCTGTCTCCCCACTTTGCGTCCATCCCATTTCTGCTCAAGTCCGCCTTTCCAGGAGCACGTCTCTCCTCAGCAGACTGCTTTCCGCATCCCCCTGTTGTTACTGAACCCTTAGGATCTCCATGCAGACGTTAAGACCCCGGCCTGCCTTTTCATGCCTCTGTCCTCCTTTCTTCTCTGTGGTGGCCACAGAGAACTGCCCCTGTTCTCACCGCTTCTTTCTGCAGCGACCCAGGCTGTGGGGTGAGGAAATTGAGTTCATGTCTCGACTTGTTCACTGACTGGCTCTGTGGTGACAGGATATGTCACCACTACTTGTGTGATTCATTCTCTTTTGTACTGTTAAAGGAGAAAAGGAAAGCAAAAAAAGTAAATCTCCATGTGTCAGCTGTTCAGTCAGATGAGGGAAAGGGAACCAGTGTAACCCAGGGTTATTTCACTTCACTGAAGCACTCGTCAGCTCTTTGCCTGGCAGACTCTGTTCCTTATCCTCTAAGAGCTCAGCTCACATTTACTAGCTTTTTGAATGATATTCCAAGTTCCAGAGCCATGAGCCCCTCTTCTCAGCCCTGAGTACACTGCGTCTGTCTGTGTGGTCCCACAGACTCTGTTCTGTCCCCAGCACCCTGGACAGTTTCTCCGTGCGTCAGAATTCAGTCAGCCTTGTGGATAGATGCCTGATTGGGATCGATACCTGTTCCTCTCACCCTCACCACGTGAACCGCACTGCATTTGGATTCTCAAAAAGTGAAAGACTGTACTTGTAGTTTCCAGAAACACGTGTGTTACTTCAAGTGAGACCAGCAGTCCAGGTATATACTTATCACAGCTTCAGTGAAAGAGTATTTTAGTGAAGGATTTAAATGAATGATCAAGAGAGAGTCAAACTCTGGATTTTCAGCCAAAGTGCAAAATAGAAACATGACCATCCCTGTATACATTCATATTTTATTCTGTTTTGATTTTTAAAAAATTCTACAAAAGTATTAATTTAAATTTATGCAAATTTAAAGGGTAAAATATTCATGATTCAAACTTTTAAAACAGTATAAAAGAGAAATACAGTGAGAAGTCTCTATTCCTGTTTCTTATCCATTGCATTTCTCCCTTGACAATTAGATAATCAGTTACTCGTTTCTTATGTGTAAGAAGGGAGCTCTTTTTTGTGCATATACAAGTGAATGTGAACATATAGTCTTACACTGCTTTACACTGTGACTTGTGTTTGTGTGTCTATGTGTACAAACACTGTTTGGTGGAGACTTTTTCTCATCAGAACATGAAAAGTTTTCCTGGTGTTGTAAAGTAACTTATGCTATCTCTCTGAGTGGCTGTGCCCTTGCTTATGTAACCAGGCTCTTAATTCTAGATATTTAGATGATTTCCAGTGTTCTACTATTAAAGAAGTACTTTAAATGGATAAATTTGTATATAATATTTTATATCTATCCGCATATATCTTTAGGGTAAATTTGTAAAAATAGAGTTGCTGGGACAAAGGAAAATGACAATTTTCATGTGCTTGATTCTTTGAGAGAATTTAAGCAGTTTTAATGAAAATTTACATTACCAAATTTTTTTTATATTGAAAATTTAGTTTATTTAAATTCAAAGAGTATTTGGCTGTGTCTTAGAGGATTCGTGGATTTTAGCATATTTGGTAGGTTAAGTGGTCATTGCTTAGGAAGCTCCATACTGAACCAAGACAGAAACAGAAAATAAGGAAAAACAAAAGCAAAAAAGTCATAACTGACACTAGCTTTCCTGGTTGACAGAAATTTGGTGTCCATGGTTTGAAAACATAGCATTTTAATCCCCTACATCATCTAAAACCTAATCACACATTTGCTTATAATTTCTGAGCTGGGAGATGGCATTGGTACATTAAACTGTATGTAACAAATGTAATCTGGGGATTAGTGAAAGTCAAATCCCCTATGTGTTCGACCTTGAGCATCTGGCTGGATTTTCTGGGGTTTGCCTTCATATGCTCCGATTTGCTGAAAGGCTAAAGCCACCTCGGTAGCTGTCCAGTCCCTTCCTGAGCTAGGGAAGCCCAGAGGGGTGGTAGTATGAGTTTGAGAGTTTGAAACTCCCATTTACGGACAATTTCAAGTTTTCATAAGTCATCTTGTTGCTTCCCATTATTTTGCATTGTACTTTATTGGACATCCTGAGCACATAAACATAGTTATGATCTTCAGTCAAGTAGAAAATGCCAAACTGTTGATTGAACAGCGCCTAAAAAAATGGAAGTTTGGCCAGTTCTGAATTTTACCACTGGGGGCCATGGGGACCTAAGAGAAGTAGACTAGCCATGATGTAAACCAGACCTGTGTGATGCCCGTGATGGGGGCGGGGCTATTTCAAGTGCTGTGTGGCATGTTAGGTCTAGCACACCTACGTGCTTTAACACGGCATCAGGCCTTACGTTTTTTTCTAAAATAAATCTTAAACAGTGAAGTATTTCAGCATATTTCAAAGCTTACTTAAGGTAGCAACAAGGTATTTTAGCAAGATAAGATTTGTAAAGTTGACTATCTGGAGAATAAATTAGTTACTTTTCTTCTAATTCTTATTTCCTTCTTAAAAATCGTAGGGATATCTCAACCTTTAATATATACTAAAATACATAAGTCTTTCTAATTTTTTAACCTTAACTTTAACCTAACATGCTGCTTCAAATGATAAATATCACTGATAGAAGGAGTAACATTTTGAAGGCTGATTAAGGAATTAAATATTAAATTGTGCCTGTCAGTGCCCAACAATTATTAAAAAGCCTTTGTTATATAAAAAGAAAATAGGTAGTTAAATCTATTTTGACTGATGTATTATACATTAAAAATTCTGTTTTCTAGGAAGTTTTAGCAAACCTAATTTTACTAAATCTTCTAACTCGCTAAAGGTATTCTCAATTATAGCATAAATGGATAAATAAAAATAAGATATAGAAGTTATTTTCCTGTGCTAATTAAAGCTGAGCCATGAATTGTTGTACTCGATGAGCAAATGGCATGTGACTTACTGCTTTTTACTGAGGAGAACCGAACTGATTTAGCTCATGTCCACCGTTAGCTTTACAGTTTTCAAATATGTTTTGTGTCTGCATGCTCAGAAACTCTTATTTACATAAAATAAGAGTATATAACATGGTATATTATTATCTCTGAAGTATGGATATAGGAGAAACTTTCTTTTAATTGTATATTTTATTTATAGAAAAATGTCAAAATTAGAAGTACTCTCAAAAGGTTTTTTCCAAAAACAATGGCAAGAATTATCTACATAAATGTTTATATTTCACATACTTCTGTTCAATGTATCTTGTTCCCATGCAGATTCTATATAGAATGATCAGTTTTATAGGAGCAAAATGTAGCATAATACAAGAAAGCAAACAAAATAATCAGTGTATTTGGAGATTTAGTAATTATCTTTATCCTTAGAAGCTTTGCTTAGAAGTTGCAGGCCTAAGCTGGGAATGATAATAGAATTGTGCATGAAGTACTTTGTGAGTGTCGTGGTGGGAGTGACTGATGGACTGCCCCCCCCCCCCCCCCCCCCCGCGCCCCATCAAGGAAAGTGACAGTTGCATAAAAAGTAGTATTTAATATGATTGAATCTTGAAGGCGATGTGTGAAATGGAAATAATCAAAATAGCATCACCAGCAGAGAAAAGAAACTAACAAAGCCACAGGCTTGTGGTTGGGCTCGTCACTTGTGAGGTGGGACGATTTTGTTGGGGAGGTGACTGTCACAAGGCTGTTTAGGGCTTTTAATGCCCTCTTAGAGAATCCTTCATGGTGGGAACCACCTTGGAGACCCAGGCAGGGCTGGTAAAATGGGCTGTCAGTACTTGGTAATGCTAAACTGAGAATGCTTTCTGACTTTTCTTTGCTGTTTGATCAGCCTTTTTTGAGAATTCCAGAGGACCTCAAAGAGTCTGTTTTTATGTTTGTAGCTAGTGTATTGTTCCCCTCCATGAGCTTGGGTCATTGAGACTTGACTTTGGAGCACATGTGTGTGTGTTTCCCCACTTGCTGGTGAAGAATCATCGATGGAACAAGAACACGTCGTTACTTGAGCAAGCTGTAAGGCGTCTGAAGTCCATATTCTGTATTTGGTTTCTTGCCACCATAGAGCTAAGGAGAACCCCCAGTCTCAGAGGTTCCAGGTCTGACACTTCATGATTTTCTGTTTTTCCTCCACAGAAATAGAGAAGTTTCAAAAAGGAGAAGGCAAGGATGAAGAAAAGTACATTGATGTGGTGATTAATAAGAACATGAAGCTGGGACAGAAAGTGTTAATTCCTGTAAAACAGTTTCCTAAGGTAAGACAGGTGTGCACTGCAGGCGTGTTAATCTTTATCACAAGGGAGCACTTGTTTAATTTATATTCTGTTTAGTGTCTTCTTGAGATGTTTTCCCTTCGCAGAATATCCCAACATGCATACTTTTAAAATTAATTAAAAACTTATTTAGTGATTCTGTCCTTTCTGACTTTGGAGTGAGTTATGAAGCCTTAAAAATTATTCTTCTGAGTTGTATTTCAGACTTCAGACAGACAGTTCAACTTTTTCGTGCTGTAGTTTTTCGTTTGTAAGATAAGCTTAGTTGATAAGAATTAAATAAGATTATCCACATTAAATGCTTTGCATCCGGCTTGGCACATAAATATTCAAAAAATTCTCTAATTATCTATTCTAGAAAGAAGTTTGATTTTTATTACATTGAGCACAGTTACAATAAGTACTTTTAAAGCCGATCTAATTATAAAATCTTTATCATCTTAGATTTGGCCTAAATTGATGCTTTTTTCTCTGCTTTCTTTTTTCTTTGCGTGTCTTTGTACATGATGTATGCATACTGTTGTATACATTAGTAGTTAATTTCTTTTGCGTGCAGAACAATAATCCATTACCTGAATATACCACAGTTTATCCATTGCCTGGGCAGTTTTCAATTTTGAGTTATTATAATTAAATTGCTGTGAACATTTCATATAAGTCATTTTGTGACCATATGTTTTCATTTATTTCTAGTAAATACTTAAGATTTAAATTGCTGTGGATTTAGTTTTATAATAAATTGCCATAATTTTTTTCCCCTAAGCGGTTGTATTTATGACATTTCTAGAATAACACATGCAAAGTTGTGGTTGTTCCATACCTAAACCTTTATTTGATGTTGTCAATCTCTTTAATTTCAGCCATTCTGATAGGGTATTGGTATTTTCATGTGGTATTAATTTGTATTTCCCTGATAATTTATTATCTGGTATGCATTTATTGGCCATTTGTATATCTTCAATTTTGAAGTCTCTTTTAAGATCTTTTTCTGCTCTCTGGGCTGTGTGTCTTCTTATGATTGAGTCATAGGAGCTTTTTTAAAAACGTATCTCCTGTATCATATCTTTTGGTGGATACATGTTTTGTGAATATTTGACTCAATCTGTGGCTTCCTATTATTTTCTAAATGGAGTTTTGTGATACATTTTTTAATTTTGATGATGTGTAATGGATCAAGTTTTTCTTTTATGACTTTACCTTCTGTCAACTAAGAAATCTTTGCCAACTTCAAGGAAATGTTAGAATCCTTTAAAGTTAAAATGATCATTTCTTCCATTTCCTCTAAAAGCTTTAACATTATAGCTTTTAATTTTGTGTCTGTGATACATCTCAAATTGGTTTTTGTGAACAGTATGAGATAGACAGTCAATTCATTTTTTCTTCATATGGATATCTAGTTTTTTCAATGGCATTTGTTGAAAGATATTTTCCTTCCACTGATTGTGTTGGTACCTGTGTTGGAAATTGGGTGACTGTGTTAAGTGAGGATCTGTTTCTATACTTTCTGATTTATTTCATTGATCTATTTATGGATCATTATGCCAGTACCATACAGTCTTCATCATTGCAGCTTTTTATAGTAAGACGTGAAGTTAGGTAGTGTAGTCCCTTCAACTTTGTCCTTTTCCAGGATTGTTTGGATGTATATCCTTTGCAACTCTATGTAAATTTAAGAATTAGTTTTGCAAAACATTCTGCTGGGATTATGATGCTGTTGCATTGATTTTGTTGGTCCATTTAGGGAGCTCTGACATCTTAATAATATTAAGTCTTCCCTTCCTTGAATATGATGTATCTTTCCATTTAATTTCCATCACTTTTAGGGGAAAGGTCTTGTCTTTTGTTAAACTTACTCCTAAAAGTATTTTATGTCTTTTGAACACTTGTAAAATGAATATTTTGAAATATTCTCTTCCAATTTTTTGCCTCTAATAGAAACTTTGTATATTGACCTTGTATTCTGCTACCTTGCTAAAATTCACTCGTTTTCATAATTGTTTTATAGAATCTTCAGAATATGCTATGTACATAATCATATTATCTGCATAAACAGTTTACCTCTTTCTTTTCAGTTTTTATGTTTATTGTTATCTTGTATTATTACTTTGGCTGGGATCCCTAGTATAATGCTTGAATACAAGTGGTGAGATTAGGCATTTTTCTCTTGTTCACATCAATATGGAAAACATTAAATATTTTACCAGTAAGTGTGGTAACAGCTGTGGAAATTTGAAGTTTTCTTCTGCTTTAGCTTTGTTGACAATTTGATTCTGACTGGATGCTGACTTTTGTTGAATATCCTTTCTGCATCTACTGAAATGAGCACAGGATTTTTCTCCTTTGTACTGTTAATATAGTGTTAATAAATTAAACCAATTTTGCATTTCTGAATTAAATTCTACTTAATGATGTATTATCCTTTTTATACATTGTTGGATTCAAATGCTTCTGTATTCCTGATAGTGGCCTATAACCTATATATATTTATATAAAATATTATATACATTTATGTAAATATTTATACATAAATATATTTATAATAAAAGTATACATAGACTAATATTTACATATATAAAATTATATAGTGAGTGAAGAAGTGTCCCCTCCTTTTTTTTTTTCCCCTCTAAAGAATATATGTCAGTTTGGTGCTGTATTTTCTTTATTATTAGATAGAATTTACTAGTGAAGCTATCTGGGCCTGGAGTTTGGTGGTATGAAAATGTTTCAAATATATAGGTTTATATGTGAATCAAATATCATATATATTTGGATTGTATTCTGTAACATTGTACTACACTGTGGAAACTGGATTCTGTTCTGTTTCTTTGAGGAATGTTGATATTTTTGGATTCAGACTGCAGACTGTTGGTTGGGAATGCAGAACTTAGTTTACCTCTTAGTTGGACTTTTACATTTATTTTTGGCATACATGATTGTCAGATTTTATACACAAAATATGGGGCTCCCCAGGTCTAACTGTCATTTCTAGCATTCCTCCCATTGATTTCAGCCCTATGTTTGCCTCAGACTCTGCTACTCAGCTAAAAAGCTCTACGATCAGTAAATTCACCCAGGCCATTCCCTTCTTTCAACTCTTGACTCCCTTCTAAAATCTCTTTGATTTTGAGCATTCTACAGACTTTAGATGGTTGTTTTTTGTATTTTGTTCCACATTTAGGAGTGTATAGTTGTTTAGCTATAGATAGCCCATTAGGAATTTACTTAGCTCCACTTGCAAAAACTGAGGATGTACATTTTAGTAAATGGAAAACTTAGGAACATTTTATAGACTACTAATTGCTAAGCGAGCCCAGCTATGGAAACTCTAATAAACTAATTTGCCAGGCTTGATGTGCATTGTATGCTCAGTATGCAGTGGGAGGAAGGCTGCAGAGAGTCTGTCCCTGTCTCTAAAGGGTTCTTGGTCTAGCAGATGCTTAATCTGAAGTTAACTCTCTGCTGTGTGTAAGTAATTATGTGGCAGGAAGTGTTTGAGCTAAGTATTTGAAATAAACCTCAAATGTTGCTTTTCAGTATCAGCTTTGAGGAGAATAGGGGAAGACAGATAATAATTGCTGTGTCTCACAGAGAGCAGAGTCCATTTCAAGTCCTGATAATGTCTGAAGTAGGCTGCTTGGAAATCTGCTTTCAGAATGCAGAAAAGGATATTTCTGCTTAGCAAATTGAGCATTTGAATCTCAAGCCAGCCTTGTGTAGAGGCTAATAGAGCACTCACATCAGTTCTAAGAAGAAACTTTGATGCTGGTGTCAGTTACAGGCTGAGCTGGAGGAAGCCGGCAGTACTTGCCCCGCTGGAGTAGCAGTGGGCGGGCAGCTTGGTGTGGGATTGGCACCATACCTGTTCAGCGAAACTCCATCTAATATGATTCCATTAACTGAATAATTTCTCTTCTCTTAATGAACCGATTCAATACTCTTTCAGTGGTACAGCGTTGGACATGAGTCCTCAAGTGTTCAAACCCAAAGTACATTTGCTCTCTTGAGTATGTGTGCGAGCTTGGAAAGTATGAAACTCAAACACTGTTTCATGATTTTTTTTTTTTCAAGACTTTAAGCTGTAGAAATTCTCCTCCATATTACTTGTGGGTAAACTCTAACTCTTGGTTCTGGACAGTGACTAGATGTAAGAATTAACCTAAGTGCCAAATCTCCGTTGGAACAAGGCATGCTATCTATGAGGACCTTGAATGCCTTTTGGTTTAGATTTTACATTGATTTTTTTCTTAATAAGCTGTTTCCTCATCATTGAACCCATCTATCCATTCATATACCTAACATTTATGGAGGGTCTCCTCTGAGCCAGGAATTGTGCCTGGAAAACAAACTGATTAAAATTTGCTTTTTTGCACAAGAAGTTCTAAGTTTTGTGGTGCATAAAGATGAATCACCTAATGAGTATAATACAGTGTGAGGAGTTCAATGTTGGGATGCTCTGGAAGGATACAGGATCATGTGACAGTCTCAGAAGCCTTCCCTAAGACTGTGAAGGAGCTGGCGGGGGTGGTGGGGCAGTGGTCAGAAGTGAGCTGGGGAGATGGAGGGGTGGCCGTGAGAGAGCAACGCAGGGCAGAGGGCATTTGAGACACTACCAGCCCCCATCCTTGGCTAAGCAGGGTAATTTCCTTACGACGTGCAGGTTTTCATTAAGGATTTATAAATAAAGTGGTACGGGAGCTGTGTACAGGGGCTGCCCCCATCACTGTATTTATTAATATAAGGTAGGGCTGGCCAATGGGGGCTGTTTTAGAGTCTGAGGTGGCTCTCCGGGTGTTTATTTTAAACTTTATCAGGAGACGGAATGCCATGTGTAAAGTCATGCTAGGGTAAAAGAAGGCTTATGGACCATTTTAAAAAAGTTGTTACCTAAAATTAAGCTGTATCTTATCCCTATATATCATTACACATACATGCTCTACTGCTATGGTAAGATGGTCTTTTTTTGTTGTTAGTTGCTCAGTTGTGAGCTGTGTCTGACTCTTTGCAGGCTCTTCTTGTCCATGGAATTTTTCAGGCAAGAATACTGGAGTATGTTGTTATTTCCGTCATACTGTTAAATAAAAAAGGAGAAGCAACATGTAAAACAGATAAAATTCTAGTTGAATATTTATTAAAAAAAAAAAACTATCTTGAATCTTAGGAGCAAATATTTTCTGGAGGGTAGACTTCTATGCTGTTTTCTACTTTGGAAGTGAAAGTGTTAGTCACTCAGTCCTGTCTGACTCTTTGTGAGCCCATGAACTGTGTAGCCCGCCAGGTTCCTCTGTCCGTGGGATTCCCCAGGCGTGAACACTGGAATGGGTTGCCATTTCCTCCTCCAGGGGACCTTCCAGACCCAGGGATCGAACTCAGGTCCCCTACATTGCAGGCAGATTCTTGATCGTCTGAGCCACAAGGGAAGCCCTTGTTTAGAAGTTTTCTACTTTACATAAGGCTCCCTGATTAACTCAGCCGGTGAAGAATCTGCCTGCAATGCAGGAGGCCCCGGTTCAGTTTCTGGGTTGGGAAGATTCACTGGAGAAGGGTTAGGCTACCCACTCCAATATCCTTGGGCTCCCCTTGTGGCTCAGCTTGGTAGTGTGGGAGACCTGAGTTCGATCCCTGGGTTGGGAAGATCTCCTGGAGAAGGGAAAGGCTGTCCACTCCAATATTCTGGCCTGGAGAATTCCATGGAGTCCATGGGGGTCATAAGAGTTGGACACAACTGAACGACTTTCACTTTCACTTTACATATTACTATACTATAATGTTTTAATAATAACTTGGTGTCACTTTTATAATTAGGTTAAAAAACACATTCCCATTTGGGGGGGAAAACACGCCCCAGATTGTTAATTTAGGAGATAACTGTGTACTATTACTGTGATTTTTAAGATTTACTGTACTGATTAAGACTCTGCAGGTTTAAATGAAATTTATTAATTTTCTTAATTTGATCATTGTTGTTTAATCTCTTAAAGTAGTCTAATGCTTACATATTATTTTCAGTAACTTTATATTAATATGGGTTCTTACATTAAATCTCTTCCTATTTTATGCATATTTTAATTTGGTATATTTACTGTCTCACAGAAGTTCTTCAGTTAAGAGTCTTTGAGGAGAAGAGAGAAGTGCATATAAAAAGCTTGTTTCCTCTGGAGTTTGAAATAAAGCTCAGGAAACTTTCTTTGCTAAGGTTGGCTCTTGTTTTTCCCTTATAGTGAACTGCAGATAATTAAAAATCCATGAATCTGCTACTGGTGGAAGACTATTTCATAGAAGTCATCCTGTCTTTAAATTTTTCCTAGAGTAGTAAATATTTGACAGTCATATTGGTGTGTTAAAAGTTGCCTTTTCTGTGATAAGGCAATGATCATTGCCCCTTGTAGTATTCACTAAACCTTGGGGCCCTGTGGGGAAGCGGCAGGGCCGCTCTGGAGCAGAGAGCCTTGTTAGGAAGGAAGAGTGTGCCCGAAGACCGTTCTTTACTGAGCACAGGCCCCCTCCAGGCCAGCCCCTCCCCTCCTGACTGCCTGCATCGCACAGTGGGCTGGAGGAGAGTGCGCTGCTAAGGAGAAGAGTCTCTTTCCAGGCTGCTTTTGTTCTTTTCTCAGAGGTCTTCTCTGGGCCCTTGAGATCTTGTGATATACACCCCTGTGTCATGAGAATTGGAAAGTTGATATTTGTGAATATGATAGCTTTCAAAAAATATCGTGAAGGAACTTCAAATCTTATGCTGTGACTTTCCCCTTATTCTCTTTTAAAATGCTTGATTATTGATCCAGAAAGTAGCCCCTTAGCTTAAGAATTGTTAAGTGGAGTTCAGAAACAGCCATACATACATAGGGGCTCATGAAAGAATTTATTCATTTTTTTTAAGAGGTTTATTGTTTTTATTATGGGTTTCCCTGGTGGCTCAGACAGTAAAGAATCTGAGTCAAAGGAGTAATTAAAACTTTGGTTGTCATGTAAATCCATGGCTGATTCATGTCAATGTATGGCAAAAAACACTACAATATTGTAAAGTAATTAGCCTCCAACTAAAAAAAATAAATGGAAAAAAAATAAAATAAAACTTTGGTTGTATATAGCAACCCCCCCCCACCCCCAATCTCGTTAGATTTAAAATCTAGAAATGCTACCATTATATGTACTCTGGTCACAGTGTAGTACATTGAGAAATTGAAGTCTGTGATGGATATTTCCTGTGTCAGCCTTTTTTTTTTTTTTTTCCCCATCACTGCTTCCTTTTGAGAGGTGATAGAGGATAGGTCTCTTAAGTGTATTGCTGAGCCAAAAGGTAAAACAATTTTAATGCTTAGCAGTATATTACTGACTTAGGTGTCTCAAATTGATTGTACTGCTTATTTTGGCCCTGGGTCCCGTGAAGCCCTCCAGGTTGAGTCGACTGAAAATGGCGCAGCTGTTCTGTTGGGCACAGAAAGTGTGAACAGAGCTTAACCGTCTCTTCAGGGATCCCCCGCCCCCGACGGGGGTAAGATGGCAGAAAATCAGGAGATGGCCCAAAGCATGGACTGAAAACCAGGGATCGACCCACAATCACAAGAAACTGGGGCACTTAGTATATATCCCGGGACAGTGACAGAGGGAAGCGGGCAGGGGTGGCAGTCAGCCCTCTGGGGGAGGCCCAGGCTCGGCCGCGTGCGAGTGTTTGACACAGGGCCGGCACGGCTTTTCCTGTCTCTCCGCCCTTCTCTCCTCTGGCCTCTCCCTTTCTCCCTCTCTCATCAGGCTAAACGCCTACGGCTCCACCTCCACTTGGCCATCCTGCGGACGCCTTATATTTGGCATGTCCTTGAGTGAGCCTCATACTCTTCTGGGCAAACCTGGACCTTTACCTGCGCTCCTGTGTCAGTGAATGACAGACAGCACACGTATCTAAGAGCCCATGCCTAAAACTAGCACATCACTTTTGTCTATTAATTTCCTCTTCACTTACCTCTCCCAGTCCATTCTTAAAGTGCAGTGATTTGCGCGTTGTGTTATTTCTACTTATAAGTTAATTCTCTCTCTCTGTATTCCATTGCCACCCCTTAACTTAGACCTTTGTCATCCCTCACCAGTCCTTTGTAATATTCTCTTATCCACTTTCAAATCCTCCATCCCCTTCTCCACATTTGAAGCCAGATTATGCAGTCTGAGATTTTCTGGATCAGCAGTTTTTTTTTCAAACTCACGTATATATGGGCTCCATTGCTTGTGTTATTTGTTTTGTTGTCCGCCCCTCCCCCTGCCCCCACCCAAAGAATACAGTCCAGCTTTGAGCAGACAGAGATTAAAAAGCACGTAAAGTGGTTAATTTCAGATGGTGTATCACTTGCGTGTGTTTGTGTATGTGTGGTTTTCCCCGTATCATCTCCTGAAGAAGTCACTTGTATATTTTACTTGATTGATTTTCAGAGTTGCTGCTGTCTAAATAAGTAGGGCTGTTTACCATTAAAGTAGATGCTATGTTAAAATTACAATCAGTGGTGCAGTACCAGATAATCTCAACCACTACTGATAATGCTTTGTGATTTGTGGTTGGGAAAGTAATCAATCTAAATAATAGTATTTATATAGATCTAATATGTTGCAGTGATTCTGCAGCAAAGAAAATCAATACAAACTATGTTGACCAGTGCCATTTGATTTGGGGCAAAATAAACTTTAATTGCACAAGTGTTTATTGAGAAATCATTATGCAGGGAAGATGATGAATCAAATATGGGTCCTGATTCCTCTCCAGGGATTTACAGTTGAACAGCAGAAACACAGTAAATTTTTTCCAAATGACAGAGAGTAAAGACCATACTGACCTAAGAGAGGTGGATGGACAGTGCAAGAACTTACAAGAGTGAGGGAGAGTTATTTCTGGAGAAAGAATTACAGGTGGAGCTAAATGTAGTCCTTATTAAGTTCAGGACGTTAACAAGCAGAGATGAGAGGGAAGTGCGGAGTAACTGTGGGGCCAGGATGATTTAGTTATGGGATGTAGACTGTGGCCGTCTTGAAATGGTGATGACCAGCGTGGAAAGCCTTCGGTACTGTACTTGTGCATTAGACTTTTATATAGCCTAGGGAGCCCTGGAAAATTTATGACAGATATAAATAAGCAAGTAGAATGTATAGTAGGAAGTATTCTGCATTATAAAAGATCTTACCTTGTTTTTAAACTCCTCAACATTTAAGAATGATTAATTTAAACTCAAGTTGGAAATTGAACTTCCATGTAAAAGTGATTGTTATTTTTAGAGGCGATTATCAGAATCATGAAAATTATTGTCAGTAATCCAAAGCTTGATCCAATAACTAAGTATCCTGAGAAACAAGTGTTTGGTTATGAAAGGGGCTGCTCTGTTTCATGTGAATGAAACAGTCCGCAGTCTGTTAGGTTTACTACTGTTTGGAGTTTCGCATTTATGACATTGACTTAATTCAAATGAGATCAGTATTCTGAATACCAACTAGAAGGTGGGTTTATTTATTTATTGTGTTAGTGTTTAAATTATTGGAACCTAAAATGGCTGGTAAAGCTAATGAAAATAGTGAGCTGGTCTTTAGTTTCAAGAGAAGATAGGTTAAAACAAACCTCATTTATTGTCTCTTGATTATTGCCATTGGGCCGTAATTAGGTGAATGTGGAGATGACGAACCAAATGTTGTTTCTTGACAGTTTAATTCTTCTCCCCAGTAAGTCTAGAGAGAGGATGTGGGGTGGTGTTTTCCAGAGAGGGATGTTGAGTCCAGCCTTACGTATGGGTGCTAGAAAAATATGCTAGAATTTCTGTTGTAATGTATATAGCCTATGGTTTCTGCATCTCAGCCCTTACTTTTATTAACTTCTCACGTGTTAATCTTTACACGTTTTAGGAGGAGGGACGGATGATCTGTTCACATATGAAAAACTAAAGAACAGAGAAGTTAAGTAACTTGCTAAATGTTACACAGTAAGTCACAGGCATTTGAACTGAAGAAATCTGGCTCCAGAGTCCATGGTCTTGTTCAGGAAGTTAATCTTTGTTTATTAACAGGTTCAGGCTAGTACTGATACATGGCTCATGGGAGCGCCAGGCAGTGAGACCGGATCCTGGCGTGAAGAGGGAGTTCTCCACGGCAGACGCTCCCGCCAGGCTTTAGTCACTCATTTGCTCTCGGTGGTTGGGGCACATACCTGCTGGATGTGTCTGGTTATGGGCTCTTGGATTGTGTCTCCTAGTTAACTTACCTTTCAGTACACAAAGATTGTCGCCAAAGAGACTGCAGCTTCAGGGCTACTGGAGATGCAGTCTAAGCGAGCAGGAAGACAGCGGCGCCACTCACCCCCTGTTCCCGTGCAGGCTTAGGCTGGGACAGTGCAGGCAGCTCCATCCAGCTGGGCATAAGGAGAGTCTTCTCGATTCGGGACTGGTTTTCTGTATCTGGTTTGTTAGTGATGAATCTCTTAATCTAAGAAGCTATTGAAATATTAACCAGTGGTAGGCCAGGTGTAGAATTTTAAAATAAATAAATGTGTACATAAACATAGCATCAACTTCCCAGGTGGCAAAGTTGGTAAAGAATCCTCTCGCCAACGCAGGAGACAAAAGAGACACGAGTTTGATGCCGGGGTCAGAAAGATCCCCTGGAGAAGGAAGCGACAACCCACTCCAGTATTCTTCCTGGGAAATCCCATGGACAGAGGAGCCTGGTGGGCTGCAGTCCAGGGGTTTGCAAAGAGCTGGACATGATTGAGCATGCACACGCACACATGACACAGACATATATATGCGTACACACACATTCATTTTATATACGTATAAAATGTAGTGTCCGGGCCAGGAGTACTTCTTGACTGCCTCACCTGAGATCTGGATCACTTGCCGTTACAGTCTGCAGGGAACACTGGGTCTGCCTTCACCCCGGACTGCACCCGTGGACCTGCCCGCTCGCCTCCCTCCTCTCTCACATGTTCTTAGCTTCAATAAGCTTTACACTCCTGCCCAACGTTTTTAAAGTTTTTAAAAATTAAATCCTGTCATTTCTCACATCCAACTTTGGAACTAACCCTATGGAAATAAATTACATTGTTTATTTCTTACAGTACCTCCTTATTTTACAGTCTTTTTAAGATGTCTTTTTAAGGATTTTAAATAAACATTTAGACTTGATAAGATGCTCAGTTACCAGACGTCATTGTGCAGTGAGGGCCCGGATACCAGAAACACGCCTCCTTCCACCTGTGCCTGTGTGGCACAGGCTAGGGTCCGTTTTAATTGAACCTGGGGTAGAGGTTGGTGCATTTTGGACGGTAACTTGGCTGGCACGCAGGACTCGCCTTCAGGGTGTGAAACGCTGCCTGCGGTCGGGAGCCCATGCTGCTCTTCGCTAAGGCTGAGGTACACGGGGGGGTCGGTCAGGGTCTCTGCCCTCAGATTGGCACCTCCGTCCCCTCTTAAGAACAGGAAGGTGGGAAGCCATCACTGGGCCCCGAAAAAGACTGTGAGGTTTGAGACTGTAAAAGCCCCCGTTTGGTAAACGACTGCTTCGTGGGTTTTGCCTGTGGAGTGCGCCCCCCAGCGGCCACTGCCCACATTCATGCCCTGTATGTGCCCTGCCCTTGAGGCTGGCCTGAACCTGCGGCTCCCTTAACTGACAAGAAGTGTACTTCCAGGCCCCCGCTTTAAGGAAGCCCGAGGGCTTCTGCCTTTCTGATCTGAGAAGACACATACCATGCCAAGGTCCTGTCACCCCAGGGCCACCGTGGGAGGTGGGCGCTCAGGGACACAACTGACTAAGCACGTGTGTATAAACGTTCCAGGGCTTCCCTGGAGGCTCGGATGGCAAAGAATCCACCTGCAATGCAGGGGAAACCCAGATTCAGTCCCGGGGGGAGGGTGGCGGGGGACGGTCTCCTGGGGGAGGGAATGGCAGCCCACTGCAGTGTTCTTGCCTGGAAAATCCCATGGACAGCGGAGCCTGGTAGCTACAGTCCATGGGGTCTCAAAGAGTCGGGCAGGACTGAAGTGACTTACACACACATATGTCTATTAAGAACGAAGACCAGGATTGAAATGTGGAGAAGACTTCAGTGTTGAATAAGACACATTTCTCTTCCAGGGAATACAGCCTGGAAGAGATGTCTGAAACTACAGTTTGGTGAGTGGGACGAGAGAAAGCAGGAGGCGAGGGAACGTGTGGGCCGTGGGTGTCGGGGACGCAGCCTCGGGCCTGTCAGCCTGCTGATCTTGGGAAGGGCTGGCAGTGCCGCACTTGTGTGTTGTGTGTGTTCTTTACAAGGAAAAGCTGAAACCACCCAGAGTGACTCCGGATTTTAAACTCCACGTTAAGCCCAGGTCCCTGCCCAGATGGATGACTCTGCCTCTTGCTTCCCCGCCCCAGCCGCTCTGCTTCAGGAGGCTGGCTGCCTTCCTGTTTCAGAGAAGCTCCTTAGTGCCCGAGGCTTGTGCATTTGCTATTCACAGCGCAGGGGCTTCTCTGCTCCAGACCTTTGCCTAGGACACAGCCAGGCCCACGGTCCCAGGCCCACTTGGGCTGACGTTGCTCCGCCCTCCGTGATACCCACGGTGTCTGTCCTCGCCTCTGTCCCCTTCACTAGAGCTTAGCGATAATTAACAGATGTGTCTGCACGCCTGCTTCTCTGTCTGGCCCTTCTGTTCTCCACCCAGCACCTGGAACAAGATTGAGAATCACCAGTGTGCGGCAGCAACAACGCTTCCTGTGGGCTAGACACTGATCTCAGGACAGGCTTTGTTGATTTTGTCAGGATTTTAAAAAACAAAGCAAAGTGGGTTTTGTTGCCATTCTTCTTGAAGATTCAGGCTTTTGTTTAGGACGAGAGAGGGGGTCTGGGCTCTGAGGTTTCAGCAGAGGCTGCTCCCCACCCCACCCCAGCCCCCAGCCAGGGCAGGTGTTCTCGGGGGTCTTCTCTCATCTTCCCTGTGCACATTTGGGGGTTAGGGGGTGATGCTGTTGGATTCTGGCAGAAAAACCCTTTGAGAAGGTGTCATCTCTCTTGCATCCCAAGAAGCTGATGCTTGAGTCTTGTCTCGCCCCGCAGGCGTTTGCATGCTCTCCAGATGTGCGGTTAGTGTTTGCCTGGGCACTTCAGCATTAGCTGGTATCCTCTTCTGTTTCCTTGTTGTTTTAAGGGTGAGACTGACATTCTTTGTGACTCTACATCTGAGCTGAACTGGATAGTTCTTAGAACACGGGAATTTTGAGAAACTGAAATGAGTTCAGAGAGCTAAAGGCAGAGTCAGGAGAGTGGGGAGGCTGGGGAGGTGGGCACGAGTGTGCTGGGCTGTGCACGGCAGCTCCAGGCCAAGAGGAGTTTCCTGTAAGGGTGGCCAGACCTCTTGTTTTAAACAGACATATAGAAACAGATCACCAGCCCAGGTTGGATGCATGAGACAAGTGCTCGGACCTGGTGCACTGGGAAGACCCAGAGGGATCGGGTGGAGAGGGAGGTGGGAGGGGGGATCGGGATGGGAAATACATGTATATCCATGGCTGATTCATGTCAATGTATGACAAAAACCACTACAATATTGTAAAGTAATTAGCCTCCAACTAAAAAAAATAAATAAAATATAGCAAAAAAAAAATAAAAAAATAAGCAGACATATAACAGGGTCACAGAACGCTGTTAAGACCTCCCTGTGCTTGAAGGAGATAGAAGTGGATACAGAGATGGAGTTCTGTGGGCGAGGTGAGGGATGACAATGGCTTGGACTAGTGGTTGAGCTGGGACTGCAGGGAAATAGACAGGTTTCAGAGAGATCTCGGAGGTGACATTGCTACCACTAATTGATTCACTGGACATTGATTAAATGCCCTCTCTGCAGGGGTGTTGGAGCAGTGAGTACAGAAGGCCTCCTCGCTGCCCTCTTGGAATGACTGTTAGGTTTCTGGCTTGAGCTCCTGCATGGATGGCAGTGCCGTTTGCTGGGAAAAGTAATGTGTTTGATGCCACATTGGCCAGGATTACAAGTTCAGTTTTAGTGTTGAGTTAGAGGTCAGTAAAGCATCCCTTTGTTAGACTAATCAACTTTTTGGTGAGCACCCAATTAAGGGAAACCTGTTAATGGAGACAGTGACATGTTCCTGAGTCTTAGTTGTTTGTGAAATGACAGCTTCACTATAATTGTTCCCCATGAAACAGTGTCATGTCACAAATATAGTTTGGATCAATTAAAGCTAGTCCTTCCTTAATCTTTACCAAGGAAGAACATAATTATTGGATCTTACAGGTTATGTGGTAAAACTTAGATATACTCTGTGCTGGTTTACCATCTTTATAATCATTTGAAAAGTTTCTTATTTACAGATGTAGCATTTGTAATATGATAGTATATTTGTCAAATAATAATTGGCATCTGGGGAAAAATCATTGGTCTTGGAAGTAACACTTTCACCTTCTATTCAGATCTGTGCACAAATGGAATCATTAATAAAACTGAAGACTAATGTGTACGAGGGTCTTACTGTCTGTCTTACCAGTGCAGCCATCAGGTAGAAAACATACCCTGGCTTCCGGAAGGACTGACCTTATTTGGGAGGATTTCTAGAAGCTCAGGGAAGGGCTGAGGTGACAGAGAGGGTGCTGAGCCCCAGGCCTGCAGGTGTCGCGGTCAGACCTCCGACGGAGAGGGGACGACGCCCAGAGGGTGAGGGATGAGGGGCGTTGGCGGGGGCTGGGGGGCGGGGGGCAGAAGGGAATGGACGCCTGAGTGCATCTTACCCGAGGCTGGTCCCTGAGAGCACAGGGCCTGTAAGAGGAGTGCTGGAATCTCCTGGTTTGATGTGTTGTCAAGTGACTTGAGCATCATATTCCATGGACATCCATTGCCTCGGTGTGAAATTCAGTATTTGCGCTGGATGCTTTGTAAGGTCTCTTAATTTTATTAATTGGTAGACATTTAACTATTACAGACGTAATGTAAATGTGACTGTTTGAACACTCATTTTTATGCTCTCCTTGAAATCTGCAAAAATGAATATAAATGAATGAAAACGGCACAGACCTATGAAGGTAAGAATGGGCGTGTGAGGCAACTTTAGTTAAATGATGTTAGTTTAACTAACATTAATTTGGTGGTTGCAAAATAAATGGATAAGTGGTGATGACTTAGGAGACCAGAGAAAGCAGAATCCTGAGCTTGCATGGGAGGAGAAAGCAACCAGAAAGATGCTTATTAGTGTGGAAAACCTTCCTGAGAAGACTTGGGAATTGTTGATAGCAGTTACTATGGAGCTACATTGATGGGGTAGAACTGTCAAGAGAGGACATGGTGGAAAGTCTCTGCGTGGAGGTTTTTAGACCACTGGATGCTCTTCCCAGCTGAGCAAACCCAGCATCCTCCATTCTCACCCTCGCAGGGGACGGGAGATTTCCTGAGAGTCTGAGCGAGAGCAGCTTTGGCTCTGAGACCCAGATGGATGGAGCTCAGGGCTGCAGGGAGGTGTGCACTGAAGATGAGGAAAGTGTCCCTTTAAGTAGAGGTGTGTGTGCTTCACAGCGAGTCTCTCCGTGTTCCTCCTCCTAGGGAGTTAGGGAATCCCTATTCAGGGAAATGCCTAGCACAAGAGCAGAGAAATGCAGCGCGGACATTGATGTCTGAATAGCTTTGGATGATAGAACTGGGCCACTGTGTTGCGGTGGATTGTTACATACGGTTGTCAGGTTGCACGCATGTGCAGAAGCAGAAAGTCCAGTTAGCATTTTAGCTTCAGTTTAAAAATTTTAAAAACAAAAAGCAGAGGGTGACCAGTCATGTGAGGAAAACCCATAATGTAGCAGGAAATAAATTCTCCAAACAAAAAGGGTAAGAGGCATCTGTGGAAGACACACATACTGTTACTGGAAGCTTCCCGGTGTGGGGGTGGGGCACCTAGTGCCATTACCAGCCTCAGAAAGATAAGAACTCGCATCACTTCCATAAAATGTTTTTAAATGCCACAAAGAAGGAACCAGCGTAAGAAAATACTGTTGGTGGTTAAAACATTTGATAGCAGAAATGAAAAAAAACAGTGGATGTATAGGAAATATAATTAAATCTCCCTGAAAGTAAAGCAGAGAGATGAAGGAATGAGGAGGAATAAGAGAAACTTAGACCCTATTCAGTAGGCCCAGTGTCCAAACAGGAGAACTTCCAGAAAGATAAAACAGAGAAAATGGAGAACAAGAATAAGGTAGGGTGGGTTGAGAGATTGATTTCTTTCCCCCCACTTTGTAGTATTATTTGATATTTTAAACTCTGTACATTTCACCTCTATAGTTTTTAAGTAACTTACTTAAATTTTGAAAAGCAAAAAGTAATTACATGTAAAGGTTAAAAATAGAGAATTTAGTTTTTGTTAAAGACCAATAAGATAGAAAGTGGGCAAAGAAAAAAGCACCATTTTGATTTTTTTTTTTTAAGTACATATTTCAGGAAAATTGCTTCAATTACCACAGAGACATTAGAAACGATTTTGTCTTAAAAAAACAGCAACTGCACAGCAGTGGCGTAACTCCTGGAATGTGGCTCATATCAAAGCCGAACCACCATGAGTTTGTAATCAACAACCTTGCCAAAGAGACGTTTCTCTCTTGGTAAATAGGGCTGATTTTCTATTTGAAAGCACGCAGAATTCTTAATTACCATAAGGGTTTTAAAAGTTATGTAAAATTCCTAACAATACTTAGCTCATTCAGTTGTTATCTATTGTCTATTATGTGCCATGCATTATTTTAAATTATTTATTTGTGTGGACCCACTTAATCCTCAGAATAGACCTGTGAGGAGAAGTCCTGTTGCCATTTGTGATTCCCATGTCACAGATGAGGATACCAGGGCCTGGTTACCCCAAGCCCAGGGTCTCTCAGCAGAAAAATGGTATAGCCAGGTTTTAGAGTCCTCAGTCTGTAGTTCTCCTGATTAATTCGCTGCTACTCTGCGTGTTCAGCAGAGCCCTAGGTGTCTCGGCTGACTGGATGGGTGGGCACCCAGACCAGCCCTCAGGGCTGATTAACTCCGGCCTGGGTGCTCGCCAGGTGGAAGGACGCAGGCGCTTCGTGGTGACAGTTGGAGCACCTTACAGGACACCTGAGACTGTTTCCCCCAGCTGCTCGTGGTTGGTATTGAGTGGATGTGGGCAACCGAGGAATTCTGGGAATTAACTTCACTTACAATTTGTAACAAATACAGTCACCACTGGAGTGACTTGCTAGGAAGAAATACATGTTTTTTGAAATTTTACCCTTTTAAAAGCCCTATTTGATGCAGTCTGTGGGAAACATTGTAGGGTGATGCTATAGCAGGAACTTAAATTATTTGTCATTAATCAGTGATGTGCAGCACACTGCAGTGTCTCCTAAAATTCAGGAAATAAATTGCTTTCTTCAGATACGAATGTTACAAGTTGTTTTTTTTTTTTATTTTTCCTAGTTCAACTTTGTGGGAAAACTTTTGGGGCCACGTGGAAATTCTCTGAAGCGTTTACAAGAAGAAACCTTAACAAAAATGTCCATCCTTGGCAAAGGCTCCATGAGAGACAAGGCGAAGGTAAAACTTGCTATAAACAATGGCTGCTGTTTCAGTCAAGGCATATAATGTGCTTTCAGATCGTCCACGGCGTTAATGCGTGTTACATAAAAGCTAGCTAGGATCCCAAGTGAAATTATAGGAAAATGCTGTATATGGTGATACATTTGTGACACTATTCAGAAAGTTGGGTCACTCAGGCCAATTTCAGAATATGTAGTATCTTAAACCAAAATCTGTAACTATTATTTTAATTTATGGAGTGAAATAGTAGCACCATGCTTTTGATTCTAGAAGCAATACCTTCTAGAAAGTGCAGTTGTATTGAAATTATCGTGAGGAGGTAAGTTATCTAACATCTCAGCATCACTATTTGCATTTTAGATTAGTTTCTTTGGGTCTTTTTTTCTATGCCTGTGTTTCATATTGTTGAGTTTTTAAAGTATATGCTTTTATTTGCTCATTTTGCCCTTCTTTTGTTACCCCATGCATTTTTTATCAAGTTAAAATTGATCACAAATGTTTTGTTAATTGCTTCCTAACCTGGCACATAGTTGTTCTACTTGGATGTATTCACATGACTGCCTCTTTTCTTAATAAACTAAAATTACTGAATTATTTTTATTGATCACTTTCTTAAATATAATAATTCTGAACGAAATGTTCACATTTCATAATGTGGTATCACTTATGTTTTTCTATTATTTTGTTGTTCTCTCATTATTAAAAGATTTATATTAGTGAAAATGAAACCCACTTTCAATGATCACTTTCCATGAAATGTTGAACAATTATTGTGTCAGACAGAAAGCATATTTAGACAAAATTCAGCCTCCTCACAAAAAAGTCCATCTAAACAATAGCTTTTATAATTAAAAAAAAGTCACCATTTGTTTATTTAAAAGCCACTGTGAGTCAGGTACTCTGTGCACCATCTTACATGTATTATTACTGCATGTTATCCTTGGAAAAGTGATGACAGATACATAATATTTTTCTTATTTTGTGTCAGAAAAGTGAGATTCAGAGAACCTAAATCTGTTATCCAGGTTTATCAGTGGAATTTATATTACTTTATTAAAACATGGCTACATATCACAGTCATATGAGATATTGTTTAAAAATAGAGTCGCCACAGCCTGTTTCAGTGGAACCTCAAAATGAACTTTCAATAGGTGTTTAAGGGATTCTGATGCACACCAGGTCAGGTGAACTGCTCACGAAGCATCACTGTCGACAAATGATGTTCCTCTGATTCCCTGACTCACCTGTTGTGGCAGGAGGAGAACATGGAACCATACATGGGTCAGTTGGTCAGAAATTGTGTGTGTCTTACTGGAAAGTATCCCATCTTTGCGGATGTCTTAAGTTTTCAGGAAGGCCATCTGGTAATGAAGTCCATGATACAGCCAGTGAAACCTGTCCACTTTGTGCTGCTTGTTTGTTATTAAGGGCCTTCCTTCTTGAGAAGCAATGTTCTGTGCCAGTGATCAGGGAGCCCACAGATGGTTTTACGGGAAGAAGGAAGCAGGGGAGGCAGCGCCTCGGCCGTATTGTACGTCCAAAGAGCAAGTGCCTGGCTGGTGTCATCAGAGGGGTCCTAAACCATGTCAGCTCGCTCACCACGCCTGGTGGCCCTCCCAGATCTTGTGGCCATTTTAAGGGCTGGTGATTGTTCTCTGCTGCTGGCGTGTTAGACAGTCAGCAGTGACAGGAGCCAGGAATCCTTTTTGAGGGCAGTCTGTGTGCTGCAGTCACGACCATGAGTAGCACTGAGGGGGCTGGGAGTGAGGTGCTTTGACATCTGTTGCAGTGGGTACCTGATCACAGAGGGCATGCTCAGCATCACATGGGACTCCCTGTTATTACACGCTCGAGCCTCTTTCCCAGACCAGGTATCACCCCTTCACAAATCTCTCATTTCTATGCCCTTGAACACATCAGTCAGTGGGTCAGTATGGGGATTGTTCAAATGCTGATCGTTTACATCCCATCAAGGCACCTAGGAGCTGAGGATGTAGCATAGTCTACTGAGCCCACTGTCAGGGGACCAGGACCAGAAGCACTTTATCTCTTGACCCCATAAACCCCAGTCTCATTGGTGGCCTTCAGCAGAGCATCATTTGCTCAGAATTGAGTCTGTTTGTCCTCAAACTGTATTGAGTATTTCTCCTTTTAAGTGTACACTTATTAGAGTAAGAGGTCCCAGATCCTTGTTGGAAAGACTGGGAGTAAATGTTTAGTACACACATACCAGTTACTGTCCTCGTGCAGCCTTCTCCTCTAGATTTAGCTCAGCTCTTTTATTTTCTGCATTCCCGGGGCAGACAGGGATCCAGTCTTTGGCCAGGAGGTGATAAAGGATAGCAGAAGGAAAGCATGAGAATTGTCATCTTCTTTTAAGCAGCTTCCTTGGCGGTTCAAGACAGGCTTTTACCAGTGTGGAAGGCTCAGTGGGACTTAGTGTTTGTACTCAGAGTCACTCGGATCCTTCCAGATGTTGCCCATGCAGCTCTCAGGGTTTCATGATCCTCCAGACACTGTCCTTAGTCCCCCATAGGGATGGCCGCAGTCTGCTGGTCATTCAGCTATACATGCCCAAGCTCTGCCTGGTCCCTTGGCTCCAGCACCCTGTGGCCACAGCAGGAAAACCTTCTGGGATACTTCTGGCTCTTCGGGCCTTGAACTGATCATGTCAAGTCCTGAGTCTGCCGTTTCCATCTTTGAACTCTTCAGTGCAGTAGAAAGAGCCCATTTCACCCCATCCTGCCCACCTCGTCTCCTTCTCGCCCATCATGCTGTGCCATGTGATCCATGGCTTACACCTTCAGAAGCGTCTCCCTGACAGTAACCACAGTGATCGTTTCAGCGACAGATATGTCCTGTCTGCCAGGTAGTAGTCAGATCCTCACTGCCTAACTTCAGTTTATCCTTTTTACTGACTTGTAGTCTACAGAAGTCCTCCATTAATAATGTTTATTTCTAAAGAGGTTTCTATTCCCTAGTATTACAATCTCATCCTTTATAGTGTTCATCGTTTAAGTTCTAATGTGAACATAATTCATCTTCTTCTTGTACTTGCTATATTGATAAAATTGTAGGATTCATTACTGACATGTATCAACGGGTTATATAGCATAATAATCACTAAAATGCTATGGTCTGTTGAGCTTTCAGTTTGTGCCAGACATGCTGAATGTTTGCCCACAGTGTCTTTGTTATAGGATAATACAATAATTAACACTGTCATTATATTACAATAGTTATCATTACTATATTTATTATTTGAGTGCTTATTATATGCTAAGCATAATTCTAAAGACTTCCGATGTCTTTTGAAAGGCTCCAACACCTTTATTACTAATAACTCCTAATGACTATTATAATGGTTACTTTATTACTATAACAACCCTTTGAGCAGTAGGTACTACATTATTATTATTCATTTTAAAATCACCTCTTCAAGATAAAGATAAAATAACCTGACCAGTTGTTGGATTTGGGGTTTAAATGCAGAACTCTATAATAAAGTCTGTGTTCTTCCCTAAACAGAGCATTGCCTCTCGTCATTAACCCAAGACGAAACCCAGTAATAACTGCTCACTCTGTGGAGTTGCAGGACAGCTGTGGTTATGGTCAGAAAGCCTCCCTGTTCCAGCTTCAGTTTGTAATAGAAATGAAAATGTTTGCCTGTGAATCAACAGTTATAATCTCATTAAAAGCATTAGCTTGGTACCATTAATAGAAAAAGATAAGAAATGTTTACTTCAGTAGTTCATGTTTTCAAAGATGAACTACCGGGCATAGAATCCAGTTTTTAAGACCTCAACTTTGAAAGGCAGAGTGTCAGATCAAATAATGAAAATATTCTGATTAGGACAAGAACTAGTCCACCATTGGCATAAAGAATAGTCCTTTTCACACTTGACAAATTTTGAAGGAAACGCATAGGTAGCTTGTATTTGCTCTCCCTTCAAATGATTTTTTTCCTTTTCTTTCGTTCTCTAGTCCACTTTCCATAAACGTGAAGGAAACTAGAATTTCCTGAGTACCTGCCACACACAAGGAGTGTCCTGGGCACTATATACACCATCTCCTTTGCCAGCCTTTACACAAATTGCCTTTTTAGTCATCTCAGTGGACCTGCATTCATATACATAGCCATAGTTTCTCAGTCGTGTCTGACTCATGTGACCCCATGGAGTGTAGCCTGCCAGGCTCCTCTGTCCAAGGGATTTCCCAGGCAAAAAAACTGGAGTGTGTTGCCATTCTCTTCTGCAGGGGATCTTCCCGACCCAGGGATCAAACCTGGGTCTCCTGCACTGCAGGCAGAGTCTTTACTATCTGACCACCAGGGTACTCATATACATATTGTGGTTTAGTGGTGGTGGTGGTGGTGGTGGTGATGGTTTAGTCGCTAAGTCGTGTCTGACTCTTGCGATCCCCTGGACTGTAGCCTGTCAGGCTCCTCTGTCCATGGGATTCTCCAGGCAAGAATACTGGAGTGGGTTACCATTTCCTCTCCAGGGGATCTTCCCGACCCAGGAATCGAACCCCGGTCTCCTGCATTGCAGGCAAGTGATTTACCAACTGAGCTATGGAGGGTAGCCCTGACACCAAATTGATTTTGCAGATCAAGTGTTGGATTACATATAATCTGTTCAGACTCACACCCATGTTGACCAACATGGCTAAAATTCAGGTCTGTCTGGCTCTAGGTCCGCTGCCCTTTTCATGCTCTGTATTTTGATTGCTTTTCTTCATAAGAATTCAAATTAGTTAACTAACAAAAGTTAAGGCCTTAAATCCAGGGTGTGTGTGCCTCTTTGGCCTCTTGGCTAATTCCAGGACCCGCAGGTGCTGTTGGCAGGAATCCCTGGGCTCACTCTCCTACAGGGTAGGTTTTGTGGAGCGGCTTGCAGGGATTTCTGCCTTTTGGAAATCTCTCCGGTTGTAGGTTCCTACTAATCTTTGTCTGTCTGTCTGATCTTAATGTTGAGAACAATGACAGAATAGTAATTACTGCTCTAATGAAGGCTTGTTGAAAAAGCTAATGGAGCAAAGTTAGTGGTCCCTTTATGATCTGAGTCCCCCCGCCTCCTGTTTTCTTCTCCTGAATTTCGTTATATCAACCAAAGTTTTTTTTAATGTTTCTCATAATTAAATAAAATCATATAAAAATTTTCATTTATTTTATTCACTGTTTTCTTCTCACACAGAGTATAGGGCCTGGCATTTGGAAATATTTTTTGAATGAATATATGAATGAGCAAATGAACATAAAATGAATATTTACCTACTCATTCAGAAATATTCATTGAGCATCTACTATTTACCAAGCGCTTTTCTAGACGCAGAAGCATGCAGTAAAACAAGACAACCGTGGGTTCTGCTCCATGGCGGCCACTTTAAGTGAGAGATTAGAAAATGGACCATCAGTTAAGTGTTTTAGATAGATTGATAGATACGCACAGTGTACCCAGCACAGACGCGGGCCTGGCTGGGCGGCCCGTTTGAGGAGCACAGAGGAGTTCTCTGCGTGCCTGGGGGGTGAGCCAGCAAGGCTGGGGGTGTGAAGAGAGTCAGGAGGAGCAAAGAGGAGTTCTCTGCATGCCTGGGGCGGGGGTGAGCCAGCAAGGCTGGGCGGGTGAAGAGAGTCAGCCGGCACGCATGGCCTTGGCTAGACAGCAGGAGGACTCCAGGGCCAGAGGCAGGACTGGAGGCTTCCTCCCGTGCAGCAGGAAGCCTGTGGAGTCTCCGTAAAGACCCTGGGAATGACAGAATCATGTATGTGTTTCAAATGTACTTTCTTGGGTGTTGTTTGCTGCTGAGCGAATCTTTAGGACCACCATGTGCTAAATAAACTTGGTAGTTTTTATTTTCTTTTTCTTTTCTTACAATGACACCCTTTTAAACATGGCTTTTCTTTCTTCAGGAAGAAGAGTTGAGGAAAAGTGGAGAAGCAAAGTACTTCCATCTGAATGATGATCTCCACGTTCTCATTGAAGTTTTTGCACCCCCAGCAGAAGCCTATGCCCGGATGGGACATGCTCTGGAAGAAATCAAAAAGTTCCTCATTCCAGTTAGTACAATGTTTCTTGATAATTAATTGGTACTTGAAAGTTCTCCCTTTGTTTTAATTCTGGATAATTCTAATCAGCAATTGTTATTAGCATAGCGCTTGATCTGCTAACGTGTCCCTGTGAACTACTTGGCATCTTTCCTTCTTTTTCTGTGAGGCCAGGGATTTTGAAAGAGACGAGGCAATACAGCTCAGGTGACCCAGGAAGAAAGGTGAAGAGCAGTCAGTAGTTTGTGTTTTGGGTTGTGACACTGAAGTCCCCTCACAGGTTCGTTGCTACGCAGCACGAGCTCGGTGGTGCCGGCCACGAGCCAGGCGCTGTGCTTGGAGCTGGCGTGTGGACTGAGCGCGGCCCCAGCCTCGCGGCTGTGTGGTTTAGGGAAAGGTGCATGCAGACGATTTCTGTGTAGCTTGACTAGGGTGACAGACAAGAGCAGACGAGCACAGAGAGGAAGGGTGCTGTGCGGACATTTATGTTTTCTTAACAGTTAGTGGTCGTATTAATCCTTTTCAGACACCTTGACGTTGCTGAGAATATGATAATTTAAAGAGAATATATCCCTATTTCCACTACAAGAGTTAATGTAGGCCTTCTGTATAATTTGCATGTTCTAGATTTAAAAAACAAAAACTTGGATTTAAAAAAAACAGAAATTGAACCTCTTCAGACAGTTTACTATAGAGAAACTGTCGCCTCCACTAACAGCTGTCTGGGGTCAGATCGTGCTCAATAAATGCAGTAGATTGACTTGCGTACTGCAGCCTGTGTCATGATTACATTATCTGTGAGGAAACTGTCATATTTGTAGGGAAAGCATGTTATAAATCATGACTGCCTTGGAAAAACCAGGGCATAAGATTGGATTAAGTACTTTAATTTGGGAACTTAATATAGTTAACTTTTTATGGTTCTGTCAAGCCAGTTAAGATGATCCTATTATTCATTTAGTTTAAAAACAAAGTTTTTAAGTGCTTTCTATTTGATAGACACATGTAAACCAATACACGACATAGTCCCTGCCCTTATGGGGCTTATGTAATGGGAGAGACAGGTTAGATTCAGATATTTATATAAATGACTTTAAAATTGCGACTCTGACAAGAGGAAGGAGAGGTTTACTCCCCTCGTGGTCATTCAGTGTGGACTGGGGAGTGCCGGCTCAGCCAAACTGGAGAGACTGTTCCCAGAGGTGGCCGTGGCAGGCCTCCACCCTGTCTCTTTCCACTCTTCCACCAAGACACAGGTTCCAACTGCTTTCACCTTGAACCTGAGCAGGCCAGAAGACTCTTGCCTAACCCAAAGTCACAAAGAATTTCTGCTGTGTTTTCTTAACATTTTATGGTGTTAACTCTCTGGTTTAAGTCTATGATCCATTCAAAGTTAAGTTTTGTTTATGGCACTAGATTTAGCATCTAAATTTATCTTTTTCTATGTAGGTATCCAGTAGTCCCAGCACCATATACTAATTCTACCCCTGTTGGATTGCCTTGGCACCAGTATTGAAAATGAACTGCATATAAATGTATGAATTTATTTCAGTGTTCTCGGTTCTGTTCCATTGATTAATGTACCTGTCCTTATGCCTGGACCGTGCTCTTCACTACTGCAGCCTTAGAGCAGAGTTTGAAAGCTAGGTTGTGTAAGTTCTGCAGCTGTGTTCTTCAAAGTCGTTTGGTCTTTTTTGGCTGCTTTGCATTTTTATGTTTCTTTTACATTTAGCTTGTGGATTTCTACAAAAAAAAAAAAAATTTCTTAGGGTTTTGACACTATAGAATCTGAAGATCACTTTGGGGATAATTTCCATCTTCACAATATTACATCTTCCTATCCATGAACTTGAAATGTCTCTCTGTTTTTAAAAAAGATACTTAAATTTTTTTCTCAGCAGTGTTTTATTATAGTTTTCAGGATCCCAGGCTTGCATTTCTTTTGTTAAATTTGTTTCTAAGTATTATATACTTTTCGATGTTACTGTGAATGGAACTGTTTTTCTAAATTTGATTTTCAGACAGTTCCTAGCGTACAGAAATGGAGTTGATCTTATTTGACCTTGCTGGATGTGTTTGTTAGTTTTAGCGTGTGGATGGCCACAAGGGCATACAGAGTCATGTGATCTGTGAATAAAGAAGCTCTACTTCCTTTCCTATCTGATGCCTTTCATTTTTTATTAATTTTATTTTCTTCTTTATTGCACTAACTAGAACTTTTTCAACGCTTTGTTGAATAGACGTGAAGATGGAAATCCTTTTCTTATTTTCAGTCTTTTACCAGTAAGTGTGATGTTAGCTGTAGGGTCTTTTTTATTGCGACTCTTTATCATGTTGAAGTTCTATTGCTAGTTGTTAAGAGGTTTTTTGGTTTTGTTTTCATTTTATCACAAATGGGTGTTGGATTGTGCCAGATGCTTTTTTCTGTCCATTGAAATGATCATGTGATTTTTCTTCTTTATTCTGTTAATCCTAGTGTGTTGCATAGTTGAATTTCAGATGTCAAGCCAACCATGCAGTCCAAGGTTAAGTCCTACTTGGTTTTAGGATTTAACCAACTTGATATATAGTCCCTTTTATATGTTGCTGGGGTTTGCTTACTAATAGTTTAAGGATTTTTACATCTATAATCATAGGGGATATTGGTTTGTAGTACAGTATTTATATAGACATTAACACACACATTTATTATTTTTGGTGCTGTTCATTTCTTTATGCAAATAGAATTGCCATATGATATGATGTTGCTTCTTCTCAGCCTGAAGGACTTCTTTTAGTCTTTTTTGTAACATGGGTCTGCTAGCAAAATTGTTCTTTTTTTCTCAAAATGTCTTTATTTCACCTATATCCTAAAGTTTAGTTTACAAACATACTTTTTTTATTGCACTTCATTTTACTATGCCTCAGAGATACTATGTTTTTTACAAATTGAAGGTTGTGACAACCCTGTGTCAGGCAAGTCTGTTGGCATCATTTATCCAATAACGTTTATTTCCTTCATGTCTCTGTGTCACATTTTGGTAATTTTTACAGTATCTCAAGCTTTTTAAAAAATTAATTCTGTTGTTTGTTGTGGTGATCTCTGATCAGTGATCTTTATTACTACTATTACTACTGGGACTCACTGAAAGCTCAAATAATGGTTAGCAGTTTTTAGCAATAAAATATTTTTTAATTAAGGTAGGTACTTTTTCTTTTTTAAGACACAATGCTATTGCATGCTAATAGACTATAGTATAATGTTAGACATAACTTTTCTAGGCATTGAGAAGCTAAAAATTTTGTATGACTTGCTTTATTGCAATATTTGCTTTATTGCAGTGGTCTGGAACCAAACCCACAATATCTCTGAATTATACCTGTACATAATTCTTGGTTGGCGGTTAGGTAGTAAAAGACCATCTATTTTATAACCTCCACTATTTTTGATGGGAAGAGTCATTAATTATTTTGTTCTGTACATGATCTGTTGTTTTTCTCTTGCTGCTACTCAGGCTTTCTCTTTCATTTTCAACAATTTGACTTTGGTGTACATGTTTATCTTTCTTGTTCATTAAGCTTTGTGGATATGTGGATTTATGTCTTCAGATGTGGGTAGTTTTCACCCAATGTTTCTCGGATTTTTTCCCACCTTACTTTTCCTCCCCTACCCTCTCAACCTCTGGATTCCCATTATGTTATGTTGGTACATTCGATGGTGCCCTAGAGATATCTCAGACTCATTTTCCTTCATCTGCTTTTCTCGTTTTTCAGAGTGAACACTTTTAGTTGACTTACCTTCAAGTTCACTGATTCATTCTTGTGCCATCTCAAATCTTTTGATGAACTCCTCTATGTAACTTTGCATTATAGTTATTTTGGGTTTTTAAAAATCTTTTTTGCTAGTCCAGATTTGAGTCCTCTCCTGGGAAGTTTCTTCCTGCCCTGGGTATGGGTGATATTTTCACATCTTTGCATGTCTCTTAGGTTATTGGTGAGAACACCCCATTTTAGCTAATGTTTTGTAATGAATCTGATTCCGATTCATTATTTCCCAGAGGGTTGTTGTTGTAGGTTTTTTCTGTTCTTTAATAATTTATTTGGACTGAAACTGCAGTCTGTCTCCTTCGTGGTCCAAAGTTTTGTTAATTTTTTTATTTCTCAATTTTATTCTTAAGCCTGGCCTTCTAGGAGTTTTCTCTGGGTCACCATTGCTGAGAGATCGACCAGTGACTTGTCAGAGGTTGTGCTTAACACCTGTGTCTGTAGGGCTTTCACCTTCTGCGGATGGAACTGGCTGTCATGGGGAGTATAGTCAGGTCCCCATTTGCCCTGGCTTTTACTTTCTGCCAGGAATCCTTGTATCCCCTTTGCATGGACACACACTCACTATCAGGCAGAGAGCTATCAAAGCTCTGCATGGCTGGTAAATTTGTGGCTAATCTGCCAGTCTTTCTGTTTGTTGCTTGTGCCACCCCAAACCTGATTATTAGACTTGCTGACTGATCTTCTCTGGTCATTCACTACCGGTTGCTACTAATATTGACAGTGCTGCTGGGCATGAAGCTTTTTCATTCGTTCTTTGAAGTTGAGTGAACCTCCTTCTTCTGTTTCTTGTGGTTTACCATCCTAGTGGAACTCACGCATCATCTGGGCGGGGAGGAGGGATGGAAGCATTCCCAGACAAAATCCACAGGCTCCCACCCTTCTTACCTGAGACTTAGCAGTTTTTCACAAACAGATTTATTGTATTTTCCATTTATCATATCCCTTCAATATGTTTCCAGAGTTCTAAAATTGTTTTTAACTATTCAGTCAGCTTTTATTGTTGCTTTTTATGGAAGAACTTTGATAAACTCCTCAGTTACCCTGAAAGTCCTGTGCTCTCTTGTAACCTTTAATTGTCTTTAGTAGGTTGTTTTGTACCTCTGTCCATATAAGCATATGCAAAGTTTTGCTTCATTCTTTTTAATGTCTGCATAATAATTTATATGCATGTTCCAGAATTTAATTAGTCTTCAAATAATGAACATTTATTTCTTATAGATTATAATTCAAACACTGATCCCAGGATTAACCTTGAACATAAATATTAGCATATTTTGGCAAACATATCTGAAGAGTATGTTTCTGGCAAAGAACCCACTGAATTTTTAATAAGTTACTTTTAATGATTTTATTGAAAAACTTTTTCCGATTCTCCAGGCTAACACCTTTAAATAGATTCTAAATTTACTGGCTAGAGAAATCCCATTTACACATATTTAATTAGAATTCTAATCAATTTTCTGCTCTTCACAATTGATGACAGTGTTGGTGTTAGTGTTATAATAGTTTCACTTTTCAGATGGGAAGTTGAAGTGATAATTTAGTAATGACTAGTTTAAAATGTAAAATTGTAAAAATAATTTAGTCTGTAAGCTGCCACCTATGACTTGGTTTCTCTACTGATTTAAAAGCATTATTTCAAAGACCAATAAAATTGTAACTACAGTGTGTATATCAATAGTGTCTTGTGTGACATCAGAAGAAACAGTTACCTCATGTCTAAAGAAGTTGTCTAAAATTACGTAGCTGCTCATGCAGTTGGTTAAATTCAGGCTAAATCTCAGATGTGGTTGACTTAGATTCCATTTTTTTGTTTGTATTTCCCTCCTAACTACATCGTCTACTTTAAAATTTACTTTCATACAGATGTTTAAAATAAGCTTTTAATTCTACTTTTTGTGGCACCATTGTAAATTACCTAACTTTACTCAGAGCAAAGCTTTTGCTTATTTTTTTTTTATTGTATTTCTAATGGGGCCTCTGTTATGTTCTTTTCCCCTGAATCTGTTTTTAACCACATAAAATTTTGTGTCCTGCTTTCTAACACTTTTCAATAGGGCTAGTACTTAGCATTTACATAGCACATTTTATTTAGAATGTGCTTTACAAATAATCTATTAATCACACATTTTTAGTAAAATGGCAAGGAACAGGTTGATGGGCTTATTTTAAAGAAGTTGAAATAACTGTAGATTCACATGACTCCTGAGGTCGTGATACCCCAGATAAGTTAGAGAATCTGTATTTGCAATAAAATCTAGACTCAGACCTTAGCCTTTCTTGCTAATGGTAATGACTTGAATTTTTCTTCATTTACCTCTCTTCCTCTTCCTCTGCAGGTGTTAGCTGGTTATGATATCAACTTCATTTTTGATTGGTGTCCATGTTATTTTTCTTACTTCACAATGCTTTCTCCTACAAGTTATTTTTTGCACTCTACTTTTGAAAAGTAAGGAATAGAGCATTTGTTTTTTAGTCACTCAGTCATGTCCAACTCTTTGTGACCCCATGGACATGCTAGGGTTCCCTGTCCTTCATCATCTCCCGGAACTTGCTCAAACTCATGTCCATTGAGTTGGTGATGCCATCCAACCATCTCATTCTCTGTCGTCCCCTTCTCTTTCTGGCTTCACTCTTTCCCAGCATCAGGGTCTTTTCCAATGAGTCAACTCTTCACATCAGGTGGCCAAAGTATTGGAGCTTCAGCTTCAGCATTTTATATTTTAATTCTAAATAATTCAGGATACTGTCTCATCTGGGTCTTTTATTCATACTCAAATTTGCTTTGTTTCTTCTATCATCAAATCCTTCCTTCTTCAGACTGTAGTCCTTCTCTCTTCCTCTTTGTAGCCAAACAGCTGGGAGAAGCTGGCTCCTTTGGTGTATCTGGGACTTGTTCTCATTCTTTCTTCATTCTACCTGAATGAATTCTAGCTCACTCACTGTTCACCAAAATGATTATGAAGTCAGTGCTGCCTTTGTAGTTGGTGAATCCTGCAGAGTCGGTGCCTGGCTTCCTTGATGTGACTGCAGCTCTGACTTGCTGTAGCTTTTGTGGCCTGGCCACCTGCCTGTCCCTCCTCTGGTCTGTGCGGACCTTCCCGTCTGCATGTGGGTGTTCCGAGCGGGGTCTGCGGCCCTCCTCTCGCCCTGTGATGGCTCCCACACGCCCTGTGGTCTGTGCGGACCTTCCCGTCTGCGTGTGGGTGTTCCGAGCGGGGTCTGCGGCCCTTCTCTCGCCCTGTGATGGCTCCCACACGCCCTGTGGTCTGTGCGGACCTTCCCGTCTGCGTGTGGGTGTTCCGAGCCAAGTCCGCGGCCCTTCTCTCGCCCTGTGATGGCTCCCACACGCCCTGTGGTCTGTGCGGACCTTCCCGTCTGCGTGTGGGTGTTCCGAGCGGGGTCTGCGGCCCTTCTCTCGCCCTGTGATGGCTCCCACACGCCCTGTGGTCTGTGCGGACCTTCCCGTCTGCGTGTGGGTGTTCCGAGCGGGGTCTGCGGCCCTCCTCTCGCCCTGTGATGGCTCCCACACGCCCTGTGGTCTGTGCGGACCTTCCCGTCTGCGTGTGGGTGTTCCGAGCGGGGTCTGCGGCCCTCCTCTCGCCCTGTGATGGCTCCCACACGCCCTGTGGTCTGTGCGGACCTTCCCGTCTGCATGTGGGTGTTCCGAGCCAAGTCCGCGGCCCTTCTCTCGCCCTGTGATGGCTCCCACACGCCCTGTGGTCTGTGCGGACCTTCCCGTCTGCGTGTGGGTGTTCCGAGCGGGGTCTGCGGCCCTTCTCTCGCCCTGTGATGGCTCCCACACGCCCTGTGGTCTGTGCGGACCTTCCCGTCTGCGTGTGGGTGTTCCGAGCGGGGTCTGCGGCCCTTCTCTCGCCCTGTGATGGCTCCCACACGCCCTGTGGTCTGTGCGGACCTTCCCGTCTGCGTGTGGGTGTTCCGAGCGGGGTCTGCGGCCCTTCTCTCGCCCTGTGATGGCTCCCACACGCCCTGTGGTCTGTGCGGACCTTCCCGTCTGCGTGTGGGTGTTCCGAGCGGGGTCTGCGGCCCTTCTCTCGCCCTGTGATGGCTCCCACACGCCCTGTGGTCTGTGCGGACCTTCCCGTCTGCGTGTGGGTGTTCCGAGCGGGGTCTGCGGCCCTTCTCTCGCCCTGTGATGGCTCCCACACGCCCTGTGGTCTGTGCGGACCTTCCCGTCTGCGTGTGGGTGTTCCGAGCGGGGTCTGCGGCCCTTCTCTCGCCCTGTGATGGCTCCCACACGCCCTGTGGTCTGTGCGGACCTTCCCGTCTGCGTGTGGGTGTTCCGAGCGGGGTCTGCGGCCCTTCTCTCGCCCTGTGATGGCTCCCACACGCCCTGTGGTCTGTGCGGACCTTCCCGTCTGCGTGTGGGGGTTCCGAGCCAAGTCCGCAGCCCTTCCCTCAGCCTGTGACGGTTCCCACACGCCCTGCCTGCTGCTGGTCTCTCTACAGGTGGATCCTCGTGGGAGGTCCCCACAGCCACTGCAGGCTCAGCTGTTCTTCAGGAGCACTCGGGAAAGAGAAAATGAGCGAGTCGGGAAACCAGGCCCAGGCTTCCTGCTGTCCCTTCCCAGTGGACTTAGGCAGGACTCATTGATTCTCCCAGCAGCACCGTGTGACGACACTGGGCTGTTCATTCGAACCAGGGAGGCTCGCCTGAACCTTATGTCCAGGGTTTTTATTGCGGATCAGTCACAAAGGCGTGCAGTGCAGTGCACTGCAGACAGATGCTCAGAGGCCAGCACCGCAATCCCCCTTTCTGAGCCACAACAAACATTCCCCATTGGTCACGTTCCTGACACAGATTTATCTGGCCAAGTGGGTATAGCCTGACCTCAGGCCTCAGGCAAATGAGAGCAGTCTTGATAGGCAGAACCCACAACAGATTCAGAGGTTCTCTGCCAGAAGCCTACCATGGGCCAGCCTTGACGACACACCCTACTCTGTAATGTGTGGGGCCTGTGTAACTCTTCCTTGCTCACTTCTGTATCCCTCTTTGACTTCTAAGTTTTCATTTCCTCTATCTGATTGCTATAGAATATCTCAATTTTTATGTACTGTAGACCATTGCAGACTCAACCTGTACAAATTGATTAAATTATTTGTTACTCTTCTTGTCTTCCAGAAACAAAATCAACATTCTTGACTTTGCTCTTATACCCCTGTAATCAGTATTTTACCATGTCTAATAAAATTAGGCATTATAAATAACTCCATATCTACCTCTTCCCACCCTTCCTGCCATGTCCCTCCCTACTCCAGGTCATCTTTACCACCTCCTGGGATTACTTAACTACTTCCACCTAATGTTTCTGCCTCCAGTGTTTGTTTTTTTTCCCCCCTTTTATTATCTTTTTTGAGATATAAATCACACAGCAGAAAATCTACTCATATAAAATATATGATTCAGTGGTTTTTAGTATCTTCCATAGTATTGCAACCATCAACATAATCTAAGTTAGAACATTTGTAGTTTTTGTGGCAAAAAGTAGAGGGCCCACCTTATTTTTCTGATGTGGCTATTCAATTGTTGCAGCACCATTTGTTGGAGACTGTTGGAGAATCAATTGACTGTACTTGATATCTTTGCTCTCATTTTTATTTCATTGATCTTTATGTATTATTTAAGTTGGTATCATACTGTCTTCGAGTACTATAGCTTTACTGTAATTTTTGAAATTGGAGCATACAGTCCTCCAACTTTGTTCTTCCTTTAGATAGTTCTGGCTAGCCTAGATTCTTTGGATTTCCATGTAAATTTTAGGATCAACTTGTCTATTGCTGCAGGAGGCCAGCTGGTATTTTAATAGGGATTTCCTTGAGTCTGGAGATCATTTGTGCGTGTGTAGGGGGAGTTATTGTCATAAAAACAATGTTAGGTCCTCCTATCCATGAACATGGGATATCATTCCTTTTACTTAGAGTTTTTAAAATATATTCTAATATTACTTTGTACTTTTCAGTGTACAGATCTTACCTTTAGTTTGTTAATTTACTTCTAAGTATGCTATTCTTTATGATGCTACTCTAAATGGAATCTTTTTTTTTATTCTTAAAATGCTCATTGTTAGTATAAAGAAATACAACTGATTTTTGTATATTAATCTTGTATCTTGCAACTATACTAAACTCTTTTATTGGCTCTAATAATGTTTTTGTGGATTCTTTGTGATTTTCTGTATATAGGATTATGCCATCTGTAAACAAATTATTTTGTTTCTTCTCTTCCAATCTGAATACCATTAATCAAAAATGGCAGAAGTATATATCCTGTCTTGTTCCTGGAATTAGGCTGACACTTTCAGTCTTTTACCATTAAATATGGTATTAGCTATGGGTTTTCTTAGTTTGTTGGATATTTCTATAATGAAAGTATGTTGGATTTGTCTGTCAAATTTTTTCTCGGTGTATTAAAATTACTATGTGATTTTTGTCTTTTATTCTATTATTATGGTATTATGTTAATTGATTTTCACATGGGTTAAACCAAGCTTTCAATCCTGGTATAAGTTCTGCTCAGTTCTTGTGTATATTTCCTTTGTTTATTGTTCATGCTGGTGGATTTGACTTCTTAACACTTTTTCAAGAGCTGTTGCATCTATATTCCTAAGAACACTCTTTTGCAGATTTCTTGTAATGTCTTTGGTTTTGGTATGAGGGCAACAATACTTACTTCATAGAATCAGTAAGAAGATGTCTCCTTCTTTTTAGTTTTTGGAAGTTTGTGAAGAATCACATTAATTCTTTTTTAATTGTTTGTGGAATTCTCCAGTGAAGCCCTGCAGACTTGGGCTTTTCGTTGCAGGACCTTTTTTTTTTTTAGTACTAATTTAGTGTTTTTACTTGTTACTAACTGTTCATGTTTTCTGTTTCTTCTCTGTCAGTTTTGATGGCTTGTGTCTTTTTTGGCATTTGTCCATGTCATCTAAGTTATCTAACTTGTGGGCACACGGTTGTTCATAGCAGTTTCAAAATATAAACCTGAATATGCAGCTCACTTTCTTAAATACTTTTTAGTACCATAATTTCCAGACAGACATTTGATGTTCTCTTTAAAATGACTTAAGTCTTTACTTGATTTGATTTCTGCTTTCCTTTCCACTTTGAAGACCACTCCTCCACTCCAGACTTCTTGTAGTTTAGCCATATAGCACTTCTTTCAGTTCCCTGGACACACTTTTACTCTGGTTTTAAAATATACTTTTCCCTCTGTCTAGAATACTTTACAGCATCTCTTCTAGTAACTGGTTCACTCACCCTTAGATGACATTTCTTGTAGAGAATCTACTCTTAACTGTCCATGGCTGAGTTAGATGGCCTTCCTTTTTGATCATATAGACCTGAACTTTCTTTTGATTGTAAAACAGACCACACTTGTATTTATTGCATGTCTTTCTTGACAGTTATTGAATGGAGTTGGGGACATTATTAAGGAAAGGAGAGAAATCAAGGATAACTCCAAAAGTTTCTGAGTTGAATATTTTGAAAATAACGTAAGAGCAGGTTTTCAAGAATAAGATGATATATTCAGTTTTGGAAATGCCGAATTTTGCAACTTGAACAATATCCAAATGAATATGTACGAAGAGCGTGTGTGCATGCTGTCCTTAGTTTCAAAGAGCTGCCGTGTTGCCTCTTTGTCTTCCCCGTTTCTCCTGTCAGACTGAGAGTCCTTGGCTGCAGGACCCATGCGTGCTCCCCTGGGTTTTGTTCGTTGGTACATCATTTATGCTTAGTAACTACAAGTTGATTGAGTTGTAAATAATAATGCCCATATATCAGTTACATGATATTTTAATTTTATTATAAATAATTCACTTGGAAAGTATGCCCAAGAGAAGGAGTTATGACTGACCATAGAAAATTTTAGTTTTGGGGAAAAATACTGTTTGGGTTTTTTCTCTTTACAACGATTCATTGATATCTTTTCATTTCAATAGACTCAAATCTTATTTTATGTATTTTAACTATTTTTCATACACTTTTCTATTAAAAATTGTTTATTTCTTGTCCTAAATGCTTTGCTTTCTTCTGTAGGACTATAATGATGAAATCAGGCAGGCCCAGCTCCAGGAATTAACATATTTGAATGGTGGTTCCGAAAATGCCGATGTCCCAGTGGTTCGAGGGAAACCTACCTTACGTACAAGAGGTGTACCAACCCCAGCAATAACCAGGTAGGTGTGATTAATTGACTTGCCTTGTTGTTGTTAGAATGGGGTGTCATGGCGACAGTTTTCCTGTTTCCTTTATTAACAGGTAAGCAGGTCTACCAGTGTGTTGATACAAAGCCTATGGGAATGCTTTCAGGCAATATGGTATCATATGAAGAGTATTCATTTGGACTGCAGTATTCTTGGGTTTCCTTGGTGGCAGGAGACATGAGTTCAATCCCTGGATCAGGAAGATCCCTGGATGGAGGAAATGGCAACCCACTCCAGGGGAAGAAATCCCATGAACCTGGGAAAAATTGGAAAACATAGAAACATTGGAAAATTCCCATGAACATAGGAACCTGGTGGGCCAAAGTCTGTGGGGTCACGAAGAGTCAGACACAACTGAGCGTGCACATTCCTGGGCTTAAATATGACCTGTAACACTTACTAGCTAATGAATGTAGATAAGTTTATTTAATCACTCTCATGTTATTAATCCCTCAATTCTTTAAAATGTAAGCGAAAGCTTTGATGCACAAATGGACATTGTAGAAGCTTGTGTTTCCTTTTGAGTGCAGATGGTGTCAAGCTAGTTCAGTGCCACGTCTCCAGTGGTGAGCAGTGTCAGGTACCAGGTAAATGTCCCCATGCCTGTTCTCTTTTTATTTCATGTAGATGCTCTGTGTTATCTGATACTCCGGATCTTGTCCAGGCACATTGAAATTTTATTTTTGTCTCGAACTAATGATTCATGACCCTTTTAAATGTGAAAAATGTTTTAGTGAATTATAAGTCAGTTGAAGAAAACTGTAGATTGAGATACGACTCTCAAACCTATTTTAGAATTATTTTTAATTTTTGAATTTTTGCCCTTTAGTCACACAGATTTTTTTTTTTACTAGTGACTACATGTATTTTTTAGGTAGTTTTGCATAAAGTAATTTTAAATAGACTTATTCCATATAACCAAGTGCATTTGGAGGAATAACAAGCCAGTTCCCCTGGGGGGTGTTGCGGATTAGCACACTGTCAGAGCAGTTACAGACAGGTGTTATTGCAGTCTAAAATAAACACAGACCTGGGCATGGCTCCAGGTGGGTTTTCTCTATAAAACAGGCTAATAATAATAGGATTGCTGCAGATGATTTAATGAGATAATTTATGTAGCTGTTCAGTAAATGGTAAATTTCTTTCATTTCCATTTCTCGTAATGTTAAATAATTTACTTGAAATCATAAAAAATTACATATTTGCTATATTAGTTTCCTGTGGCTGTTGCAGTGAATTACTACCAATTTGGTGGCTTTAAGCAATAGAATTTGGTCACAGCTCTGGAGACTAGATGTCTGCAGTCAGCTAAAGAGGGCACAGCCTGGGTGTTGACAGCTCTCCCCCTGGAGGTGGTAGCAGGAATCCTTTTCTTGACCCTTCCAGCTTCTGGGCCTGTGGGCTGTCCTTGCCTTGAGGCCATATCTGCTCTCTCTCATTCTTCCCCTTGTCTTGCTCAGCGCCATTGGCCCACCTCATGCAGGGGAGCGTGTGCCTGTATTTAGAGCCCACCTGGAGTGTCACACCTGCCAAGGCCCATTTTACCCCTTGGATGGAGAACACAGAGCTTCGGCAGGGTCTTCGGTTTAGGGGATGCTCTGTCCCCGAATCAGACCGGTCATTCTTACTGAAGATAATTTCTAACCTGATTGTCATGTTTTCAGTTAAGTAGAAAATGTTACCTTATGAACAGGCAGGAAGGCAGAAACTTTCTGTTTGGGGAGTATAATGTCTAGAGAAACCTCTCCATCCACCCAGATGAAAAATTATTCTTGATGACAACATATACATTGCTTACTGTTTAAAGCTTTTCCGTTGCCTTGGTGGTTGATATTCTTGGATAGAATTGCTGCTGAGTTCACAGTCAGAGCCCTTGGTTTAGTGTGTGGGGTCATGGCTGGCTGTGCTGACTGAACACCTTCTGGACACTGCTTCCTCCCTCGTGTGAGGTGAGGGCTTCCATGGCACTGCATCTTCCAGACACTCTTGTTAAACAGGATTAAATTCATGCTCCTCTAAGAGGCATACAGTGCCCTTCTGTATCGCTCTTAAGACCTGTCTCCCGATTGGTCTTTATTCATTACATTGCTGTGTTTGGCACCTAGCCCCACCACTGGGTTGAAGTGTGTGCTCCCCACTTCCAGTCCTTTGTGCACATTGTTCCTGCATCTGCAGTCCTCTCTCTGCCTCTCACCTGTTGAAATCCTGCTTGTCTGCACACCCCAACTTACTTCAGCAAGCACTCACAGTGCGTCCACTGCTGGCCGAGTACGTCATGAGCATATTACAGAGTTTGGCTAGGGTACACCTCACCAGCAGCCCTGTGAGGCGGCTGCTGTTCTGCTCGTCACCGTGTCATGAATGAGGACAGCGGGCAGGGAACCCGGGGGAATGTGGGCACTCTGGTTCCGGAAACCTGCCTCTCCCTCTCTTTGAGCCTCCCCTTCGGTTTTCATTCAGAATCTTGGTTTTTTTTCTTCCACCCATTCTTCCCTTGCCATTTTTCCATAGAAATTTCATTCTGTCACTTTTGTTATGTTTTAATTAAAGCACAATTAATACAAACTATGATGAGAAATTTGTATTTTTACTACTTTCCCTCATCAGATCATATGGTAACTTACTGTAAGTTAATCTAACTTACAGAATAAAAGTTAATTGATACAGAAAGTATTAGGGTAGAAAATTACAAAAATCCTAAGACTAAAATTGATTAATATACAAAAAGGTGCATGTTATTTTGAAAGGTTGGAAAAATTGGTCTTCAGATTATGCTTTGACGTTTCTAGTGGCCAAAGCTGAGGAAAATACAGTTATAGAATTCACAATGTCTAAATGGCTAAAAACAGTCATAGAATGAAAGACAAATATACTTACTGCATCCTCACACTTTAGTCCTGGGACCATTGGAAGGTCCGAGGTGATCTTCACCACACCCAACCCCTTGGAAGTCATTTTGATTTTAGCTCTAAAATTATCCATAAATCTATTTTTCTTTGATCACCTTTCTCATTCTGCGTTCCAGCCAGACTGGTCTCTTTTCTGTTCCTCAAACAGGCCAGCCCAGTCTCTCTCCATGTCCCTGGCCTTCCCTCCTCCTCCTCGGAAGGCCTGTCTGCAGTCGCCTGCCTGCCCCTCAGCACCTTGCTCTCAGTACACCCAGGCACCTTTCCGAGAAGCCTTTGCCGTCTCCTTCTTTGAAAGGGCCACCCTGTAGCCCAGAAGCCAGTCCACACACCCTTCTTGGTTACGTGACAGCATTTATCAAACTGAATTTACCTTTCTGACTTGTTCACATTTTCATTGGTGACTCCTTCAGTTCAGTCACTCAGTCGTGTCCAACTCTGCGACCCCATGAATTGCAGCATGCCAGGCCTCCTTGTCCATCACCAACTCCCAGAGTCCACCCAAACCCATGTCCATCGAGTCAGTGATGCCATCCAGCCATCTCATCCTCTGTCGTCCCCTTCTTCTCCTGTCCCCAGTCCCTCCCAGCATCAGGGTCTTTTCCAATGAATCAACTCTTCGCATGAAGTGGCCAAAGTATTGGAGTTTCAGCTTCAGCATCAGTCCTTCCAGTGAACACCCAGGACTGATCTCCTTTAGGATGGACTGGTTGGATCTCCTTGCAGTCCAAGGGACTCTCAAGAGTCTTCTCCAACACCACAGTTCAAAAGCATCAATTTTTCGGCATTCAGCTTTCTTCACAGTCCAACTCTCACATCCATACATGACCACTGGAAAAACCAAAGCCTTGACTAGACCGACCTTTGTTGGCAAAGTAATGTTTCTGCTTTTTAATATGCTATCTAGGTTGGTTATAACTTTCCTTCCAAGGAGTAAGCACCTTTTAATTTCATGGCTGCAGTCACCATCTGCAGTGATTTGGGAACCCAAAAAAATAGTCTGACACTGTTTCCCCGTCTATATGCCGTGAAACGATGGGACCAGATGCCATGATCTTAGTTTTCTGAATGTTGAGCCTTAAGCCAACTTTTTCACTCTCCTCTTTCACTTTCACCAAGAGGCTTTTTAGTTCCTCTTCACTTTCTGCCATAAGGGTGGTATCAACTGCATATCTGAGGTTATTGGTATTTCTCCCAGCAATCTTGATTCCAGCTTGTGCTTATTCCAGCCCAGTGTTTCTCATAATGTACTCTGCATATAAGTTAAATAAGCAGGGTGACAGTATACAGCCTTGATATACTCCTTTTCCTATTTGGAACCAGTCTATTGGTCCATGTCCAGTTCTAATTGTTGCTTCCTGATTGCATATAGGTTTCTCAGGTGGTCTGGTATGCCCATCTCTTTCAGAATTTTCCAGTTTGTTGTGATCCACACAGTCAAAGGCTTTGGCATAGTCAATAAAGCAGAAATAGATGTTTTTCTGAAACTCCCTTGCTTTTTCGATGATCCAGCAGATGTTGGCAATTTGATCTCTGATTCCTCTGCCTTTCCTAAATCCAGCTGGAACATCTGGAAGTTCACGGTTCACATACTGTTGAAGCATGACTTGGAGAATTCTGAGCATTGCTTTACTAGCATGTGAGATGAGTGCAATTGTGCGATAGTTTGAGCATTCTTTGGGATTGCCTTTCTTTGGGATTGGAATGAAAACTGATCTTTTCCAGTCCTGTGACCACTGCTGGGTTTTCCACATTTGCTGGCATATTGAGTGCAGCACTTTCACAGCATCGTCTTTCAGGATTTGGAATAGCTCAACTGAAATTCTATCACCTCCACTAGCTTTGTTCGTAGTGATGCTTTCTAAGGCCCACTTGAAAGATATCACATTCCAAGATATCTGGCTCTAGGTGAGTGATCCTTAGCATAAGGTAACTCCTTAGTATAAAGTAAAACCTTAAAGGATCTTGTGTCTCTAATACATGACATATAGGACTCACTCAGGAAATAAATGTTGAGTGAATTCAGTACGTTTACAAGTTCTTCAGACTCTTCTGATGGAGTGTTGACATTTACAGCATTGCTAGTGTAGTTCTTGTCTGCCACGTGACTGATTCGCTGTGGGAGTCGCCTGTTGGGACTGGTCACACGGATGGCACCACTGGGAAATGTCTCAGTGGAGCAGGTCATTCCTGGAATCTTCTTGAATGTTTCCCACTGTTCTCACTTTAGGATACCTTTCTGCTAAAAGATGTAAATGATCTAAAATTAAATCCTGCCATAGGGAGTAATACATATTTTAATAAAACCTTTTCATTCAGTTTCAGATGAGAGGACTAAACTCACTCCTTTCTTACTAGGAGATAAGCAAGTTGCTTTTTTTCCAATCTACCCCGTGCTGACTGTGATACGTCACTTCAGTCCTTGCAAGGACCCCAGCAGAGAAGTGTCAGGGAAATTAGGATTGATGCCACTCCAGGCAAACTTCGGTTTAGTTTTATGTTTTTCTCCACAGGGTTTCTACCCCTTGTTTTGCTGCTGCCTGGATGGTCTGGGTGAGACAGATCTGAGCCCTCAAGGATGCCCCATTCCTTCCACTCTGCAGGACATCCGGCTGGTTCTGTTTAGCTTTTCCATTGGCCTTGTCTCTGACCCCTCTGGCCCTGACCCCGAGTAGCAGGCAGTGTTCTCTCCTTGCATTTGTTACCAGAGACAGCAGGGGGAAAAGGTGAATACAGCCTGTCTCTCTAGGTAGTAAATACGCATTCACTGTGTTGGGTGCTACATGTGGTAGGTTTGTTTCAACTTAGGACATGAGGCTGACCTTATCATCTCAAGACCTTCTATCAAATGGGGGAAATTTCAGCTCCGGTCTCTTCACGTATCTTGCGTTTTCCTCTCTCTTCTCTTCCTGGATGGCAGTCTCAGGTTAGAGCTTCTGACTGTGCTTGCCAGCCTTTGTGCGCAGTGCAGAAGCCTCAGCACATTTGCAGGCTGCCATGAAGAGTGTAACTGTCCGGGGGCCACCGCGGAGATCTGCAGCTTCCAGACGCTGCGTGAACTGTCAGCATGTGGTGATCACTTGTCGTCTTAACATTAGATCATGCCCCACTGATATTAATGATACTGTGTTTTTATACGGCTGGCACCTCAGCAGCTGCTGATAAATTCCAGCCACAGTCGCGTTGACTAGTGGGCACCATGTAACTTCTCAACCACGGAATCAGACAGGACGTGGTCACCCTCATTTTCGCTTCAACACTAACCTTCACGTGGTACCTATTCTCTTTTTAAAATGGATTGTGAATAATATCATAGATGCTGAAGATTGTTTTAATGATGAAAATGATATATTTTTCTCCACAGTGGGGGAAGTTAGAAATGTTATCAGGAAAACTGAGTAGTTAATATATGGGCCATAAATATTTCACCAGCATATGATATGATTTACATTAATCTACCAATCTATATTAAAAAGTCCTTTTTTATTATTAAGGAAAGGCTGGAAATAGGAAAAAATGATGATCTATTTCTTTTTATACTAAATTATAAGTTTCCAATTGGGAAAAAAGTCGTTAATTTGGGATGGTCTATAAATTGTTTGAGGACCTTGTACCACCTGACCTGTCAGAACTGTCTCAGCCCTGCCTTCCTTCCTTCCAACTCTGCGTGTCCACTGTCCATGCCCTTGAAGCCCAGGCGGTGGTCAGGACACAGGAGCTCCTCGCTGCAGCCAGAGGCTGGAGGACTTTCCCTGGAAATGAGCTGCTCTGCGGTCTCGCCGTCAGCGCAGGGCTATCCCCGCGTCCTCAGCACCCCCTGCTCGTCCTCCCTCCTGCGCTCTGAGTTAGTACAGCCACACTAGAGTTGATTCAGGAGAGGCAGGAGAGAAACCTGTGGTTTCTTTTAAAACCACCTTAGTAGGTTTGGGGAAGGCAAACAACATGGCAAACAATGAGAGAACTTCCAGCTAGAACCTGTCTTGTAAATGCCAGCCTGGAACGGAGCACGGTTCTCCTGGTCACAGCACCAGAGCACCCTGGCTCTTCAAAAGTTTAATCATTTTTTTTCCTCTTTGAACATGAAGTCAGTTTCTGGTGTGAGGTCATTTAATGTCACATGTTTCCTGAGCTCTTTCTGTGACAGGAAGTGAAGTTACACAGGTGGTGACTGAGTCACTGTCCGGCCGTTCAGGGAGCATAAGCAGCGAGTAGTGACGGCAGACTGGCTGAAAAGAGGACGAGGGGTTTGAGGACGAGTGAAGTGAAGTAGAAATGAAGATGGGGACCGTGCACACCGACACACTCAGGAGAGGGAAGTCATCCCACACAGAGGGGCCAGGGCTTGAAAGCAGGGAAAATGGCGCCACGTGCCTGGAGTTGGGCTGTGGCTACAGGAGAATCAGAGTCACCCAGGCCCCTCCTAGCGGGTGGTCTCAGCGGACTTCTTCACTAAGCCTAGTTTCTTCATCAGTGAAATGGGAACAGAACATTGAGCACACAGTAATCCAAACCCTACTTAATGTTTTTAACTGTCCCATTGAAGCTTAGACTATGGCATAATTCCTTTTCTGATTACTCAGAATGACCCCTCACTAAAAATTGAAATCCTGTAGCACAGAAACTTCTTACAGTTTCTCCTCCATCATCAGTTGAGCAGGAGAGTTTTCTTGTCCCTATATGGTCAAGCTGGGTCCACAGATTATTGTTTATGTGTGCAGAGAGCATGTCCTAAGGATCACTAATTTACTGAGCTCACAGGCAGGATGTGGGGCTCATGCCACCGTTGTTTCATAATTTGGGGACATGTCTCATGTTTTTGTTGCATGATTTTGTTGCTCAGCAAGCCTGCTTGATTTTGTGGTTAAGCAAACCTGCTTTCTTGGGAAATCGTTAACTGACAGGAGTCTCCCACATTTTTTTTATGGATACTTGCAATCACCTAGTGGGATTAACTGTTTAATCCCTTGTTTTGTCCCTTCACTCTGTCCCTATCAGATGAATCACAGGGGAAAGAAGAGAAATAGCCAGCAGCTTTCATAACAGGTCTGTAACCTCTGGATCCAAGCCACGCACAGCAGCACTTGAGAGCTTGCTGGACATGCAGTCTCAGTCCCAGCCTAGACCTCCTGATGCTGACGCTGCCCTGAGACCAGGCCCATGTGCTGTGGGTGCGCAGCACAGTGTGAGAGGAGAAGTGGGCCCACACTGCAGAGGTGCTCCGGGTGAAAGCTGTCCCAGTCCTCTCTTCAGAACTTCAGTCTCCCTCGCCCTGGCGGTTTCTTAGGTTTAGTCTGAGCGATTGAGACCTTAGGCTACATTTACTTTTACCTTCTGTCTGGCTTCTCATTCCCTTCTCAACCTCTGGCAAGAAAAAAAAAATCTCGATGATTACACTTGACTCTTAGAAGCACACACCATCAGAGATGAAGAAATGCTGTCACACTTGTCAGGGATTCTGTGGGAAAGTAAAGCACCCCTCAGGTCATTACTGCATCAAGGCTGATCCCCGGATGGATCTCAGAGAGGGCTTTTCTCACTCTGACACTGGTTAGACCTTGACTAGATCCACAGGCCCCTGCTATGATCAGCTGTAGGCCCTTCTCTTCCTGAGGCCCAGGCCTTACCCAGCTAATAATGCTGAAGCTGGCTTGAGCTAATTCACCAAATTCATTGTTTTGTTCTGTATTTTTGCTTCTCATAAAATATATAGACAAAAGCCAAACACTGTGATATACATTTATACCCTTATTCTACCACACTGCATTACTGCTGCTACATGTATAGAAGGTACATAAATGTGCTGCTGCCGAACGTGTAAGATGAGACCTAATGCAAGTTGTACCTTCTGCTGTCTCTCTCTCCTCACTCTTCGGTCAGCAACCAGAAGGACAGTATTGAGGACAGAGTCCACAGGTGATCACCACTTACTGAGTGCCTGTTTTTGCTTGGGCACTTGATATAGTTGTAACGCTCGCAACTATTCCACGAGAGCTGGATCTTGTTTACTGGTTCTGTGGATGGAAAGCCCAGGCTCAGCATCCCAGTGATCTCAGGACTAGATCTGAGTATTGAGGCTGTGTGTGTTGGAACCCAAAGCACGGGCTTTTTCATCATATCCGAAAACCTCTTACTAACATATAAACTAAATAATTAGTTCCTAATGGATCAATAACTTTTTGTATTCATTCAAAGCACGGTTCCCATGGAAAAAAACTTACTTCAATTATTTTCATATCTGACTTGTAAAACCAGAAGTCAACATCACTGTGCTGAAAAATGCAAACACACAGAACCATTACAACCACACACATTCACCAGCTTATGAAACCATGTAGTCAGATAGGGTAGGTTTCTGCTTTTCCATTATCCCTGTTCTGAGCAGTGCAGCACCCAGTCCTATTAATTTGAAAGCAACTTTTCAAGTAAAAAATAAATGAGTTCCCATTGATTATCATTATAAATCTCATCTCACAGACGTGTTTTCTGCTCTCACCCCATGTCATCAATCCTGCCGTTAGCTCTGCCCTGAGCTTGATCTGCAGCACTGGGTGAGCATGCCCGCGGTGCAACGGGACGTGCGTGCTGGCCGTGCCTCGGTCATGACTTCCCTCGCCAAGCGCCTCGAACAGCACTAAGGCCGTGCTGCTTCACACCCTTCCTGTGGGGTTTCAGACTCTTAGAGACGAATCTTCAAAGTGTCTTTTGTAGATAAGGGTCCCAAGCTACATGCATCAACTGACTCGTCTGAAACTCTATCACAGGTTCTTTAGTGTGATTCCTATACCCAGTGGACACATAACCTAACAGTGTCAATGCTGATGGGAGAGAATTGTGAGGTTCTTAAATATAAATTTATGTTTTCAATTTAAAAGACATGAATTTATACAGTCAAAGTATTGAATATTTTGTGATTGATATAGTGCCTTGGATGACAGGGGTGGGATATGAGATAAAGAAGCAGGAGCCTTAATTAGTTTGATTATACACAGAGTGCCTGACATAGCACAGATGCGTCAGATGTACCAGGAATAGAAACTATTCTCTAATTACACTGAAGAGTTTTTAGATATATGATGGAGATAAAAAGATGAGTAAAACTAAAGATATGATTTCTGTCAATACAGTTCAGAGAAATTGAAATTTGTTTAAGTGGTTTTGAGCAGGAAATGTGCTGAAAACTGTGTGTGCCCTGTGCCATTTTTCCTTCCCCATAACACCAGGAAAAGAGCTCTCATGGTTGAGGAAACTGTCCCGGGAAGTTCAGACCCTTGATGCGTTTGAATGTTAACTGGAGGGCAGGTTAAATAACCACAGTCAGGAATTGCATTCAGATCTGAATCCAGTGTCCTCATTTTTGACCACCAATTTTACTGCACTAATTTTTATGGCTTAGTATTTAAATATATATATATATAAATATATATATATAACTTACAGTACTTAAAAAATGGATGGATAACACAGGTTCCCTAAAGGTGAAAGTCATTTTTTTTTTTTTTTATGATTTTGACAGTTTTGAGGTGTACCAATCAGGTTCTTTGTAAAATGTTCCTTGTTTGGGATTTGTCTAGTATTTTTCAGATTAGCCCAGGCTTTTTAGTTTGGGGAACAAAAACCATAGGGAAATAGATATTTTTATTATGTCATATCATGGAAACATACTATTTGCATGGCTTATCACTGTTAGCCACTTACCAAAATTTCAGTTATTCATTACAGTTTATAGGAAAGCAGTTGACTTACGAACTTTGTATTCCAAGAGTGTGTTTCATGTGCTTATTAGTTCTGGTTTACTGTTTGCTTGTATAGTTGCTTTTTTTAATCTTGATCTGGGTGGTTCTTTGGAAACTTTTACAGAGAAATGATGTCACCTGCAAACAAAGTTCTGTTTCTTCCTCCACAATCTTGAACGTTTTATTTCCTTTTTGTGCCTCATTGAGTTAGGTAGGACTTCTAGTACAATAGGAATGGTGAGACTGGACATCCATGCCTTCTTCCTAATCTTAAGGGGAAGCATTCAGGCTCTCACCATTCGATGTGTTATTAGTTGTAGGTTTTTTGTAGATGTTCTTTTTTAAACTGAGTGAATATATCTCCATTTCCTGAGATATGTTTTAATCATGAATGACCTTGTATTTCATTGAATGCTGCTTGATCTTAAGATTTGATCTTAAAATTTTTCTTCTTAAGCCTTCTTGGTGCGATGGATGGATCACATTGATTCTCATTAATGTTGAAGCAACCTTCAAGTGAAAGTCGCTCAGTTGTGTCCAGCTTTTTGCGACCCCCTGGACTATATAGTCCATGGAATTCTCCAGGCCAGAATACTGAAGTAGGTAGCCATTCCCTTCTCCAGGAGATCTTCACAACCCAGGGATCGAACCCAGGTCTCCTGTGTTACAGGCAGATTCTTTACCAGCTGAGCTACCAGTTGAAGTAGGCTTGCATACTTGGAATAAGTCTTACTTGGTCCTGATGTGTTTAGTATATTATTAAATTCAATTTGCTTCTATTTTTGAGGATTTTTGCATCTTTGTTCATGGGAGATACTGATTTATAAATTTTTATTTCCATTTTATAGTATCTTTAATGTCTTTTGTTTCTCCTTGGACCACATATCTCTTCCTTGGGAGGTCAGAGATCACCTAGCCCAGTCGTGGCTCCCACAGGTGGACTTAGAAAAAAAACCTTGGGAGACAGCTCCTGTGATAGGTCCCCGTGAGGGCTCAAGGCTAGGTTGGGGCCGGCCACTTCTGTAATCCCTGGTGGCCCAGGCCAGGCCCAGCCTGTAATGCAGAAGTAACTTTCAGGAGGCATTTCCAAGGACCAGCCGCGGGGAACGTGTTGGGAGAGGTCCCCTCTGATTTTACTTCCTGGTAGAGAATGTGGAAGACTGATATAATTTTCTTCTCAGTATTTGATAGGTTTTCCAGTGAATCCTCTGGATCTGATGCTTTCGTTTTTGAAAGATTATTATCAATTAAATTTCTTTAATAAATATAAGATTATTTAATTCTCTTCTTGTGAGATTTGGTCATTTGTGTATTTTGAGGAATTAGTCCAGTTCATCTAAATTAACAAATATGTGGGCCTAGAGTTGTCCATAATCTTCCTGTTTTTATCTTTAATGTCCTTGAGATACCAGTAGTGTGACCCCCTCTGTCTTTTCTGATATTGTTTTTCCTTGTTTAGCCTGTCTAGAGATTTATTAATTTTATTGATCCTTTCAAAGAGCTGGCTTTTGGTTTCGTTAATTTTCTCCGTTTTTTGTGAAATTTGCATTTTCAGCTGTGTATTCACCATTCCAGTCAAACTAAAGAAGAAGGAGAGAACGGGTGCACAGGCAGCCGCATCGGCTGCTCTGCTCTTGTCTGCAGGACGTGGTCCGCGGGAGGCAGGCCTGACTGGGCCTGCATTTTCCAGTAGAGCTAATGTCTGTCCTCATTTCTCCATAGGACTGGCACGCTTGCTCGGGTTTTAGCTGCCTCCTTCCTTCTTCTCTTGACTTGAAGTCTCATATTTATGTTAGAAATACATGAATACGTTGCATTCTACTTCAGAAAATATATGTTTCTTTCACTTGAGAACTGTGCTTTCCATCCTGTGTAGTAGATATGTTATTTGAGAAAGTCCATTCTGTTCCCTCTCTCCTGGAATCTGGTGTGTATTTTGGTCCTGGGTTTGCCGTCTGTGTGTTCTCAGCCAGCCGTAAGATCCCTGCAGGGCTCTGTTTTCTTGTCCATAGAAGGGCTACTAAGGCCCGGGTTGCGGTGTTGGAGTGAGGACTGGCTGACACTCTGGTGGGGCGTGATGGCCCCAGGGGATGCAGCCTCCCCGGATGTCAGCTTCCTGTTCTCAGTCCCAAACAGGAACCAGTGCTGGGGCTTCTTTGATGTTACCATGTTTATTATCACTGGACTAGATGCTTGAATGATTAAAGTTCCTTTCTTTAGGTAGATAATCTGTTCCTGACTTGCTTTAGTTTTTTCTTTGCATATAGTGTCCTTATTTCTTTTTACAGATTTATGAAACATTGATTTTCATGAGGTGTTAGTGCATGTGAACACTGGAATACTGGAGAACACCATGCAAATTCTTAATGTGACCTTCTTGCTTGTAGGGGCAGGGGAGGAGTCTCAGCCCGGCCGGTGGGAGTCGGGGTACCACGGGGGACGCCAGCTTCCAGGGGCGTCCTCTCCACCCGAGGGCCAGTGAGTCGCGGAAGAGGACTACTCACTCCCAGAGCACGAGGAGTGCCCCCAACTGGGTACAGACCTCCGCCGCCGCCCCCGACGCAGGAGACCTATGGAGACTATGTAAGTGAAGGTGCTTTGATGCCCTGTGATGCAGACAGTGTCAGGCGTGGTGACCAGTATCCCTCACCCTGCTCAAATTGAGCTCTTTAGCATTTACTGAGTGCTAAATAACTACTTGGTATCAGAGACACAGAAAATGTGAAAGAAATAATCTCCTTTGTCAAATAACTATGAAGGTGAATTTGGGTGGTTGGGAGGCTCAAGCCTAGGACCGAGGAGACGTGCTGGCAAGCTGTCACACAGGCATGTGACACAGCATTCATCTACTACAGGTTGCCTCTGAGTGATTCAGTCCTTTAAAAAATAATTGCCTGCATATAACAAGTTGTTTTTACCATTAAGTGTTTCCTCTTAGGCTCTGCTGCTGAATATGGATTCTTAGTGGAAATTCTTTTTCAGTGAAGAAAATAAAAGTTTCTAGTTTTTTTAATTAATGCAAATCAGTTTTTCCATTTATCATTCAGTAATTCTTTGATACGGTCCACAGACTTACTTAACATAAGAGAAAGAAAATACATCCATGGAAAATGGGCAGCAGGGGGTGGGAGCATTGATTTCTTTAACAAGAATATAGAACCCCTGGGATTCTTTCTATGACTTTCTATTTTAACATAAAGGAGGAAAATAAGTACTGGATAGATGTGTCATATTAGTCATTGAAAGTATTAATGTTAAAGGAAGATTATATCAACTGTTGTCAAAGAAAGGGAAGCAGTGCCAGTCCTCCAGTTCCCAAAGCACTAGATTTCCACATTTCCCTTAATTGAGGTCTCCTGCTTGGAGCTCAGCACCTCTTTGCACAGTTTCTGGAAGTCTGACATAATCCCTGGGCCACAGACAACGTCTTCGTGTCATCTGCAGCCCCTGGAAAGACCTGAGCCCTTGTCCTGGTCATCCTGAACTTCTGGTGGTTCCTTAAGTGTACTGAGTCTTCTTAGGCTTCCAGCGCTCTGCTCACGCAGCGGCCTCTGCCTTGAGAGCTCCTCTCCGTCCTCAGAGAGTTTTCTGTCCTTGCAGATTCGGGTCAGCTGTTACTGGAGCCTACCTGCTGGGTGTCCCCATAGCTTCCCGGCTGGACTGGGTGCTGAGGGTTAGGGCCGAGAGCTGTGCCCCCTCATGCTCAGCAGAGACGGCATACTGGGAGCTCAGTGAAGTATATTTTAAACATGAATTCATTATGGACAGTTTCACCACTTGGCTATTCAGTTGGGGAAGGACGGGCCTCTGTCTCATCTCTGTGTTCCTTACAGTTGGATGTGATCCTGTTTGCTAGTCTTCTTACCAAACTGGCAGTTGGGCCTCACACTCATCCACAAGGGCTGAGTCTTGTGAGGGTGGCAGAGACTGTTGTGAAAGGAAGCAAATGTTGTAAAATTCCTTTGAGGTAGCCTGGTGTCTGCTCTTTTCCACCTCAGCTTCCCGGGAGTTCTCGTAGGCTTGGCTGCTGTGGACGTGCTGGATGGCGTCTTCATCATCATCAGGCCGTTGGGTGGATCCTGACCCCGCTGTGCCGTGACATGGGATGAGTTGGGAGGGGACTTAGCTTTGTTGGCTTCACAATCTGCCTGTTTCAGAAAGACCTAGTGCCTTCTTTCCATATATTAATTCATCTTTCTACTCAACGAGATGGATCGAATTCCTACAGTGTGAACCAGACGCACGTGTGTGTGTCTCAGTGTTTACTCTAGTGAGTCTGGAGTGAAATTAGATGAATACAAGTAGAAATTTCTTGAAAGATTAAAGTTTAGGGGAGCAAAAGGGAAAGAAATTCAAGGCACTTGGTTTTCTAAGCTTAATTCTGCTATTTGTTGATAAATGACAGGAAAAGCACTAAAACAATTGACTTGCAAAGTATTTTGTTAATAACCCCTGCTCCTATCCACTGCAACAGGGAGGGGATGGTGGCCTCCCCAGAGGAACCCGCGTGTCCTTTCAGGAGCAGATGAGGGTGGAGGCTCTGAAGGAGGAGGGAGCCTTCATTGGGCGAGCCCACACTCAGGCCTGGCTTTCCCCAGACATTCAGTGTAATTTCCGAGGCTGCGTTTCCCACCCAGGGCCTTCCTTATGCTGCCTGACCACAGAGTGGCCTTTAGAGAGCAGATGGCCACGCTGGTGGTCCTGGATATAATTGGCCATTGGTCTTAACCTTTTGAGATTCTAAAGGTTACTTACACTGGCTGCTTAGCTTTGCAGCATGGGAAGGGGGAAAGTATTCTTTTTTGTTTGTTTGTTTGCTTATTTATAGGATTTTCGATCAGGTGGGTATACTACAGAATATCCAACTTGGAAAAGCTGGATTCTATAACCTCCCAAGTGGGTATTCATTCTTGTGACAAGTGGGAGACTTGAAAGTGGTCTCCTTAGAGTATACTAAAATAATTACTCCATTGATGGAATAATCATAAATTAGACTCTAAATCCCATGAGAGTAGGGATTCCCCCCCCCCCCAACACACACACCCTGTTCACACCTTTATATTCTCAGTTCAGTTCAGTCACTCAGTTGTGACTGAGTCACTCTTTGCTCCCCCATGGACTCTAGCACACCAGGCTTCCCTGTCCTTCACTGTCTGCCAGAGCCTGCTCAAACTCATGTCCATCGAGTCGGTGATGCCATCCAACCATCTCATCCTCTGCTGTCCCCTTCTCCTCCCGCCTTCAATCTTTCCCAGCATCAGGGTCTTTTCCAGTGAGTCAGTTCTTCGCATTAGGTGGCCAAAGTATTGGAGTTTCAACTTCAGCATCAGAATATCATTTATATTCTCAGCACCTAGTATGATGGCCAGCACATAGTTAGTCCTTAATAAATATTTGTGGAAAGAATCAACATTCTCAAGACTGAGTTTTTTTAATTGCCACCTGTGGGGGACCCACCCCAAACTCCTTGTTGATTTTTATCTCTTAGCAGTTTATATCTAACTTGTTAGCAGTGTTGTGCAGTCTTCACTTAGTATATGTCTGTTTCTCAGAAGATAGTAGACTTCCCAGGAAAAGCTTCATGGATCTTAGTCAGTTCGTAGTCTCCCTGGCACGTTGTAAGCTCTCAGTGAATGTTTACTGGACTAGACAACCCTGCACAGAGACCTGGTAAGTTTTCCCAATGAAGGCTGCCATTGATCTTTTCCAAGCCAATTGCTGTAATCATCCCATGGGAAGAGTATGATAGCTGGCATTTGAAAAAAGATTGTCCCTTCATCATTCTCATCTTCTAGGGTTAGGAGGGCAGTTGCAGATTACAGAGGTGGAAGGCTGATTCTGTGTAACTCCTGAAAATCACAGAATCACGTGTTATAAATCTGATCTGAGCGTAAGAATGAACTTTTCAAGAAGGATGTAACATTTAATGAGAAACTGCTCTCCATGAGGTACCATCTTGCATGTTGTGCCATCTTGTTCTCACAGCCACTCAGAGGTATTGTGGTCCTGTTGTTAAGGTGTGGAGAGTTGTGTCTTTTCCCACGTCACAGGGTGGAGAGAGAGGGCGCAGATGGGGATCCACGACTCAGGGCCTGTGTTCTGTCTTGAGCAGCTGGTGCTGGATTGAGACCAGGCTCTGCGAGCTGGCAGAGTCAGGTCCCCTCATCTTTCAGGAAACTGCCACAGGCCCCACACACTGCTCCCCTTGGAGGTGTGGTGAGGGAGATCAGGTCACCTCTGTGGCCCCTTCAGTTTACTCATTCTCTGGTTATCAGCTGCCTTAAGTAGGGAAACGGAAACTGAAGACCAGTAAGACGAATGGGATGGGGTTAGGACTTTAAAAAAAAATAAGGCATTATTATATGTATTGGCAAAAAATTGAACCAGCATTTTCACCGTAGGAATTTCCGGGCGTCTCTATCTCTAAAAAAGGCTTGTCATTCCTTTAGAACTCAAAAATGTAATTTTTAATGATTTCCTTGAAATACATTTGTGGTAACAAATGTTCTTTATATCTGACCCATTTGATTTATTTATTTTAATTTTCGTTTAACATTTAGTATCTGAGGCCATTATTTCCAGAATAAAAGATGCAAGGAAGTCCTATCAGTTGCCTGTTTAAACAAAAAAGAGATGAAACCTGTTCTTTTAATCCTGCCACAACTGGTGCTTTTTTTGAGAAACTATATATTTCAGTCTTTAGAATACTCAGTGTTCTTCAGATTATGTGTACTAAAATGAAGGTATTCCAGTGCAGTTTTAGGCCCAAGAAAAACTCAATTTTACGATATATGTTAAAATTATTTTTATTAAATAGTTACCCGTTATAAAAGTGGGCATAATAGTATGCACATTATAAAAGTGTTTCCTCTTAGCCCAAGCAAGAAAGCCTGATAATGTAAAAGTGTTTTCTTGTCGAAATGTGTCTATTGAAATTCGACTGATTTTTCTCAAGGTGAGTTGGTGAAAATATTTGATCATTTATAATGTCATCTGAGCCAGCTGTTCTTCATCAGAGTCACTGTCACAAATATTCCCTGAGCTTGTGTCGTTGAGAAGAACCTCTGTTAGCAAATAAATCTGAGGGTGAGAGCAGTATTATCACTAAAGCATAGAGAACTCACAGTGGCCATGTGAATAGCAGAGGTTAACCATCTCCGTGAACACTGGTCTTCTAAGAATAACTCAAAGAATGCAGTGCAATTCAACATAGTTAGCTTTTTTCCAGAAAAGGAAGAAAATGGATAATGGATGTGTTTTCAGTCATTTGAGTATAAATTGGGGCTTTCTGCTCCACTTTTAACTTAGTAAAATCAGGCATAATTACAGTAACTTCTCATCTCTTTTTTGAGGACAAGAAGCAGTTTTTTCCCAAAATGACATTGATTCATTACTTATGTCCAAATAATTAAGTAACTGACAAATAATTAGTATAACCCAAAATCTATTCAATGAGAACACTTTAACAATTCAAAATGTTGGTGTCATTACACAAAAGGACCTGTTTGATGCTTCCTGGCAGAGTCCAATTTACATATGAATCTCTAAAGGGAGATCCATTTTGATGAATTGCTTTAGGTTCCACACACAAAGAAAGCACAAAGTACAGAGGGCCCTCCATATCTGCAGGTTTGGCATCTGTAGGTTCAACCAACTACTAATGGAAAATTTTTTTTTTAATTCCAGAAATTTCTAAAATTGAAGTAAAACTTGAATTTGCCACATGTAGGCAATTATTTAAATAGTATTTACATTGCATTAGGTATTATAAATAATCCAGAGATGATTTAAGGTACAAGGGTGGGGTAGGTAGGTGTTACGCAGATATTGTACCATCTTATATAGGAGCTTGAGCACCTATGGGTTTTGGATTCAAGGGGGTCCTGGAACCAGCCCCTCATGGCTACTGAGGGCCGACTGTTCCCCGGACACTCAGCGTGGTCGCTCTATTTATCATCTCTGAAGTCCTGTGCATTCCCATCCTGTCTCCTGACATTTGCAGGTTAGTAGCCACCCCTCTGGCCCTTCCTGTTTTCCTCTCCACGGCGCCTACAGCTCGGTGGAGGCTGAGGTGCAGCCCCCAGAGCCCAGCGCTCAGGGCCGCGTGCTTCCGTCTTCACTCCGGTTCTCACAGTAGACACAGCTCACTTCCCCATAAGTAACAGTTCACCTCCATCACAGCCGCTTCAGGGAAGACGCCGTCCTCCTGCATCCCAGCTCGAGCTGTGACGACGTCCTCTCACAAAGCCCGCGCCTCCCACACCTGGCAGTTAGCAGTCCGTATGTTTTCTCACGTCTGACTTCTCACGAACCTTGAATCTGTGTTACTCTTACTCCTACCACCTCACATATAGTAGTCCCCCAGTAAACGCTGGTTGTTGAGATGGATGGACAAATGTGTCTGGGTAGATGGACAGACAGACGATTGTCATCGCCTCCTTAGTCTCACCTTTGCTTGTGGTCCTGCCCTCCCCCTGGGTCCTTCCCTTAAGTAATGTGTTTTTCATATTACTTCTAGTCTGTACTTTCTGGCATCTAAAGCCTGATTGATACTACTGCTCGGCCATCCCTGGAGCATGAGAACTAGTTTAGGAGTTTAGGAGGATAAAGGTGAGATTCTTCTGAGTGGTGTCTGAAGACTTTCTCGATAGCATCTTCAGCCTCTTAACTCCCTTTCCTTCCCACATTATCATTTTACTTCCATCGATCCCTCCACTGCAGTTCCTTAAACATAACAGGACTTGAACTGTGTGGCTTTGTATGTGCTCTTGGGTCTCTTCGAATGCCTTTTCTTGTTCTGTCCCTGCCCGTTCTTGTTACTGTTTATTCTTCAGTCGTGAAGCCTTCCTGATCCTCATCAGGCATAGGCAGCAGCATCCTGGGTGCCCTGAAACCTGCCTCAGAGTCAACTTACTTGTCTTTGTCCCCCATAGACTGGATTTCTTCAGGGCAGGGACTGCATCATTTTTTAAAACATTAGTTTGCCCAGAGCCTATCATGAGGCCTGACATTTTGGAGCTACTAAATAAACATATGAGGTTGACTTTTACTAATGCCAGCTACCTCTGTCATTCCATGTGTCCTGTGCACTGTTAAACATACTTCATGACATGAAGTCAATTGTAGCAAACGCTTGATATGAACTAATAAATATGAAAGACAATGCAGTTTAATTAGAAGACCATTATTCTGAGATGTAAAATACTCAGTTTCTAATCCTCCTTATTGTCTACATCACTATTTTTGTGTAAACTAACTTTTTTAGCTTCTTCATCTGCAAAATGCAGGTATTTTACCTATAAATCAGCAGGATGGACCAGATGCTGTTCTAACATCTTTTCCAACTTTAAAATTCTTTGTTTTTGATTGTTTTCTGAAACTGACTTGCTTTCCACTGTCACCCTATACATGTTCTTTTAATAAGAAACTGTATTTTCATCAAATGGAAATCTTGATACTGAAAAGAGGGTCACAGAATAAACAAAGCAAGCATTCTAATGAGAGAAACAAACTAAAGGTGAATGGCTATGAATCTTTCAAATTCTGAAACAAATTTTGAAAAATAGTTTTAAAAATGAAATCTTTTTTCAAGTGCAAACTCACCTCTCAAGATGTATAAACTAAAATTGTCTTAGAAATTTTAATCATATAATTTTCCCCCTCATTTATTTCATTATGATTGTGTCAGCCATCTATTCATAGGAGGTGTTTACCATTCACTAACATCCCTTGCTATCATAATGTTGTGTGATCATTCTAAGCTTTTGAGCCTGAGCTGATGGGTTAATCACCTTTAAACATACGTACGGTGGAGCCTTCTCGATGAAGGTGTACGAGTTCATCAGACTATGAAAGCTCTTTCAGGTACTTGATATGCTCTGATTACCCAGCTGTATGATGTTTACTGAACAGAATGTGGAATTATCCGCAAACCACCCCATTTGGTGTGGGAGTGCCACCTTGAGCACGGTGTGGGGTGGCTGGCACATGGAGGGACTTGCGTGTGTGAGAGGAGGAGACGCAGGCTCCTCGAGGCTGCGGGGGTGTAGGGAGTAGCAGAACCAGGTCCGCCTGAGCAGAGTGCCCGGTGCTGTTCCCTGCAGGCCCTCTTCTCAGGCCCTGTCCGTGGACGATCGGATGCGCGGCGGGGCACGCTGCTGCCCCGTCCCCACAGCACTACCCACGCAGTAGGGAGGAAGGGCGTCCTGCACTGTGCCAGGACAGGCACCCATCCCACGGCCTGTGCGCTGGAAAGGGAGTGAGCTGAGATCGCATCCCAGGCTCCCTAACCCGGAGTCTGAAGCTTTTATCCATAGTGTTCTAACTTGAATAATGTCATGACCTAGAAAGAAGGAGGAAATAGATGAGGAAAGAGTAGAAGCGCCAGAACTGGCAGCCCAGTCACAACTGTGTCAGCACCTCCCCAGCCGTGGGCCTTCCAAGGCCATGGCTGATCACAACTGCATGTCAGCACCTCCCTCGCCGTGGGCCTTCCAAGCCGGTGGCCTGTCTCACTACTGCAGAGGCTCCCAAGCTTTCTAGGTGCTTCTCTGTGAGTGCATCAACTTCAGTCTAAAGGTCAGAAGTCACTGCTTTAATTTATTATATGTTTAGAAGGACAGCACCTGATGCAGATGGTTTCACTTGGAAACCATCAGAGAAGTATAGAATAGTACTCTTCTGTCTTCTAGTATTTTTCTGATTCAGTAAAGACAGAATAACAGAGTACTCTTCAACTTCTAGAAGTTGATGGAAGAAAAGGAAACTGCCATTTGTTGGGTATTTACAGAATATATTAGTGTGCTGGGCACTTTACCCTATATCATCTTATTTAGTCCTCACTTCATCCCCGTGAAGTGATCTCCAGGCAGTTGAGAGAAGATAGCTAAGTTTTCCTAAATCACACTTCTAGTTAGTAATAAAACTCACACGCCCTTACTTCCTCACAAGCACGTTTCTCAGCTCTTTGCATGGATCTGTCATATCTGGAAAACACCACCATGAGTTAACACTTCCTAGTGGCATGCCGCTGGTCAGGGCAGAGCTAGAATGTAAAGCCGGGCAGTCTGGCTTGAGAGCCTCACTCTTAGCCAAGACCCAGTGCTTCCTGGACAAGCCTGTTTCATCTAATTTAAAACTCTGTATTTGTAAACAGAGGAATTATCAAATGAAGGGGAAAATTATTTCATCACTTCAGACATAAGGGTTGTTATATGAAACTTACTAGAGCAAGCAGTCCATGACTGAGTAATTTACTGGTGTTACTAGTTCTTCTGCAACTAGTATTTCCTCATGGGGCTTCTTATGTTGGTTAACCTAACCCAGGTTTGAAGAGTCATAGAGACAGTTTGAATGGGAGAAACCTAAACTTTGTGTTGTACATGTAGGCCACCTTTTCTGCCTGTTCTGTAGATCAGGCTCATTAAAGCTGTAGAAGAAACTTGTCTCCAGAAAACACTACACAGACAGTGTCCCTGTCTGTAAAATGGCACCACGGGGAACACTGTTTCTCCATCTGCCCGAAGAATAAACCCTTCTGAAGTATAGTCAATTAGGAACATCAGTGAAAGCCTTTAGGGAAAAACCAAATATATCTTTAAAATGTACATGTCATTCTTTAATATAGCTTCTGTTTAAAGACTCAGTGAAAGCACATTCCTCATTCTTCTGAGAGCTCACCTGAAGTTTTAATTATGTGACTAGTCTGGGAGTTTTGAGTACAATGAGAGTTCTACTGACGCAGATTTTCCCGTTGCAGTGACTGCTGGTATAATTTTTTGACAGTTAACTAATCTCTAAACTGCTTCAATTATCTTGTTTTCCATAGCGAGAAATTTAATTAAAACAGTACAGATTGTGAAAAGGTTATTTATGAAAATGCATTTTAAATGTGAATTGAAAAGCCTAGGGACACCTTTTTATTTTAGATAAAAAGATGAAGGTTCTGTAATTTTTTTATCTCCATTTTACCAGAAGCAAGAATAAGTACAGTGTGCAATTTACTTGAAATGTCTATCAGGTGCTTCACAAGTCTGTCTCTTTCCTAAACTACTTGAAAAGTTGACCTATTTTAGAAATGCAAAACTTTAGAAAATAATTTCAGATTTTAAACTTCTAAATATGAAGGGATTTTGTTTTTCCTTCTTACTTTAAGCAAAAACAACCCCAGAAAAGTGCTTTGTTCATGAAGCAGAGGACTCTGAAATGACAGTGTCTCTGAGGCCTGGAAAGCAGATCCTGCCTCACTAATGAGGAAGGTTATCTGAGCTAGCATGATGGATATGTCCTAGCCCTCAGGTGGGTTAGTCCTGAGGCACTAGATTAGTCCTCTGTTACAATGAATTTCCTACAGGAACCTGCCATCTTAGTGTTATTGTTTTCCCGAGCCTTTAATCAGCTTGCATAGAGCTCAGTCCTGCCTGCAAGTAGATCCCAGTCTACAGAGGACCCGTTGAAGCCTTCCACAATCCCCTGTATGCGCCAGGGGCTCCCTCTCTATTATTTGGGTCCATGTGTGTGCGTCCTAGTTAGGGTGCTCACCTTGGAGTGATAGGGTCACTCCTTTACTTGTCAGTTTTCCTGTTTTATTCTGAGCTGATGATAGGGCCATGCCTTTTTATCCACAGGGCCCCGCATCCAGTGTGTAATCAGTGTTTGATTTCTTGACATGGAAACAAAGTACAGTGACTCTTCAGGATAAGAACACCTGCAGTTGACTTACATGAGTATTTAGGGGGACATCTAGAGATACCCTCATAGTGTGACATTATCTTGGGGAACCTCAGTATAGGGTCAGGCAATGTATCACAGTGTTTAAAAGCAAGGTCGGGAACCAGACTGACTAGTTTCAAATCGCTGCTGTGCCTTTAATTGCTGTGTGACCTTAAGCAAGTTGCTTAACTACTTTATACCTCAATTACTAATCTGTAAATGGAAATATTAGTACTTATCACATAGGACTTTTAGGAACTATTCAATGCTATTCACACCCACCAGGAGGATTACAGTTAAAACAATCAAGTGTTAACTGGAATGAGGTGCTGTAGGAATTCTTACCCACTGCTTTGGGAATGTCAGTCCATACAGCTGTGTTAGAAAAGGGTTTGGTGGTTTGGTACCACATGTTAAAGCTAAAAACAGGCCTTCTTCCCAAGGCACAGCAGTTCTGCTCTGGCAACCACAACAGAGACCCATAAGACTTAGATAAAAAGTGTGTAGGCAAAACTTAAAAAGCATTTACAACTGGGCTGGATAAGGACGTGATAGTACAGTCATATAGGCAAGCTTTCAGGCCACGAGAAGGAACCAGTGGTTGCTGCCTGCAGCACAATGGACAGATCTCATGAGCATGAAGCTGATTGAAAGAAATCAGGCACAGAGGGCTTGCCACTCTGATTCCATCTTTATGAAGCTCAAGAGCAAGTAAACCTCACCAGCGGTGTGGAAAGTCAGGATGGCATTCCTTCTGGGGGGAGGTAGTAACTGAGGATGCGCCCGGGGGAGCGTCCGGGGGATGAGATGCTCCCTTCCTTGATCTGGGTGCTGATGACACAGCTGTGCTCCCTGAGCTGCGCACCTGGGTTTCGTACCTTCCTGTGACTTACATTATGCTTGAATAAAAAGCTGAAAACATGATCGGTTTGTGTATTAAAAGCATTGTACTAGACAGACTAGATAGTCTTGTTTATAACAGAAGAGCACGTCTTTCATCAAGCAGATTTGTTCAAGCTGAGCAAACCTTGAGCACATCTGGTCCCTCTACCATTAGACCAGATGATAACCTGAAGGTTTCTGGGTGAGTCTACAAGCTGAGCAAGGAGTAATGGTAATGCTAACCTCATGAAATTCTGATAGGGCTGTCTTCACTGTGTAGCAGCCTCTGCGCTGTGAATCAGGTGTGCGTCTTGGTGGGCCAGGGGCCCTTTCCTCTTCCTCCATGGGATTGGAGGCCCCTGGGGCCTCTCTCCCGGCCAGTCATGCCACGACCCGTGGGAGAATGGGAGCACCCAAGTAAACCCTTCACTACCAGTCAGTCACCATTCCGGAAGTGTTCACTGAAGTCTTCCTTGTGCCAGGCCCTAGGGACACTAGTAGACAAGGTCGGTGAAGCCCCTGTTCTCAGGGAGACTGCATTTCTAGTGGATGATACAGGTAATAATCAAATACACTGGGTGTTTGATAGGAATTGGGGTTCCTCATCTGAATGACAGCACACAGAAAATGACATGCATGATTATTTCCTTAGCTTTGTGGGTGCGGTACCAACAACCGCTGCTCCGCATGCTCTGGAGAGACGCAAGCCCACTCCAGGCACAGCAGGCACTGTGGGCGCCGGGCCTCACTCTCTGGGGGAACCCTGGTTGAGATAGGCTGTGAGAGCATCTCCTAGTTCCTGAAGAGGCAGCTGAGAAGCTGAATTGAGCCTCAGAAGAAATCCAGAGTTTGAGCAGGTTAAGTAGTTGGAGTCCACGGCCCCCAAGTTTGGGTGTAGGAGGCTGATAAATCCCCCCAGCTTTGAATGGGAACCCAGAAAAGCTGTCCTCCCAGGGGAAGGCTGCTTGTCATCATGGCCTGGTGTGGGGTGTGGTGTGAAGCTGGGACTGTGAGTCCTCCTGTCTTCCACCAAGAGCAAGTGTAATTCTCTCTAGAAAAACACTACAGTGTGCGCCTTCAGTTATTTCTCTTGTTCTTCATATATAATTGCAATTAATCAAAAATTATAGGCACGCAAGATGAGGAACCAGTAAAAACAGACCATAATAGATTCATATAGCAGACACAAACTTTATGTTCTTAATAGTCATGGGATTAAAAAGATAAACTTGATGATTTAAGCAGAGAACTGGAAAATATAGAAAACAAATACTCTAGAATTGAAAAATATAAAAATAATGAAATTGTTTTAGTTTCAGGTTAGATACAGGTAAGGGAAGAAATAGTGTATTGGAAGTTAAATCAATGAAACAAATGAAAACCTGGCCAGCCCTGGAGATGGCGTGAGGCACCAGAGCCTCCAGTGGCGCCTGCTGGAGGCCCCAAAGGCCCCCGAGACGTGGCTCCTGCGCTTCCCTCCCTGGCTCACCCCACGTGGCCTTTCCGCCTGCGTTCTTTCTGCTGGAAGTACCAGTAGCACCACCAGCAAAATGAAAAATCCACATTCGCGGCTGCTTATTTCTTTTGCATTTGTACACAGTCTTTTCTGGGAGGACTCCTGGCACCTCTCCGAGATCTCCAGCATCCCCGCTCCCCTGTGTCCCTGAGGAATGAGGTGTGTCTGTTCTCCTCTGGAATGGAAGCTGCTTGAGGACAGAGGTGCTTGTTTTGTTCTGTTTGTTCAAAACAGTATTCCTCAAGGGCTCAGAGCACTAGGCATTCAACAAATGCCAGCTTCCTGGGGAAAATGGAAAAACCGACATAAAAATCCTTACCAGAGGTACATAATGTGGGCTTAATAAAGTTGAGTTACCCCCTTTTCTCATCTTTGTGGGATTTTTGGTTTAATTTTCTATTTACAGTTTTCTTTCTCCTTTGTGGAATTTCTAAGTTAACCTCTTTGTTATTTTCTGTATTATATTACATTGTATTCCTTGTCAAATCTAAATAAGTCTAGCTCTATCTCAGTGAGAGACAAACAGAGGAGGGAAGACATTCTATGAATAATTGATGGAGATCTGTTTTTAAAAGCTGTGGCCAAATGTGGATAGAATTACAGCTACTCTTGGTCAGCCATTCTTTTATCTAAAAATCACAGTAGTAGTTAATACTCTTATTTGCAGAATGAAGATGTAGACATCACAGTTTAGACGGTATTTTAAGAATTTATCACATTCACCAAAAGAAGGCTACCTGGGTAACTCTGATGTTTCTCTGGCCTAATAGCTTGAGAGTGTTAATGGGAATTAGTCTTCAGTAAACTGGAACCAGGTTTATTGGGCAAGAGCTGTGCCAGACAGCCTTCATGTATATTTTTGGGGTTAGTTCCTCCCACAGCCACTGGAAACAGCCAGGGGATGAATTAAGATCACAAAATTGAGGTGGAAGGAGGGCAGGTGATTGCCCCAAAGCCACACAGCCAGATCAGAGGCAGAGCTGGAATCAGAACATGGGCGTCAGGCTCTGGAGACTGGATAAAGGGGTTGTGTGAGTCTTGAAGCTGTGTAATGCATCCCTCACAGCCGTAGCTCAGCACGTGGGGGTGCAGCCTGATTGTTGAGTTAACGGTGTCTTATTTAAATGATTATAGGGGACAGATTCTTATTTAGAGTTGTTTTTAAAATTGTGATTTTGTCCTTAATTATAAAATAACTTGGCTATGTGATGTGTTCACGGTCATTGGTGATACTCAACAAGGATATTACTATTCAGAACCTCAGCAAAAATGAATTTTTCAAAAGACTATTCTTAGCTAATGTGTGTGTTTGATAAACTCAAAATAATCATAAGCCTAGATTTAAATAATCTTTTAACACTCTGTTTTACATATTTTGTTTATACATTTGTACATTTGTGTTTTATACATTTATACATTTTGAAATGACCAGGTTTCACCCTAATTATAGTGAGGTGGTGTATAGTTAGCATAATTGTCTCCTTTTAAAAGGACCCAAAACCTAAAGATTATTTTAAAATCACTTTTGTAAATTCTCTGTTTAAAATGCTTTTTCCCATCTTAAATTTCATGCTTGATTTTACTTGTGACAGAAATAGAATTAAATAGGTCATGCTGTTTCCTTTATCCTAGAACATCTTTTCTCTTCAAAGCAAGATTTCTTGGTATCGGGTCATATGTCTGTGGTTTTCAGGTTGGGAATGGCAGGTGAAGGATCTTTACTGGTGTTAGAGCATGTTTTGCCTACTGTGGCCCCCCTGACGCCTACCAAGTGTCCAGGTCACCCGGTCAGCTCCATTTAGACGTCTTCCTTATCAAAGATGAAAGTGCAGAAGTAGAGCTTGACAAATAAGTCTCTTGAATGCTGCAAGAATGTTTATTAATATCCTTTTATTTCTTGTCCATCTTTGTTCCCTCTTTTTAAAAAAAAATATTTATTTACTTTCGGTTCTCTGGGTCTGTGTTGCTGCGCTTGGGCTTTCTCTAGTTGTAGCTAGTAGAGACTCCTCTCTGGTGGTGGCGTGCGGGCTTCTCCTTGCGGTCGCTTTTCCCGTGTGGAGCACGGGCTTCAGGGCCCACGGGCTCAGTAGTTACAACTTTGAGCTCCTTCCTCGCTTTAACCATTTGTTGATCCTTTGCTGGCTGACCACTCCAGCCGTTCTCAGCCAATGATCTCATCTCTATCTTGCAATAAAATAGCAGGTATCAACAAGAATCCACTCCACTCCCTCCCAGAAGCCACATTTATCCATATTCACACTCATTTTTCAAGGTACTCACCTGTACCTTGGCCACACATAGTCTGTATATGGGTATCTCAGGCTCATTGTGCCCCGCCTGCATTTGCACCACCGCACGCCCACCCGACCCTGGACGAGAAGGGGTCTTATGCCTGTCCCTCCGTTGTTTTGCACCTGCTGTTGATTCTGCCTGATTTTTAATAAATCTTACCAGCTGCTTCTGCTTTTCTCTGCTTTTGTCACTTCTGGGACACTTTGTTCCGCTTTGCCTTTGGGGCTGTTCTGTGTTAGCCCGATGCCATAGCAGCTCGCGTGTTGCCTGATGGTTCTCCCTTCAGTCACCTGTCATCTCTGTCGGAGTCCTCACCAGGCCAGGACACCCCTTCCCTCTCTGGTGCTCAGCAGGAGTGCCAGCCACAGGGGAGGGGCTCAAGGGAGGCGGTGGTGTTGGGTTGTTGTTTTTTTTATGTAGTAAAAATTACTTTTTTTGTTGTTAAGAATGATAGTTGCTTTCTTAATTTCTGAATTTATTAATTCACGAGAATTGTAATATCTCATTTTGCTACTTATAACTAAAATCATCTCAATTTTTGTTTTATATTGTTTGTTTGTTTGAATCTTATCTGCTTCAATCTTATCTTATGTTTCTCCTCCTTGCATTGGTCATTAGAAGATCATAGTTATGTTAGCAACCCACTTTCAGCTACTGCAAGAGACATTGTGGCTTTCCCGTATGTTCCAAGGATATTTTTCATGTTTATTCTTCCTCTGCCACTATTTAATGAGTATTCCTTTTATATTTATCTGTTTTCAAAAATTCTGAATACATACCTCTTCAATAAATACTCAGTTCCTCCATTGTGAAAAACATTTAAAAATCTCAGGTGACCATGTACAAATTGTATAAGCCTACTTCTATGTTCAAGCTGGTTTTAGAAAAGGCAGAGGAACCAGAGATCAAATTGCCAACATCCGCTGGATCATCGAAAAAGCAAGAGAGTTCCAGAAAGGCATCTATTTCTGCTTTGTTGACTATGCCAAAGCCTTTGACTGTGTGGATCACAGTAAACTGTGGAAAATTCTGAAAGATATGGGCATACCAGACCACCTGACCTGCCTCTTGAGAAACCTATATGCAGGTCAGGAAGCAACAGTTAGAACTGGAAATGGAACAGACTGGTTCCAAATAGGAAAAGGAGTACGTCAAGGCTGTATATTGTCAGCCTGCTTATTTAACTTATATGCAAAGAACATCATGGGAAATGCTGGGCTGGAAGAAGCACAAGCTGGAAACAACATTGCCGGGAGAAATATCAATAACCTCAGATATGCAGATGACACCACCCTTATGGCAGAAAGTGCAGAGGAACTAAAAAGCCTCTTGATGAAAGTGAAAGAGGAGAGTGAAAAAGTTGGCTTAAAGCTCAACATTCAGAAAACTAAGATCATGGCATCTGGTCTCATTACTTCATGAGAAATAGATGAAGAAACAGTGGAAACAGTGTCAGACTTTATTTTTTTGGGCTCCAAAATTACTGCAGATGGTGATTGCAGCCATGAAATTAAAAGATACTCCTTGGAAGGAAAGTTATGACCCACCTAGATAGCATGTTAAAAAGCAGAAGCATTACTTTGCCAACAAAGGTTCGTCTAGTCAAGGCTATGGTTTTTCCATTGGTCATGTATGGATGTGAGAGTTGGACTGTGAAGAAAGCTGAGCACCGAAAAATTGATGCTTTTGAACTGTGGTGTTGGAGAAGACTCTTGAGAGACCCTTGGACTGCAAGGAGATCCAACCAGTCCATCCTAAAGGATCAGTCCTGAATATTCATTGGAAGGACTGACGCTGAAGCTGAAACTCCAATACTTTGGCCACCTCATGTGAAGAATTGACTCATTGGAAAAGACCCTGATGCTGGGAGGGACTGGGGGCAGGAGGAGAAGGGGACGACAGAGGATGAGATGGCTGGATGGCATCACCAACTCGATGGACATGAGTTGGAGTATAACTCCGGGAGTTGGTGATGGACAGGGAGGCCTGGTGTGCTGCGATTCGTGGGGTCGCAAAAAGTCGGACACGACTGAGCGACTGAACTGAACTGACTCCTACAAAGACATTGTCATCCGTTTGAATTAATATTTGTCTCACACAATTAAATGCATTATACTTTAACTTGCTGTTTAGATAGTTTTGCTTTTCTAAATTAAATAAATTGAGGTACGGTATTTAGATGCTTCTTCAAAGAGACTAACCAAGGTCATCACTTTAAAATCTTGTCTAAAATCAGTGACAGTAAAACACAGAAGCCCATTTGTCTCCAGATCTTTCCTCTTACCCCTTGATCACATTTCTCCACTCCAAGAGATCTGTGGTAATCATTAAATTGATTATCATTGATAATACTGATGTTCCAGAAATAGTTAGATTATATCCTCGCTCTTTTAAATGTTAACGAAATATCAGTAAATGCAAAGTCACTGTAATTGATTACCCCCAGAAACTTAGAACTCAGTTGTAGAGCAGAATTCACACTTTCATGGATATAAATGTCATTGAGCAGCATATGTAATTTGATCTTACAGAATGGTCATTTCTCTGGACCTTTTTCACTTCCAAAATAGCTTTGAAATAACCATCGTGTACTTATTATCACATCTGCACAGTGTCCTTAGAATGTCCCTGTAGAACCAGGAGGATGACTTTAACTCTTGTCGCATTGTCTTTCTGTTGTTGAGCTATGACCATTCTTCATCAGTTCATCTATTCTGGATGCTCGACCATTATCAGATGTGTGATTTGCAAATATTTTCTCCCACACTGTGGATTGTCTTCACTTTCTTCCTAATGTTGTTTGACAGAGAAGTTTTTAGTTTTGATGGAGTCCATTTTATCTGCATTTTTTGTGTTGTTTTGCTTTTGTTAGCATGTCTAAGAAACTAATAACTAAGATAACAGAGACTAACTGCTCTTGAACCTCACTAGTGAAATTTTCATTTGAGTTATACTTTGTACTTCAAGAATTTCTTTTGATTTTTTTCTGTATTAATATTCTCTGTTTTGGTGAGGCATTGTTCTCATACCCTTCTTTAGTTTTTTCCATGCAATCTATCTTTTCGTTCCTTGAATACACTGCAGATAACTGATCTATATCTAGTAAGTGCACTGTCTCTGTTTCTGCAGGGACAGTTTCTATTGACTACTTTTTCCCTTGTTTACAGACTATACTTTTGCATTTCTCTGTACATTGCGTATTTTCATTTATTTAAAACTGGACATTTAATAAATAATATTTCCGTGTGGGAATCAAATTCTTCACATTTTGGGCTGGGACTTTAGTTACTTTTCCAAATTTATATTGTAAAGTCAGTATTTATCCTTCATTGCCATGGAAGTGTCTTCTCTGTTAGTGTAGTGCTTAGCTGATGACTGAACAGAGATTTTATCAAATGCTTAGAAACTAAGTCCCTCATCTTTGCCAAGAGCCTGTGACTACATGTTGGAGTATGTCTTCAACACTCAGCCAGTCAGTTTGCAACTAACTCTGGCTTAGCCTTGACTGTCCTTCTTACACTGAACTTCAAGGTCAGCCAGAGGAGAGCACTCAGGACCTTCTCAGGTCTGTCCTAGGCAGCTGTATGACATGGTACCTAATTCCAGAACTACTGATTTCCAGCTTTGCAAAGCCCAAATGGATCTCGCATTCCTCTACTTTTCCTTGTAGTCTGTTGTTTGCACCAATTTTCCTCCACACCTCAAGCAGCTGAGATCATAAACAGTTGCCCCTAGTTATTTTCTCAGAGATCCTCAGGGAGAAGGCTTTGTACACTGGATGAGCTCCAAGTGGGGTCCGATAAAGACAGTCGTCTGGGAATGGGGTTTGGAAAGCGCTCCACCCTGCCTGCCCCTACCAGTAGCCTCAGGCCTGCTACTTTCCTGCTTGATTGATTGGGGCTCCTACAGAGCTAGGGTGAGAGATGGGAATAGAACAGGTTAAAACATCAGAGCTCACTGTTCTTTCCAAGATACAGCCAATTTTTTAAAAATAAATGCTCCCTACATCTCTGTCAGCCTGTGGTTAATTTCCAGAGTTCTAAAAATGTTCATTCTGACAGTTTTTGCCAGTTTCTCTTTGCTTTTTCAGAGGGAATTTTTGGAGATTCTTACTCTGTCATTTTCACTGATGTCACTTTTATATTTTTCTTTACATTATAATTAGATATAGAGTTCAATGGTAGCTGAATTAATAAAGATTCACTGAAACTGGAATGCTTCTTTCTTTCCAGAAACTTCTCTGAACTTTTTGTCCTTCTGTTGTATTTTAGGACTATGATGACGGATATGGCACTGCTTATGATGAACAGAGTTATGATTCCTATGATAACAGCTATAGCGCCCCAACCCAAAGGTAAGCGTCACTGTTTCTGAACAGACCCCACAGCAGACACTTGTGCTGTCCACAGTTTATAGCCTCTCGGAGAAGGATGACAACTGGCCAGGGAGGGCGACCCGACTTGGCCTTTGTTTTGTTTTAATTGGGAAAACTGTCTGTCCTACCAACCAGCATGTATTGCATTCAAATTTACTGTAGTGCTAAAGCAATGCGTCTTGGAAAATAAAATGTGAAACTTTTATTTTCTCTAAAAATGTAGTTTAAGCATTCGGTGTATTCTAAGGAAGAACAGTGTGTGCCAGGTCTGTGGCTCTCGAGTCCAGAGGCTCCAGATTACCTTAGAAACATGTGACTTTCCTGCTTCGTCAGTGCAGGGGATGGGAGTGATGGAAGTTTTGTTTGGTGTTCATAAATCATTTCTGCTTCTTAGCAATAGTGCTCTTGTTTTCTAACAACTTCAGATTCCCGTTTGTGAAAAATGAGTGGGTTCTGATTCGTTTTCTGAAAAACTGTTTATTTAGAAACGAGTGTTATCAGAGCGGAAACACAGCTTTATAGTCATGGCATAGTAGACCTTGATGTTCATTAGTGTATGAAACCTGTGTGTTCTGTTCAGAATCTTTTCCTAAATCCTGAGAAACCTCTTGCTTTATGCTTAAAATTCTAAGTGGAAGAAAAAGATAGACACACACAAGCCAAAATGTTGGCTGTATGAGGCATAAACTTCAATAAATATGTACTACATAGGTTTTTTGATGAAGCATAAATTCACTCTTGAGCTCATGTGGGGCAAGGCAAGCTTTAAGCAGGTCAGCACTTGGGTCCTGAGGTGGGCAGGGATGTACTTTCTTCTCATTTTGTTCATGCCAAGTTTTTCTCCAGTATGGTGTATCAGAGATTAGTAGCCTTTAAACTTTGACTCCCAGCTGGTCTCCTTTCCAGGAAGCCTCGTGCATGGTGTTTGCATCCTTGAAGGTGTGGGCACACCTGTAGCGGCTTGCACACAGTGAACAGCAGACAAGACTGTGTGTTTCTCCTCAGTGTTCTGGCAGTTTTATGAAGTATGAGGGGCTGTTCCCATTACATAGATGAAGAAAAGAAGCGCAGAGCATAAGTTTAAGTAATTAGTCAAAAATCATACATGGAGTACAATCCTTTACTCACATGTCTTGTTTAATCTGAACGGCAACACGGGAGTTAACATGTCTGTCATACGGATGATGAAACCGAGGTTGAGAGAAGTAAATAGCTAATGCAGAGTGTGAAGCTGACTTGGAGAGCTTGAGGTCTGCCCATATTAAACTGTGATAACATAGTAATATGATTGATCACAAGCATTCATTCCTGTGGTCATTTATTCAGCCAGTATGTATTAAATGTCCACTACATGTTTTAAATGTAGGCACTGTGATCAATGTTGGATTACAAAGATTATTGAGACAGAGACCCTCTCCTTGGGAGGTTCACAGGCTAGAATGAAATACAAATATTTAAAAGCAATGTGATATGGTAACCACATGAGGGTTTGAGAGAAAATAGTGCTAAGAAGACAATGCTGGAGTCTGATGGGGAACACGAGGGACATTTCACTGAGAGAGTGAAGGGCTAGTAGGGGTCACGAAGGTACGGAGCCCGAAGGACGTCACCAGAGCCAAGCACAGCATGGAGCGTGTTGTCTGGGCTTGATGGCGTGACGCGCAGGAGAGGAGGCGAGAGGGCGGTGACCGCATCCTCCCGGGCTTGGGGCACAGGCTCCAGACCGTCAGCAGCACTAGGGAGCCACCGACAAGGTGCAGGTTAGGGAGTGGCGTGTTCACACTTGGGTTTGAAGATTTAACCAGAAGGCCGTGTAGAGGCCAGGTTCATGGTGAGCCTGGAGGCAGAGACCAGTTAGGTGGCACCTTATAAATTATAAGCACTTTAAACATCAGGGAAGACTCACTTAAAAGGAACATCTTACCGATAGCCCAGCCACCTTCTTGGTCATGATCTTTTCAGTGCTACAACTCATCTCACCTGAAGGACTGCAGAGAATTGTGTGAGAATTGCACGTGCTGGCAAATGCAGAAATCACTGTTGGTCAGGTACTCTGAATATTCATTTAATCCTCATAACCTATGAAATAGGCATCAGTCCTTTTAAAGAAAGAAGACTGGTTTATAAAAATTAGGTAAACTTGCCTAAGATCATGCATCTTACAAGCTAAGGGGCCCAACTTTGGACCTCAGTCTGTCTGTCTTCCTCTTCAGCAATTACCCTAAGTCTTGATGAAGCAACTGCGTTACGGAATATGAGGAGGAAGTGTTTCCAGGAGCTGTGTTAATTTGCTAGAGTTACCATAACAAAATGCCACAGACTATTTTAAACAACAGACACTTATTTTCTCGGGTCATAGAGCCTAGAAGTCCGAGATGAGGGTGTTGGCAGGTCTGGTCTCTTCTGAGGCTCCCTCGTGGATGTGCAGCTGGTGCTGGCATGCTGGTCTTCACACAGCCTCTCCTCTGTGGGCACGCACCCCTGCTGCCTCCTTGTACCAGGTTTTCTCTCTTACAGTGACACCAGTCAGACTCACCGAGGGCCCACGGAAGCCCTCCTTTGACTTCATCACCTCTTTAAAGGTCCTGTGTCTGAACACACATTATAGGTACCGGGATAGGGCTTCAATTTATGATTCTGGGTGGACAGGTCAGTTCATAATATGTACATATTGTAACATTGGCTTAAGTACAACGCTGTATGTCTCGGAATTAGAAATCTAGTCTAAGCCAGTTAGAGCAAATTTTGAAATCATGTCCCAAATCGAATAGTGGGTACTGACCAGTGAATCTTCATCATTCTCATTGTCAGTACTGAAGGCTGGATGCGTGCTTGGTGTACTGGACCGTGGGCTTCACAGAGACTCTGCTCATTGTGCCCTGAGATGCTGCAGAATCCAAGTCTGAGCATGTCATTCCCGCAAGCAGGCTCAGAGAGGTCGGCTCCCCTGTCTTAACTCACAGGGCTGAGCAGTGGTAGACCCTCACTGACCCCAAGCATTCTCTTCGGTACTCTGCTCCATCATCTTGCAGCTCGCCTTTCGTCATGGTTCTGACTTCAGTTACTTAAATATGTTGACATTTCCCATATGCGTGCATGCCCAGTCACTCAGTCGTGTCTGACTCCTTTGTGACTCCATGGACTGTAGGTCCACCAGGCTCCTCTGTCCATGGGATCATCCCAGCAAGAATACTGGAGTGGGGTGCCATTTCCTCCTCCAGGGGATCTTCCCGACCCAGGGATCAAAGATCGAACCCAGGTCTACTGTGTCTCCCACACTGGCAGGAGGATTCTTCGCTTTCATCAAACCTGAGAATTCCATTTATCTTCATGCTAATGTTGCAGGCTAAAACTAGATGTCTACACTTCATGTGCTGTATCATTTTATCACACTTTTGTTGCAGGGAAAAAGTTTCTCTCAGGAGGTTTACAAATTAGGAATTTTCTCTATCAATTTTCAAATACCTTGTATGAAAATTAGGCTACAAATGAGAGTCCCTACAGAGTTCTAGAAAATTCAGCATAATTCAGCTACGTTTCCCATCAATGTTTGTAATGACCTCGTACCTCAGTGTAAAACGAGCGTTGTTTACCTGACTTCACACACTTAATGAGCAACAAGCTGTCACCTATTTCTGTGAAGAAAAATATGAACTGTTCTTTACAATATTAGCATTATTATAATATACATCGGCATAAAAATAGTTACTGATTCATCCCTGTGTGCGCACGGCCCTGGAGTAGCTGTGAGGAGTAAAGGAGCGGATGATAAATGGCCTCAGTGCTCAACCTGCACCTGCCCTGGTGTGACCCGGGCCTTCTCAACTAAGCGGGGTTAGTTTTCATTTGATGTCTTATTTGTCATTCTAACAACAGTCATAATTTTATAGCATGATGACTGTAGTTAATAATACAGTATTGAGTTTGGGAAATTTGCTAAGAGAGTAAATTTCAGATGCTCTCATCACACACACCATAGGTAACTATGTGATGAGATCTGTTAGTTACCTTGACTGTATTCAAATTTCAGAATATTTTAGTCTGTGTTTCTGAATATTTGTAAATTCTCTAAAAAATATTTGATTCCTCTAATGATCGATTGTAAGGAAAGTGGAACAAAAAGGGTTTCCAAAAAGTGCTAATCACCCCCTAAGCATAAGTGGATGACTGTGTAGTAACAGTTATTTTCTGGCGGGTTTAATGTTGACGTACTAATTTCCCATAGCAGTTTGTGGTTTGATGGTACTTTTACGTACTTATTTCATTTCATCCTCCACAATCTCTGTGATTTTCCTGAAAACACTTAGAAATACTGAAAAAAATTAGACATAAGAGCTGCTAGTTTGGGCAGAATCTATTAAGTCTTGCACTCAGCCGTCTATGTCCTTTATATGCGTTACCTCCAGTTTTCACAATGGCCCTACCTGCTGAGTTTTTCCATGTATAGAAGTTGAAGATGTGATGTTTAGCAACTTTCCCAAGAATACACTGCTGAAGAGTACTTAAGCTTAGGTTTTTGTCTGTCTAAAAACCATTATCCAGCTAAGAAAAAATTTTAGAATACAAAATTATTGACTTGTTTTTATGACAAAACAACACCTAAGCGCTTTTATCCAAATAGGCAGAGTAATGGAGGCTGTCAAGAAGCTCCACATATTCTAGCTGTGTTTTCAGACGCCAGTTGCAAGGAGAACAGTGAGCCAGAAGTTAATGCTGCCGTCTGCCTGCTCTCTAGTTTGCTGTGCTTCTCTTGGCAGCTTTAGCATTATATGTGCAGTAATGTCTTCTCAGGAGCTGACTTGAGAGATGTGAATATAATTTGTGATTTTCACCTTGGAAATGATGACGTGTTGTTCAGCTTAGGATGTAGCATTTCAGCATCAGTGAAATCACTGTGTATTGGAAGAGAGCGTCGTGTTGTTTCAGGGTTGGCTGTTTTGGACTTTTAAAAACAGTAATGGTTTGGCCTGGATTAACCACGCCTTGCAGAATTTTTGTGAAATATGCTTTCGCCTGGCCCAGGGTTTGACTGCTTGCTGCATGAGTGCTGAAGGAATCTCTTCAGCAGAAACTAAGCAGTGTAATGGTCGACGGCAAACTTCTCACCCAGTGGTGTGTGGGCACTGACCAAGTAACAGACAAACCAGCCCAGTTCATGCAGTAAAGCTGAGAGTGCATTCTCAGTCAAGGACCCTGCAGTAAGGAAAAAAGGAGGCAAGGCTACAGTAAAAATGCAGCTGCAGCCTAAAAGGGAAAAGGAGCAGTCTCAGAGCCAGAGTTGCAACGTGTACTAGTGTTGCTGCTAAGTATGTGCCCTGACCTCTGCTGCGGTGTTGGTTGTCTCAGGGTGAGTGTGCTTGTGCGCCCACACATGTATCCCCTCTGATCTTAATTTTAACTGTAAAAGTTAGATATTCTCACCCCCTTTTCTTGAGAACACTGAGACACAAGGAGTGGTTTAGTAAGTGGCCCGAGTCACTTGCTCAGTGACGATGCTGATCTCAGTCCATTTTCTTTCCTTCATAGTGTTTCTCAAGGAAGCACACCTATCACTGGTGTTTCACGGCATGGTTTCAGGTGGCACATGGGCAGACACTTTTAGTTTTAATGGTTAAATTTTAGTTATTGGGAAAGTATAGTTGCCATATCAACTACATGATTTTATGAATAGTATTGCTAAAAATTATAGTAAATTTACTGAAGTTAAAATAAAACCTATAATACAGAGAATAACATTAAGTCACTCACAGGATGAGTAGTGGACATAGATGGCAGACGTCCTGAAAGTGGTCCATGAAGGGCTGATGTTGGGCAGATACTGCCCATAGCACTTTCTTTTTTTTTTCAAGATTCATTAACATATTTTCAAGGAATGAGATAACTATTGAGTACTTATCAAGTATTAGCTAGTACATTCAGTGCTCTCATGTCTATCATTTTATTTAATTCCCAAGAACATCTGTAAGATTGTTAGTTTTACAAAGGAAACTAATGTTCTGAGAACTTGAGCTTGACCAGTCAGAAAACTATGAGTAGCAGTCAGGCCTCATATCCAGTTCTCTTTAACATCAAGCCCACATTCTTTTGCTTAACCTGAAAGCAACTAAGGGAAAAAAAGTCCGTTTGTATGTAGAAAATGCCGGAACCGTGAAGTGGCCGCGTGGAGTCTTCGCGCGTGAGCTGCACGGCAGGATGGAAGCCGCAGCGGGACACAGGCGTGCTAATGGCAGTAAATCAAGTGCCGCTGCCACTGCAGTCTTTCGTGTTCTTGAGAACACGTGAGATTTATCACCGAGGGCTGTGGGATAATGGTGGTGTGTGAGAACAGAGTCCGCCGGGGAGATGCACTACATCATTTGGATTTAGCACCGCCATCTGCTTAATAGCATCGAGAAGACGACAGCAGTGCTTATGATCAACCACTCAGAGCAGTGACAGATGCTGCTGTGCGGGAACGTGCCCGGGAAGAAGTTTCCTCACCACAGTGTAGACCCTAAACAGCGGGCTCGTTGGTTATCACGCCACCAGCTTTACACCTTCACTACCGGGTTTTAAGGTCTGTAGATAAAGATCTACTTGGTGAATCTCCCATATTTTCTTTCCCCATGTTTCATATGTTCTCAAAATGGGTTTTATTAGTTTTAGAATAATTTTCCTAACAAATTCTGCCCTCTTTTTAATGAAAGAAGTTGGTAGCCCTTTTTGTATTTCTTGACTCTTGAGTCACATGGTTTTGTTAAACAGACTGGAGGGCTCTGAAACCACTCAGACCTTGATTTGAATCCACTGTGTCACTTCCTCAACTGTAGGATTATGGCCAAGCTACTTGTTCACGTCTTCATTTTTCATTTGTAAAATGATGGCAAGAATATTTGACTTGTGAGATTGTAATTAAATGAGATAGGGAAAGCAGTATACAGAGCAGAAGTTTAGTAAACTTGCAAAGATGACATGTACCAGGAGCCGCACAGTGTTCTCAGCACTTTTCAGCCTTATAAGTAGGTTATTATCTTACCGCACTTCACAGATGAGGAAATCGAGGCCCAGAGATCATAGAACTTCCCTGAGGTTGTTGCAGAGTAAGTGCTGGGCTGGCACTGAGCCCTCCGCTGTACTGTGTCTCTGGGTAACTTGTCCTCATCAGTTTAGTTGTCCCATCTAGAAGCTTCTATAACCTTTTCCTGAGGAGAACTGCAGTCAATAAAATCTCAACAAAGAAACAAAATCATCCATGCCATTTTGATTCCTCATTTGTGAAACAAAAACTTATGGACAGCTTCATTTAATGTAGTCTGTCTACAGTCCTAAGATGTTTGGAAGCATAGACTTGAGGTCACAGCTTGAAGTTCCTTGTGAGGAATGATTTACAGTAGAGAATTTTTTTCAGACTCTAGTCAAACCTCATTTACTGGGCTTACAGCTTTAGAAGCAGAAGTAATTCACACACCATGCAGGTTCTGTTTTCCCTTTTATTTGACACTGTGAAGGGATGTGTTCTTTTGGAATTCTGAGTGTCCGTCAGGATCCTTGAAAGTGTTTGTAACCTTTGACCCAGTGTTTGCGCAATAAGTGCCTAAACTTAGTATACAGCGAGTGTTCAACAGTGTAAGGGCTTCCCTGCTGGCTCAGGCGTAAAGAATATGCCTGCAATGCAGGAGACTCAGGTTTGATCCCTGGTTCAGGGAGATTCCCCTGGGTAGGGAATGGCAACCCACTCCAGGAGTCTAGCCTGGCTAATTCCATGGACAGAGAGGAGCCTGGTGGGCTACAGTCCCTGGGGTCACAAGAGTTGGATATGACTAACACTTAACACAATGTAACACTTAACACAGTATAAGTATATTTAACTATTTAAAAAGAATAAACAGTTTCTGGCAAAGTTCAGGGAAAGAAATACATTTTAGATATGGGAAAAAAACGTATGCATGTCAACTTGGCCAAAGTAATGTAGATAAAGCAGCGCCTCAGGTTCGGCAGAATGGAGACTCGGTGAGTGGGAGTGAAGGGGAGGAGCCTGCCTCGCCGCGGCTCTCTGACCAGGGGCTGGGCTCGCGCGCCGCGGCTCTCTGCTTGAGCTTGCTCATCTGTATGAGGGACGCGATGGTTGCAGTGACTGCCTCTCAGGCTGTTGTCGTGTTAAGTGAGTTGATACACGGAAGGCGCCTGGCGCTTTGTGAATGGTCCCATTAGTTATTGTTAAAATTCTATAATTTTTTTTTTCATCTAAAAGCCATAGGGCTAAGTATCTTAGACTCAGGACTTTTGAATTTTAGAAAATGGTATTTTGCATGCTACATGTTCTACAACGCATTGCAGGGGGGTATTTGGGAGAGGGCATCTATTTGTGGTTCTCCAGGACAGTGATTGCCCACTGGGTTATCTGAAGTTTATGATCAAGGAAAATCTGATTACCAAGGGGGGACGGAAAGCATGTATGGCAAATTGAAGAACAAGGCGATTTGAAGCGGAGTGTATTCAGCCTTGGCAGTTTGCAATCCTACCAAGTATGGTTAGTGCCAGCAATTAATTTTTAAATAGTATAGCTCGAAGGATTAATACAGGACTCTCCCATCTATTAGCAGCCGTTGCATTAACAGGACCAGTCTTGATCTGGCCCTGATTTTTCTCTAACCTCATGTCAAGTCATGCACTCACCTAGTCTAACCTTATATTGAATTGTTCAGTCATGATTCGTTTATAATTTGCTCAGTCACAGATGAAATAGATCTCAAAGCATACATTATGTGAATAAACTTAATTTCGTCAAATTCTTCATGGCTCCTTCAGTAATTTTCACTTACAGTTTTTAAAGACAGTGTGGTTATTTGGCATATTTCTATAAAAATTGCTTGCAGTGTTTCTAGACTTTTCCCCACTGGTACAAACAGGGTGATTCCCTTTCTTCACGTTTTAGTCCTTGCCGGATGGGTTGCAGCAGAGCAGAGCTGCCTTGACTCAGTCGCCACTCCATCCAGCAGGCCTTCTTGGTAAACTGTCTGCCTCTGACATCCCCTTCTGTGTTTACAGAGTACTCAGCCAGCCTGTGTGTTTCTGGAATATAGCATGCTTGCTTCTGGTCATCACTCATACCTGCTGGACTTGAGAATCTCTCTCCTGTTTATATACAGAGGCCTTTGGTGGCAGAAACCCTTTTCTATTTGTCCTTTAATCCCCAGCACCTAGTATAGTACCAACCAGGAAAGGGACCTGTATGAGTTTTTCATTTCAGTTGGTAGCATTCAAGAATCCTACATCTGTTCTAAAAGTACCTTTATTGGAAACACAGTAAGACGTCTGATACCTCTGAATGTCTAATGTGGAACTGCAAGTAGCTCTCCCTCAACTTGGGCTGAATGGAAGAGTCCTTTATACAGCCTTTTAAAAAAAAAAAAGGAGATTCCCAAGCCAGTCTCTTGTTTATTATTTTTAATCTGAGTTTTGAGATAGCACAGCTATCTGAAAGTTTCAAAATACAGCTAATTTTTATTAGCAGCCAAGGTTGAAAACTGCTTTTCTTGTCTAGTAAGCACTATGGTGAATAAGATATTATATGTTCAGTGCTTTTCAAAGTACCGTGCAGATACTTGCTAAATAAATATTTATTTCCCAAAGAAATAAATTATTGGCATGTCTTTCATTCATTCATTCAGCAAACAACTATTGAGCACCTACTCTGTGCCAGCAACTATCCCAGGTGCTTGATAAGTACCAGTAAACAAAAAGGGATAAAGAATGTGCTCAATAGAGTTTAAGTTCTAGTGGTGGTCATGTTTAGCTAGTGGCCTTCATGTTTAGCTTCTTTGAGAAGATGATTTAAGACTTGAAGGAGGTAAAAGTTTGCCTAAGGATGTATCTCTGGGAACACAGTGATCTGTGCAAAAATCCTCAAATAAGAGGGAGTGTGTCTTATGTATTTTGAAATCCTTAAAGTTACAGTTTTCTTCCATTCATATTAATAATTTCAAATTCTCCTAATAGAAAACTTGAGATTTCCCTTTGGAATAAGGTATCTTTGAAGTTTTGAACAAAATGTTTTGCTTTTCGAGAATGTGTTGTAAGAAGTTTTTCATATTTAAAATTAATCCCAGTATGATTAAAGGAGCTTGCAAACTTAAAATTATGAAGTTACAGGAGAAGACTGTGGTCTGTACACCCTTATATCTTGACCTGTAACAACTTTGGTAGAAAATCAGTACAGCACCCAACAGCCTTACAGAAGTAGAGAAATGTCCTTTATAAATGCAAATCTTACTTCTCTCACTCTCTGTTTTTCCCCTAAACATCCAGCATTCAATTATGAATAAAAATTATACAATAAGAAAATATAACCCGGAGTCGAGACATAATAGTCAAGAGAAACAGAGAGCCCAGATATTACAGTTGTCAGACATTGTCTTAAAATTGATAGGTTCAGTATGCTAAAGGATATTGTGTGAAAGGTGGACAGCATGTATGAACAGATAGGATAAGAATGTAGCCGATGAAAACTCTTAAAAAGAGCCAAATGGAAATGCTAGAATTGAAAAATTACAACGTCAGGGATGAATAATTATTTCAGTGGGCTTATTAACAGATTGTACACCATGGAGGAAATAGTAAGAGAACTTGAAGACAAATTATAAAAAAGTATTCAAACGTGAAAAGAGAAAAAAAAAATGAGTAGAAGGAACATTGGGTATGAAATCTGCAAGATGCTATAAAACAGTCTAACGTTATCAGAATTGCAGAATGAGATGAGAGAAGTGTGAGGTAGAAGAAGTACTTGAAAAAATAATGACAAACATTTCTAAAATTAACAAAAAATACCATCACACAGATCTACAAAGTCAAAGAACCCTCAGCAGGATAAATATGAATATAAACACATCAAGGTATAATGTATACAAATTGCTATAAAACAAAAAGATTGAGAACAACTAAAGTAAAAAGACATAAATATAATCGAAATATATGATCTTTTACATCAGGTATTCTGAAGGTAGCATTATGTTTTTGAGGTTCATCCACATTATAGCTTTTATCAGTGTTTCTTTCCTTTTTATTACTGAATGGTTTTCCATTTATGATTCTACCAAGTTTTGTTTATGCATTAACTAGGTAATAGATACCGGGTTTGTTTTCACTTCTTGGTGTTATGAATAATGCTGCATTGAACATTTATGTGCAGATCTTTGGCAAACTTATATTTTAGCTTCCTTTAGACATTTAGGAGTAGAATTGTTGGGTCAAATATTAATTATATGTTTAACTTTTTAAGAAACTGCCAAAATGTTTTTCAAAGAACTTGTACATTAATTCCTACCTGTGATGTATAAGGAGTCTTAAGGATAATTTTAACCAAAATGTTCAAGACCTCTGTACTGACAACTATTAATAAAATATTGCTTTATAGAAAGTAATGAAGACCCCAATAGCACTTACCTTCCTTAAAGTTATGAAATTGCAGAGAACTGTTTCAAATAGATGGAAACTATTAGTTGTTATTGGTATTTTTGCTGGATCTGTTGTCACTAAAGCTTCATTCCTCACTCTAGCAAATAAGCAGAAATAGCTTGTATAACATCAATAAGATGCTAGGAAAAATATTGCTCATTCAGAGGGAACCTCTACCTCAGTAGTACTCATAACAGCTGTCCTTGAATAAGACCTAAGTTTATGTATGTAACACCCTATCTTCTTTGAACCTCACAGCAATCTTATGAAAGATTTATTTTAAAACTATTTTATAGATGAAATTGAGTTAACCTTGCCCAGGTTTACACCTTGGTGGCTCAGTGGTAAAGAAACTGCCTGTGATGGTAGGAGATGTGGGTTCAATCCCTGGGTCAGAAAGATCCCCTTGAGGGAGAAATGAGAACCCCCTCCAGCATTCTTGCCTGGGAAATCCCACGGACAGAGAATCCTGGTGGGCTACAGTCCAGGGGATCGCAAGGAATCAGACTCAACTGAGCACACCACACAAGCTCACACACACAGTAAACGCTGGAGCCTAGGTTCTGACAGTGCGTGTGCCTGCACAGCCCCGTTCTCACTGTTAATTCTGTACTGTCTTCCAAAGTGATGATGTAAGACAGGAAGCCTGCTGACAAGTGGCCGTGAGTGTATAAGGCAGGTTTAGCCTGGTGTACACACGCAGCGCCAGCATCAGTGCATGTCACTGTGAGACTCACTCCCTGAAGTGTCCTGAGGCCTCCGTGCATGCGTGCCTCAAGTGTGTGGGAGGAGGAGAGAGGCACAGTGAACCGAAGAGACGCTCATGAACAGAACTCTTCTCTTTTTACTCTTTTGTTTTTCTTGGACTATAATCAAAATTCATCATTTCTAAAAGATTACGTAGAACCATCTGCAGTCTTTTAAGAAACTTTCAATAGGAGTAGCGTAGACTGCTGCAGATGGAGAAGAGTATTGACAGTGCTGTTGAAATAAGCGGGAGCGGATGTCCCTGCAGCAGAGAAAAATTGAGACACGCGGCGTCCCTCACGTCAGGATGTTTGCACCGTATTGTGGGACTGGGATAAGCTCTGAGTTGGCCCCAAATTCCACCGAATCAGAATGGATGTTAGCAGCTTCCGACCACTGGGACCACTCTGTGGAGTCGCTGAGCAGCCAGGCCGCTCCCTTTGTTTGCCCCATGCTCCTCGCCCTTGCCCTGTGCCCTGGGGCTCAACTTTGCTCCCACGTGGCAGTCACAGTCCAGCTGCCAGGCTGGGCTTCAGGCAGGGAGAGAGAAGAGGAGGAAGGCCCTGCCACCTGGGCGCGTCCGCCTGCTCTTAGGAAGTCCCCAGAAGCATCACTCCCTAAAGCTCACTCCTGTCTCATCGGTATCCTCCCTGTAGAATTGGCCGAGAAACGGAGGTTAATGACTGGGCACATTACCACTAGCACTTCACCCTGTCTCACAAGGCATCTTCTGCTAAGAAGGACAGGGAGAGTGCACACCAAATAGGCAGTAGCTGCCCACTGGCCCTTCCCTTTTAACATGAGTGTTAGCTTTTTTATTTTTTATTTGTTTTCCTTTTTCTGAAATATTATGGTATAGCGAAAGGTGTAAAATCACACCTGTCTGAAGCATCCAGTTGAGTGACTGGTTTTTCGGTGTACACACCATGTAAGCAGGAGATGGATTCCAGCAGCCAGGCAAGAAGTTCTCCAGCTTCTTCTTTCGACCGTGGATGTCTTAGGTCATCGTCTCTTTCTGGCTCCCTGAATTGTGTTGCCTTTTGAAAAAGTGCCCAAACATACTTCCACTGTGCTGCAAGTATGGTGACTGCTCATCAGATTAGATGGTAGAGAGAGGCCCGTGGGAGCCAGGGGAACTAGACTTGCATCCTGACCCCCGCCCCCACTGCGGCCACACGGCTCTAGAGAAGGCACTCTGTCTGAGTCACCACTGTCCTGTCACCAGGGCAAGCTGTGTATTGTTCTGCTTGAGATGCTTTTCTTCCTCCTTTCTGTCTGGCTATTCTTGTAGGTGTCAGTTTAGACCTTCCTCCTTCCAGGAGGCACTCCCAGGTACCCCAAAACTGATCCAGGCGCCCCACCCTGAGTTCCTTCAGAACTCTGGGCTTCTAGGAATCACAGTCCTCTACCAGCCTGTTTACAGCTGTCTGCCTTGCACACTAGACAAGACATGTTTTATCACAAATTCTGGAACCTGTTTACTGTTGCATCCTGGTGCCCAGCACATAGTAGGTGTTCCAAAAATATCTGTGGAACAGATGCTGGGAACAGGTGACATCTGAACTTCAGAAATTCCTACCAATAGCACCTTTCTCAAGAGAGAGCATAACAAGTGAGACTCTCTGTTACATGGTGGGAAAATGTTGTTTTTAACCTAAATTTATAAAATAGAGATATTGCCAGATTGTGAGTTTGTTTTAAATATGAGAGAAAATTTGTGCAGAACGCATGACCCCTTATCGGCGTTTGATAATGTATGATAGATGCTGTTTGATAGTGTCTGTCATTAGTGTTAGATCTTGTTTGCATGTCTCTGCCCAGTGCCCTGTGCCTGATCCTAGCAGTCAACGTGTGTGTGCACACGTGCGCGTGCATGCATGCACTCAGTCACTCAGCCGTGTCTGACTTTGCGACTCCATGGACTGTAGCTCTGCCAGGCTCCTCTGTCCATGGAATTCTCCAGGCAAGAACACTGGAGTGGGTTGCCATTGCCTCCTCCAGGGGATCTTCCCAACCCAGGGATCAAAACCATGTATCTTACATCTCCTGTGTTGGCAGGTGGGTTCTTTACCGCTGTGCCACCTGGGAAGCCATAGTAGTTGACATAGGTCCTTTAAATTAGGTTTGCCAGTAACCCCTGAGGCATGTGCTTCCTTCCTTCCTGCCCTGTGTGATCCGCCTCCGGAGCGTATTGTCACAGGAGGAGGTGCTCTCGAGCTCTGTGGGAAGAAGAGCCAGAGAGAAAGGATTCTGAGAGTCTCGTGAGAGAGGAAGGTTAACATGGAACTTTCTGTCAGGCCTGTTCGAGGCTGTTACTGTGACAAGTTAGTCAGACTGTATTTCTGGAAGTCTTTGAAAGTGGAGAGGGAATCTTTCTCTGGGATGATTAAGACAATTTAGCCTGAAGCCCAGCGGGCGGACCACGTGACTTCTCAAGGCCGACTTCTTGCCTTTGATCGGTCAAGTACAAGTAAGTTCTTACACTTTACGGTGAGGTCAGATTGAGAAGCTTTTCACACTAAAGGTGGAGGATCACTGTAAATAGCAAACCTTGTGTCTCTGATTCCCTGACAGACCTACATTAACATTTAAAATCTTTTTGTTTGACAAAGTAATTGTTACATCTGAAATGAGGCTTGGCAAGCTTCGTTACAACAATATGGTTAAAGCTGATCTCCGCTCTTTATTTGGTTCAGAGGAAGTGTCCAGCCAGTGAGAGAGACTCTGTGCCTGAGCTCACTGCGTTGTGGCCCCGCTGTCGCCCTGTCAGAGAACACCGCTGTGGCCCTCACCCTGAGCGGCACGCGCCGTTCATTCATTCCTGCCAGTGCTTCTGTTGAGCACCTCTTGTGTTTCAGACACTTGAAGCTGCCCCTCAAAAAGATTATGCTTCCTGTTGAAGATCACAGTACTTCCTAATGGAGAAACAGGTTCAGAACCAAGTGCACCTTTACTCCACAGTCCGAGCTCTGTCTGCTTTCACGTGTCCCCAGAGGGAGCGCGTGCTGTCTCTGGGTTTTGAGTACCTTTCACACGACGAGGACTGCAGACTTATGTCTCCAGTTCAGACCACTCCCCCAGCCTCTCGATTTCTCTTTCCAACTGCTCTGGGAGGTCCAGGAGGCCTATGCAACTTAGCCTGTCCCAGGCCAGACTCCTGACAGCTCCCCGCCCAGAGCTCTTTCTTCCTCCATCTTCCCCATCTCAGGTAATGGCAAACTTCACTATGGGGACGTTTCTCCCTGGAGCCATCTTACTCAGGATAAAAATAAGAAACCAAGCCTCTCCGTGGTCTGCATGACCGCCTCTGCCTCCCTGGGTCCCTCTGCTCCTGTTGTACTGCCCTGCTGTTTCGTTGGACCAGAATGTGCCTCCGTGGGAACCAGGCTGCATCCCCTCGGGGTGTCCACTCTGTGTGACCAGCTGTGTCACACCTCCTGCCCAGTCACACAGCAGACCTGAGAACTGACCACTGAATCCAGCAGGTTAAAGTTCACTGGTTCCCTTGACAAGGGATGAAAATGTAACAGCAGTAGTGGGACGATTGCAACATGCTGCCAAGGAGGGTCAGCATGTTACTAGAGGACAGGAGTGAAACTGGAGAGCGGAAGCCATGGTCAGAGGATGGAGTCCATGAAGCTGACGCAAGGCGGGGTAGAAGGGTTTACTGATGTGACAGGAACTAAGGCGTGACCTGGGAGCTGATGGTAAAAGGAGACTAGAGGCAAGATCAGTGGAAAGAGTGGTCCAGAGAGTCAGCAGACCAACGTGTTTGAAGGAATATCTGCCTGCATGCAGAAAACACCAGGACTTAGGACAGCAATGCCATTGAGAGATTGAAAGCTGGGTGTTTGTGCAGAGGAGTGGGGTGTAATGGGCTCCAAGTGGCAATGGCGGGGGCGGTTGTTAAGAGAATACTCACCTTCCCATTGTCCTAGTGGCTCATGGGCCATGCGGGATAGAGGAGAGGAGAGGGCTCCTAAGGGAGAGGTGTCGTTAGAGGAGAACCGAGCTTTCACTGGGGAAGAAGGTAAGGGAGTGTCTAAAGAGGAGGCGGAGGGTGTGTGATGAGCCATGACTTTCGGAGGGCACAGATGGAATTGGGATGGAGATGGGGACAGAAGGGGATGGGGACAGAAGGGGATGGGCAGAGCTTTACAAGTACTGGAGACAAAGAGTAACTAGTGATCCAGAGTTCCTTGAGCTGCACATGACCAGCCAAGGGCCTGATGAGATGAGTCCCAGCGACTTTTCCATCGAAATTCATGTAGAGGCTTGAAGAGGTAGAAACCAGACAGATTCATGTTACGAGTTCCTTCTTAGTCCCGTTTGCAGAGACAGGGTGATCTGGGAGCTCACTTTTGGCCTCCTTTTGAATACCTGTCCATAACCGGGGGGGCACGTGGGCGTGGTCCCAGTGCTACAGTGTGCTCCATGACCCCTGTGTTTCCTCCCAGCGCTGGGCCTATTTCTTGACTCCAGTTGATGGATCGATAACCTCCGGGAAAGCCAGGAATTACACTGAGCCTTTGGACTTCCTCCTACTCCTGATACAGGGTAGAACGTGGAGGACAGAGAGTAGACCTGGGAGACACGGCGTTGGTGCCGGGAGAGGCGCTTACTCTGGACCGCTTGAAGGAAGGACTTTTATTGACCCCTTCTGATGGAGAAAAGGCATAGTCAACCTACCGTGTTTTCTTGCTTATTATTAATACTGTAAGTTGTATTCATAAATGAAGAAATTTTTAGAGTCTTCTCCCTTTGCCTTATGTTGGGTTTTTAGTTTATCCTTGGGAAATAGGACACATCTTGGGTTAATAGACATTGGAGGTGCACGAAATGAAATGCCGCAAAAGCAATTCAGATGGAACTGACAGGTATGAGAATGGGGCTCAGCTGCTCCCAGCTTCTTGGCTTGATGACAGTCTTGAAATAAATAATCAGAAACTGAGTGAAATGATAAAAAATGTCAGTTTAAAGTTTTCAGTTGTCAAAACTAAGATTGTCTTATCACCAAACCATCACCCGACCAAATTATGTTTCCTTTTATCCTGCTGTTCATTGGGAAACATTCGTCACCCTGATTTTTTTTTTTTTTTTAATGCTGGTCTATGTGAGAGCACTTCAAGTGGATTTCCAGTCCACCCTGATGCTCATTACTGCTCACTGCATTTAATCAAGGGGACTTTGTTTAGTCAGAAGGCAGTTGCTTTTCTCCTGTTTACTGGTCTCAGTACCTGTCACTTAACGGTGGACCTGTCTCAGTAAAGGTGATTCTTCAGTTTTATGAAGAGGTCACTCATTGTTTTCTGAGCAGCAAAGATGCGATTTTGAAGAACATTACCACTTTGTCTAAGGAGCCATTATGATGTAACTTCTGACCTTTGGAAAGAAGACTGAGGTTCACTTAATTTAATGCTGAGTTTCTAAGAAGCAGTAGCCAATTTATTTTCAACAAAATGAGAAAGTATGTTGACTGCTGTGTCCAGATGCTGTAGGTGAGGCACTGAGGCCGTTAGGGCTTCCCAGGGCCTGGGGGACATCTAGTGTGGTGGGATTTGGCAGGCAGAGGGGCACTCGGACTCAGCCGGTGGGTGGACCACTGCCCCAAGACTGTCTGTGCGGGGAGGCCCAGGTTTAGAGGCAGATTTCTTGACCCTTGTTTGACAGTAGCATTTTATCAAAAGTTTCCCTGCTGAACTTCTATCTACAAGATGAGGAAAGTATTGTTTATAGCAGTTCTCATATTTAAAACTGTTAAACTTTAAGAGTATGGAGGCCATATTTTGCTGCTGTTGCTTGTTTTTGCTGAGTTTTTTCCTTCTTGAATACGAATGTCTCTCTGTTCCTCACTCAGCTAGTCCCTCTTCTCTTCCTGCCATAAATGTATATAATACTAGGATGGAAAACTAGGACCACAGAAAGGGAGAGGAGGCATTGGAGACCAGAGGGAACTGAGACGGTTACGGTTCGCCATGATCCACTGGCTTTGGGTTTCCTGCAGACCCCGGCGCCTGAGACAGCATGCGGTGCCTCAGGACGCGTGCCCGTGGACGAGGGCTCGGGCTGTGGAGTAAAGGTGCACTTAGCTGTGCACCTGTTCTTCCATTTGGAAGTAGTGTGACCTTGGACAGGCAGCGTAACCTTTTTGAGTTGCAGCTTCTACAAGTGGCATTTGGGCTAACGGCTGGGTAGGAGGTGCCTGGGAGCAAAGGCCAAGAGGAACCATTCTGGCAGAGGAGGGCAGAGGTGAAGGCCCGTCCCCACAGGCGTGAGACAAGCCCGCAGCTCCCATCCCCCTCGCTTCTCCCAGGGCTCGCCGCCCTGTGCTGTCGTCCGAGGAGTTGGTGGTTCGTCTCCGGTCACATTCACCTGGGCTTGAGAAGTGAAACGTAGGAGGAGAGCCAGGTGTGGACCTAACTGGGTGTGTCCCCTGCCTGCTGTCTGCGGGATGTTAGGCTGGCTCCCCAGCTGTTCTCTACAGCATCCTTACCTGTACAATGGACAGGACAGCTCTGCCACCTCCGGGGGAGGCGGCGACAGCTCGGGGGTCTCGGGGCTGGCACAGGGCACACCCCATCGTGGGCTGTATTATTCACTCCGTGCTTCCTCCGGTGCTAAGCAGCTCAGCTGGGTCGTTTTCCATTCTGATTAGAACTTCTTTGCTTGATTGCATCAAGTTGGAATAATGAGAGTGTTTATCCCAGGACGATCCAAGATAACAAATTCAGGGTGATTGTTTCCCTACAAAATTAAGAGGACTGGGAAAGGGGAAGCCAGGGAGAGTGGGTGGAAGCCCTTCCTCAGACACCAGAGTAGTGTGAGAAGCTGATTGTGTGGGCCATAGTCCCGTCATCCAGATTTCCCCAGATTGGTTCCTGTAAAGGTTACGCCTAGTTCACACATTTTGTGTGTGTGAGTGGCCTGTTTTGCATCATCTACAGAATGGCCATGGTGACAGACCCCTCCCTCCCAGGTCTCAGGGACGTCGCGCGTCAGAATACAGGACGGCAGCATGTGTGCCTCTGTCCCCACAGGCTCGGCCAGGGCGGGTGACTGGACCCAGGGGCCTTTCCCACCCACCATCCCCAGCCTCTGCTGAGCGGCCGCTCCTGATGGTAGCAGGGCGGTGCTGGGGAGGTGAAACATGCCGCCCCACAGCCGTGTTGCTTTCCTGTAAAGCCCAGTGCCTGGGGCCCGCCCAGCATCGCAGTGTCTGCTCCGCAGGGCTGTGCCTTCGTGAGCTCGGTGTCGGTGGGAAAGAAGCCATGGCCGCCCTTCCTCCTGCACATGCATCCCCCCACCCTGACCCCTTGCATGAGCCCAGCCTGGGTCCACTGCATACGCGTGCCCTCTCAGACCACGCTTCCACCCAGAAGAGACCGCGTCCTCCTCAGGCGCTGTCAGCGCTCTCCACGCGGACAGGCTGATCGTGGTGGTTCAGTGTCAGACACGTTTGCTGTGAATTCAAGTCAGCGACCACAGGAGGGGCCGATGATACCCCTGATAAGATCGCTCTTCTCCGTGGGAACTCTGTTCAGCTTTTAGCCCTGCCTTTAGCAGTTATCTTTAAGTTTCAGATACTTCATCAAGTGTGACTTAAACTCACAGCCAAGTCAGTTTGTCCTAACTGTGTTTTTGTCTTTCTCTGCTTGTGCGTTTTGTTTCATGCAGTGGTGCTGATTACTATGATTATGGACATGGACTCAGTGAAGAAACTTATGATTCCTATGGTGAGTAAATGGCTGGAGTGGAACCATAAGTAGAAAGGTCACGGAAACACCTTAAAGCACTTAACTGTGGGGAGATTCATACAGACAGAATTTTAGACCACCGCTGCCTCTCAGTTCATCTGTGCTTATCCAGCTATTTTCAAAAGCTCTCTAAGGTTTAAACTTAATATTTAAAGGGGACTAAAGACTTGCATAAAATTGCAGGCATTCAGATTCTGAACCTAGATTTTCTGTTTGGGTTGATTGCAATGTGCTGATTTTCTCACTTACTTGAATAGTTTGCCAAACTGCAGACACTTGATAGAATGAGTCTCTCTGAAGTGTCTTTGCTTCTTGACAGTAAAGAAAAATGAAGCAGTTGAGACTACAGCTCTCAATTGCTATAGTGGTGATTCCACCACCCCCATCTTTTTATTTTAATTTATTCCCAATCTCAGTTCCTCTAAAAACATTACAGTGGAAGTCATTCGTTAAAGGTTACAGAAGCACTGGGACAGGGAGGAGATGGATGGCTGTCTCAGGCTTACAGGGAGACAGTGAAACCCCACTGAGTCCAGTGGGAGCTGCCCGAGGTGCTGGGGAGTCCACGTCCAGAGTCTCAATATGCAGAAGGACGCCAGGTTTAATTAAAAGAATTGGATGCAGCAACTTAATGATACTGAGAACCTCCTTTGCTGCGGGCGCAGAGATCAGAGAGCACAAAGCTTCAGTCAGCTGCAAAGCGCTGATGAGTGCCTCATGCCCAACGCAAGTGAGTCAGGATTCTCGTTAATGGATGTTATGACATTTCTCTGAACATAACTGAAAAACCATTTTCCAGTGTTCCTTTTGAAGTGCATTTTGTTATATCACCTGCCCCAAGCCTTGATGACCGCACCTTGGATTTTTTTTGTCGTTATTCGTAACAAACACTTAAGAGACATACCTTGGTTTGTTGAATGCTGTCTACTTAAATTGATGCAAGTTAGCTTGAGGGAATGACGTTGATTGCATGTTTGTATCAAAGAAGAGGTCATTTTAAGCATTTTTCCTCACAGCTTTTTAAAATTGGTCTCTGTGGACACATGGCTTTTAAATCGCTGTGTGCTGCAGCATAAATGTTAACTATTTGTTGTCAAAGACCTTCAAGTGATTCACTGACAGCCCTGAGCTGGGGTGAACCAGGGTCCTCTGTTGGAAATCCCTCGTTCCGTGTGGAGTTAGTATGAGGATGCATGCAATTTGACGTTATGTCATGAGATTATTTCCTATCCAGGAAGTATTTTGGAAACATAAATCTCTACCCAGTACAGCTTTCCTTCCTTCTTTATATGAAGGACCCATGAAGAACGAAGCCATATTTCCCAAACTGCCCATTGCCATTTTGCACTCCAGTATTTTTCTCCTTTTGCCTTCACAGATTTTTATCTGTGTTTTCTTTGTCTTTGAAGAAGAAATCCCAGGTGACCCTTTTCCCATGCATAGATGTCTGCACGTTTAGCAAGAGGCAGCTCAATTTGCTGCTGGAGTGTGTGAGCTTTTATTAGACGAGTGACCAAAAGGAAGTTCTTGCAAACTTGGCTGTCATTTAAGATACAAGGATCATGTCTTCCCAGGCTGGTAGGTTTCGCTAGTGAGATGAACATCTTCCATTGTGTTTGTAATTGTTTTAAAGTGAACTCTCTCAGATTTTTTAGTACCTTGGGGATTTATATCTTCAGTATGACATCTACCATGGGTTCAGGGCTAAGTTAGATTCTGCAAAATGAAGCCGTGGGCTCTCTGGCGTTGATCTAACTGTGATTCGTCTGACTGGCTTTAGGGCAAGAGGAGTGGACTAACTCGAGACACAAGGCCCCCCCGGCGAGGACCGCGAAGGGTGTCTACAGGGACCAGCCGTACGGCAGATACTGATTGTGCTGTCTGCTGTTGTGACATAGCCAGTCTCCACCAGTCCTGTATACTGTTCAAAGTAATTTTTTTCTATGAACAATCCCTTTTTAAATAAATCAAAATGCTTAAAATCTGAATGGATGGAATTTAAAACTACTTTGTTGAAACATCAACCTGGGCAGAAAAAAAAAAAAAAAACCTTGTAAAATTTTGTTATTTCCAGTCTGTATATGAAAAATAGGTCATCAAAAGGAAAAAAAATAACTTTGATTAACTAGTGTTAAACAAAAAAGATAGGTTTACTAAATATGTTAATCCATCCTTTTAACATAAGCCTCACCTTTCATTTTAAAGGTTTCCATAGAAATTTAGTTATTTTATCTTTTGGCCATATGCTATTTTTTTTTTCTCTTGCCAACATGCGTAAAAAGGGAAGCCAATTACAAGTGCAAATAATGTGGTATTCTTTTGTAACTCAAGTCTTGAAATGTTCTGTAGTGTTAAGCAAAGTCTCCTCTTGCTTGATACTAAATAAACTTTTGAAAGAAATTTTGTGTGTGTGAGCTAACAATTTCATGTCTCTCTTATTTAAAAAGGCCTTCATAAATAGTTGTAAACAGGGAAAAGATTCATCTAACAATGCTTGTCAAAAAAGGGTCACACTAAACATTGTACAGTTTATTTAAAACATGGTATAAAACTAAATGTACCATTATATACTCACCGTAGATTTAAATGCTGTTTAAAGAGTCCAAATGGTGTCCAGCTGCTTGAATGGCACGTTAAAACTACGCAAAACCTAATCTTGTTTAAAAACTGGTTTTAAAATAACTACTGATTTTCTGAAAAGATGTGATCAGTTTTCATCTTGTTGAGCGTTTTTTCACTAGTGCAACTTTGGATTTTTTATGAGAATTTTGGTACGTTAATGAACACCTCGCTCCATGCTGGAAGCAATAAGCACAAAGCTTTTAAAGACTTTCTGACTTGACTAATTGAGGTCGCACTCGACAAGGCTGAGGATGTGTAACCCTTAAACGGTCTTCATTTTCAAAGGTAAATAAATCAAATAAGATTTTAATCTCACTTAATTTATCTTAATATAACTAATAAAACCAGGGAGGTTACAACTTAGCAAGTTTCATTATCCATTTTAGAAAGGTTTTAAGATCACCTAAATTCTCATTTTAAAAAGTTTAATTTGTTTTAGTAATCTAAAAAGCCTTAGTTTAGTCAGTTTAATTGGGGCCAATTATACCCTGTTAAACAAATGTAAAACCTCATAACTAGTTGTTTGTAATACATTATTTGGTTAGTAATTGAGGGCACTTCTTAAAACTGACAAATATTTAATAAAGCTTTTCTTTAATCATTTGGCCTAAGTTGTTTTTTAAACTGTAGACTGTATAAAATGTTTAATTTTTATTTCCTGAGGGACTGCCTTCTCTTTGAGTAAAAAGGTCTTTTCTTTTGCTAGGACGGTCAGCCATCTTGGAAAGGGAAAGGAAGGCGGCGTTGGTCCGGCGGACACAGGTGAGTGTCCTCGTTCCGGTTCTCTGATGTGCCTGGAGGACTAAGACGGTCTCATGCTCTTCCACGCACTTCCTCCACTACCAACTAGTGACCTGGTGACAGTGGCAAATTAACTTGCGGAGTGGAAGCCAGTCAGGCCCGAGCTAGGAGGCTCGGCCGCCGCAGTGTGTAAGTGACTCTGCTCCCCCCTCAGTGAAAGTGTAACCGGCTGGTCGGTAGACGAAAAAATTTTTCAGTTTCAAGTGGAAAAGAAGCAGTTTCCCAAACCTACTGATACTGTGATCCCCATTTTTTTTTAAAGACTGTATATATTCCCTCTGTATATATTCATAATACGACACAGATGTGCTGGAAATTTTGGACAATAATTACCTTAGGCTTGTGAAAGTATGATTTTCGCGTGTGTGTCCTTTTCTGCTTTGAGTTTTGCAAAACGAAGTTTTGCTTTTAAGAAGATAAATATTGCAAAGTATTTGATAAAATTGTTTCATAAAATTCAAACAATAGGGATCGTGAAAGAAAGATATCATTAATCTGAGACCATTAATCTGGTCTCACTTTTCAGTTATTCTTGTTTTTTCCTGGATTGTCAGGAATGCTGCGTGGGCCCTGACATCCCAGAGAACCTGACTTGTAAGAGAGTGTGTGAGCCCTGCCCGTCGCCGATTGACATGGTCTGCTTCCAGCCGTCAGCACAATGGAGACGTTCCTCGTCTCCTGCGGTGGTTCTGAGCATTAAGCACGGTGGTGTTTGGAGTGTTGTGAAGGCTGGCAGGTGATACCATAATGCAGGGTTTCATTATTGAAGTCGAATACACGTTTCATATACATGGTGAATAGGAGCGCTTTTTTTTCTCCTTAATCACCAAAATTAGCCAATTACTCTTAGGAAGAAAATAGTTCTCTTCACTCATAAATCAGAATAAGTGTTTGGGGTTCTCTTTTGTTTGGTGCCTCTTTTCTTGTACAGAAAGGGAATGTGAATAAGACATTTTTTCAATTTATGATGTTACATTGAAATTTTTCCACTATTTTCTTTAGTAAGTTTTTGTTAAGTTGGTGTTGTTTTTAGGAATTGGCATCTTGAATAGTAAGTGTAGGCCTCTTTAATCAGAAATTATGGACAGATTCCTGGAGGGGTAAATCAATGGATAGTCTTCAGAGCTTGTTCATAGAAATTGTTCAATTTTATGTTTATTTTCATTTAAAGAAACCATAGATCAATTGGACTGTAGAAAGGGGTTGTGATGCAGAAAGGTCAGGAGCCACCAGGATGCTCTTGGACGTTTCTGCTTGGCCTTCGAGGGCTTCCCTTACTCAGCAAATACTCTGCTGAGCCTCATTCCTCCCTGTCTCAACAGCCAAGACTGGTAGACTGCAGCCTGGTTCTGTCCTGTCCCTCTGTGCACACCGCATCCTTCCCAAGTCATCCCCGTAGCCTCCCCGCTCAAGATTCGTTTACTGAGTTCTCCGCCAGACACACATGAGGCACCAGGAGCCCTGAGGTCTGTAGGACGTGGACCTTACCCTCAAGTATAGGATAGTTCAGCACGGATGGAGGTGGTGGCCTGACCCACCAGCACTTCCTGTCTCTGGGCCTTTGCGTCTGGAAGCCGTGCCTGCCCATCCTTCCACGATGTCTTCACCAGTTCAACCACAGTCTGCTGTGCTCTCTGAAAAAGCATGCTTTTACACTTCCTCATTTTAATATTGATAACGTGTGACTTAGATTGGTTACAAGTTGCCAACCAACTTGTAACCTGTGCTTAATCACTTTCATTGAATCCTCACAACAGTAAAAAGGTGACTGTCCTCTCCATTTTACCAAGGAAGATGCTCAGGCTTCAGGCGATAGATCCCTGTGGAGGCTCCCAGCCCGGCGGCTGCAGTCAGTTGCGCAGCATCCAGTATAATCCAGGGTCTCTGCTCCCAGGTGTGCTGTAAGCTGTCCACTCTCCGGGCTGGCACCCACTCCCTCTACACTGAAGGCTCTTTGAGGACAGGGGCTGGCCTCTATCTTACCTTGCATTCCTAGACGTAGCCCCACAACACTGCGTGCTGGCAGACCCTGTGACTGATAACCCTCCCCCTGCCCCAGATTCCTCCCGGAAGAAGGAATTCTTTGGCTGTATTTAGGTTCTGAATCTTCCTTTGTTCAAGATATTCCAAGTTGAATCAGTGTTGGTGTTCATGCAGACACATTGGCTGAGCGGCTGCTGTGCTGCAGACAGTGGAGACGCAGTGATGATGGACACAGCCGTCTGCTGGGGAGATGGGCAATGAAGATGATAGCGGGGCTGAGACAGGTATAGCGCATGGGAGAGACATGGACGCCAGGTGGGGTGGTGGAGGCAGAGGGTGCCAGCAGGGTTTCAGGACCCAGTAGAAGAGGACCACATAGGGAAGGTCTTGGAAGCAGTCTCACCCAGCTCTGTCATCCACCAGCTTTGTGACTTAACCTCTCTGAACTTCAGTCTAAGCTTCAGTTTCCCCATCTGTAAAATGGGCACAATAGTGATGCCTACCTATTTGCTCTGAAGATTGGAATCCTGCCTGACACAAACCTAGGTATTTGCTCTTGTCTACTACTTTATGCAAATATTTGGATTTTAGGAAAGCACAGTTATCTAGGAAACTTCAGTTATATTGGATTATTAGAAAAACCAAGAGATGATTTTGTCTATGTAGACAAAGGACACATAATGAAGGATCTCGCAGGTCCTGCTAAGAAGTGTAAACATGACAGTCCATGTTAAAATGTAATCTCTCTTCACCCTAGAACTTGCCCTGCTACACGCCCCAGGCAGAGATGGTGCCTTTTTCAGTCTCTGTTCCAACAGGAACTTTGTACAGACCTCTTTGCACTGGTTATTGATCTGATAGCCAGATAGTGAGAGCCTTAAAAAACAGGACCTCGTGTTTTCATCCTCTTGTTCCATCTCTTAGCACAGTGTTTGGCAGTTTGAGCATTTAGCAAGTCAATGAATATCAAAGAGTGATATTGTCAGTATGATCAGTGTGACTCCTGACAGGCAGTATTAGGAATGGTTGGGTGTAGCTAGCAGAGACCCAAAACAGGAAGGAAAAAATCACTCACATAAATTGAATTACAATTCAGGCAGTCTAACTTAAAATTAGACAGTGACTCTGATGATTTAGAGAAAAATTACAATGTAGTCAAAAATATAATTAATAAGCTACTCTATAGGTTATACGTGATAAATATAAATAGTAGTTTGTTATTCTGTATGCAAATCATATCTATTTATGCTAGGTCAGTTCAGTCATGTCCGACTCTGTGCAACCCCATGGACTAGCCCTCCATGGGATTCTCCAGGCAAGAGTACTGGAGTGGGTGGCCATGTCCTCCTCCAGGGGATCTTTCAGACCCAGGGATTAAATCCACATCTCTTATATCTAACCTGAATTGGCAGGTGGGTTCTTTACCACTAGAAGCCCATCTACTATTTATAGTGATGTACTAATTGTATTGATTGGTATTGACATTGTAGGAATAGAAAGGGAAAAAAAATCCATCATTATACCTAAAATAGCAAAATCTTATGCTTGATTCTGTTTCCATCTTTGAGAAAGGTTGTAGGACATTTTAAAGTCTGACTTGCATCCTCCCCTCATCCTGCCTAATTGGAACTGACTCTGGATGGGATTCTTATTCTGCAGACCTAGTTGTCCTGCTGTCACTGTTCTCCTTGTCTTGGTGGGAGTCCTTCCGTGGCTCCCAGCACGGGTGCCACCTGCCTCCCTCTGCTGTCTGCTCCAGCCTCGTGGGCTCTCACCTTCAGGGTGCTGTGAGACCCGAGCCATTCTCTGCCCCAGATCGCTTGTCCTCACCCCTCTCCCCAGCTCTCGGTACAACTGGCCCGCACCGGTCTGTCCAGCTTTGGGGGGAGACTGACATGCCTCCCCACTCCAGAAGTCATCCTTGACCCAGGGTCTCCCCCTGTGCCGTGGGTGCAGAATCCCTCGGAGGGCCCTGGGAGCTCTTAACCTGCAGCATGGGGTCCTTCCCTCTCGAGCCCCCGCCCCTACCCTGGGCGTGGACACCCTCAGTGCGGGCGCCATGTCTACAAGCAGCTGTCATTTACCTGGTGACTGAAATGAGCCAGGGGGCATCGTGTCTCTGGGTGCAGGACTGTGCCTTAGGACTTTATCTGCCTCATCAGGTCAAGTTAGCGTCATTCTTCCATCGGAAGAGAATTTGCCAGGTTGCTAAATGTTGTCATTCACATATACACATATGTAAAACCTCACCTGACCTCCACAGCAAGATCCATGCCCTTCCTCACCTGCCCATGTCCACTCCCTAACACAGTCTTAGCGCCTAACAGGCTCTCGGTCGAGGGGGTGGAATAAGTGAGCAGATGCCTCGTGAGGGCAGGGCTGGTCTCCGCTCACTTGGCATGTGTTTGTCTTTCTCACCAGCACCACCTGGAACCACGTCTCATTTGACTTTGCATCCAGACCCCAGCCCGCTCCCTGGCCTGACAGTGCTTATGGAGGAGCCGATGACTAAATGAGTCAGTGAGCAAATGGCTCTGTAATTTTAAAATGCTGACCCTGAGCACCCCTCACTGTTAGTCTGTCAGTGGGAATGAGATCGTCTACTTCTGTAACCACTGGCTTTTTCCATCAGAAAGGTGAAGCTGGAAAACAAAAACATGCCCTTTATAGGTGATACATGTGCTTGGTACAAAATCTAAAACTTTGGGGAAAGTGTACAATGAAAAGTTAGTCTTACTTCCCACCCCTGCCCTGAAACACCCAGAAGCAGCTCTTGGTCTCGGTTTTTTAGAGATAAACATATGCTTTGCTTCTGCACAGATTATTACTGTTTTTACGTACAGATCAGTACACTGTTGTCTACCTCCCTTGTTTCACTTTAGAGTATACCTTTGAGTTCATTTTTCTATCATTTTAAATTATAAAGATGTGCTTTTCTTTTTATTGGCTGAATAATATTTATATGAATGCATCATAATTTAAACAACTGCTGACAGACAAGTCGTTTGCTTCCAGTGTTTTGCACTCATTAGAGACAGTGCGAGACAGTGTAGCCTTTCATCTCTGTTCTTGTGCACGTTCGTACACATCTGTAGAATAAGTTTCTAAAATAGATTTATTGAGTCATTACATTTTCCTATAGTTATTACTATATTGCTCCCCATAGAGGTAATCATGTATCTTAATATGCTTTTCTGAAGGAAATTTGAACCCTCAGTGTTATTCCGTCCATTACAATATACAGCTGTTAGCGCCTACACACAGCAAACTCCTCTCCGCAAAGTGGGTTCACAGTTGTTCCCACGTGCATGTGGTGGGGCTGGATCCTGTGGGAATGAGCGAGGCCAGCTCTGGGCGCTCAGGTGCGTCTTGCAGCGATTGCTGAGGATCCACGGTAAAGATGGTGATGGATCGTGCTTCCTCAGGCTCCTGTCGGTCTCCTCTCACTCCTGGGACCTACTTTCATGGGCCGACATCAGCCTGAGGCCAGCGCGCCCTGGGTCCTGCGCCAGCCCTGGATGCACCAGGGGAAGGGGCCACCCCTGTTCTGGAGGGGCCCACGGCCTCTCCGCGGAAACCAGGCCCCAGCTGGCCCTCCACCCACCCTGCCTTTGCCCAGCTCCCCGCTTCCTCCCTTCTTCGCTGGCTCTCCAGAGCTTGCCAGTTCCTCAAGAGCTTCTCTGCCCCCTTCTGCCCCCAAAACCCCTCTTCACTCTGAGTACTGGCTGACAGCACCCGAGGGTGAACCCCTGATTCTGATCTGCTGATTGATGTGTGGGTGGTCCTGCATCCCCAGGAAGTCCTCGAGTCAGGAGCAAGTCTGTCACTTATAAGAGGGCACAGCCATCAAGCCATCGAGGAAATGTGCACTGATTAAGCAATACCAGTTAACACTCGGGCTTCCCTGGTGGTGCAGTAGTGAAAAATCCACCTGCCAAAGCAGGAGACATGGGTTCCATCCCTGGGTCGAGAAGATCCCCTGAACAGGAAATGGCAGCCCACTCCAGTATTCTAGCCTGGGAAAGCCCATGGACAGAGGAGCCTGGCAGGCTACAGTGCATGGGGTCACAAAGAGTTGGACAGGACTGGGCACACAGGCATATTAGCTGTTTCCCCTTTTAAAGTAAACAGCCTGGTTCGTCCCACAGAACACGGATGCTGCGTGTGGTCCTGGCAGGCAAGGTGAAGGCCAAGGGGGTGCAGGGATCTAGGTCACGTGCGCTGGTCGAGGAAGGACGAGGAGGGAAAGGCTCCACAGAGGAGGAGGAAAGAAACCAAAGAGGGTTTGAAGGATAAGCTGAAATCTTGAAGCAGACGAAGGAGGAGCTCGTGTCAGAGGTGACAGGCTGCCGCAGGTTTGGGAGGCAGGGAGGAGCCTCACAGGTCTGAGGCAAGTAAGCAGTTGCTGGAATATGAGGTGTGGCAGCCATGGCGGGGAACAGGAGGGTGGGCAGGCCAGGTCACGGGGAACAGGGAGACGGCCCCCAGGGCGGGCATCCGTGACCGGAGCTGTGGGGAGTAAGCTTGGCGACGGCCGCGTCTCCGCTGTGATTGGATCGGTTCTGTTCCCTTCTGATTGCCGGTTGGGTTTTGAACAACAATTTTGTTGTAGTTAACACATCAAAATGTATTATTTGGTGTTAATAATATTAATTAAAATATATCTGAAAGCTGAGTTTCAGGTGACAAGTGTGTATCCATGGGAAGTCACCGCATATTTTAATATTGAAAGTTCCATGTGGAAAAAACTATGGCCATCTGAAAGCAGACCCATAAATGTCATGACGGATGGCATTTTGATGATCATCATACTGTTTAAATCATTCATCTGCCTACTGAACACGAAGATTTTAGGTCCTTAATTTCTATAATTTTATTTTTCCTTGTTTTCTGTAAGTATTCTCATTTCTATTAAATTTCAGCTCGCCTGCTTCCTCTGCCTAAATCCTGCATTGCCACTAGAGTATAAATATTTGTCTCTTGATGTATACAAATATATTTCATTTTCCTCTCTTTCAGGAACTTTCCTTCCAATTATGGACTGCTTAAGAATAGTCAACTCACCAACGTGCCTAGTCAGTAAATGAATTCACTTGAGAACTTGAAAATCATCTTTTTTTTGCACAGTTTTGTGTTTCATGAAATGTTTTATAAAATGGTATGCTTTCTGATTTGAAAAGTCTGTTAAAAAAAAAAGGGAAAGAAAATCAATCTTGTCCCCTAACAGAAAACAAATGATTTGTGTATTACTTAATAAAGGCTGCCCATTTCAATTGCTTCTACTTTAATATAAACCTAGAAAAACAAAGACTTGTTATTTCAGCCCAGCTCTGAATTCTGCACACTTGAGAACCATATGTGGCTGCACCTCACTGCAGGAAGTCAAGACTCAGCACAAATTTCAGATTTGAAAATGATTTCTCCCTCTCAGTTATGGACCAATAAATACGAATATGTTATGCCAAAAGCATTCCGCCACATGAAAGGCTAATTATAAAAAGGCTTCTGCAGGAAGCAGGGTGGTGCTGCCAGGATGGAAACGCAGCTTTCATACCTCCGTGATCTGTCATGAAGCAGAAGGGTCATCACTCCAGGGACAGTAGTATTCAGTTCCTTGTCTTTTCATCATTCTCTGGTGCTTTGTGATTTTAATTCAGTAACTCCCCCCCTACCCCTCAACCCCCGAGGATGGGTTTCATTCCTTCTGTTAGAAGCTCACACAACAGGCTTCCTAGACTTGGAATTTCGAATACGATCCCGTGCGTTGTTAAACTGTCACTGTCTTAACTCAAAGACACCTTTCCTCGAGGCATTCACTTTACGGGGTCTGTGTTGGGAGCATCGTGTGTTGGGAGCACAGAACAACTTCTGATAGGTTCGTTTTCACTTGTGCTCTCCACACATCCTAAAGACGTGCTCTTCTGCTCCTAAAGTTCGCAGTTCTGCGTCTGTCACGTACGTGTTTCTTCATCTCAGAAGCGCAAGGAATAATACCCGCATCCCAGGGCACCGGTGCCCATCAGAGCAGAGTCTCCGCACCCGTCTGTGCGGAATTAATTCTAAACAAGGAGGAACGTCAGGACCTGAGCCGGATTGGTGTGTGTTCCCACACTTTGTCTCCCGTTTGGCCTGCAGCCTCTTCTGAGTCAGTGACACAGTCATGAAGCTGCGAATGGAATCCCAGACACTGGAACTCTGCGGCTCACCTCCTGTCCCCTTCTCCCATCCCACTCCTGCTGCCTTAACCGCGGCCTCCTCTCCGCTGCCTGGGCACTGAGTTCCCGGCACACACATTGGCGGAGAATCTCCTACTTGCTGGGCATGGCAATGTGGATGAGAGCACAGGTCAGACCAGGGGCCTCCTGTCCCTCCCATCCCAGCAGGAGGAGCCAGACTGTCAGAGCAAACTGGAGGACGCCAGGGGGAACAGAGCTGGGGGGACAGCACAGAGGCGGGAGGGGGTGGGACTTGGCTGGGCCGTAAGGAGTATAAGGATGTCTCTGTCGGGACCTAGAAGAGTCAGTGATGAGCTGCCCTGAGGCCCTCACAGGGGCCGCAGGCTCCCCACGGAGGCAGAGCCGATGTGGGGGACAGACGAGGGGCAGGGGCCGGGCCTGGAGGGCTGCCGGGAGCCCTCAGGGGAGGAGAGGAATGTGATCCCTGAATTTCAGCAGGGTCAGTGGCAACCACGTTGAGAAGAGGCGGTCGTGGGGCCACGTGGGGCCCGTCAGCAAGCCGCAGTGGAGGTCAGAGGGAGGCCCGCGTGCAGGCCGTGAGGCCTGGACACCCGTGAGACACGCTCAGGCAGCCGGGCCACGGGCTGGACGTGAAGTGGGTGCGGACCCCAGCCTCGTCCGCTGCCCTGGAGTCACAGCCTTCTCGGGCCCTGCAGGACCCGCTTCCCCCGAGGTGACCGTTCCCCAGCTCAGCCCCGAGCCAGACCCCTGGCACAGGCTCTCTGAATGGAGCTCCTCCTCGGGTTGGGGAGGACGTGTGAGAGGGCGGGGTCAGCAGGAAACAACTGGACTAAAGTCTTTAGATTTGAAACTCGGCTTTCCTCCAGCTAAGCTGGTTTTGGTCCATCTCAGCTAGGGTGCCTCCTTGACGCATCTGTCTTCTCGGCAGCTTCCAAGCGTGGCAGGCTGAGAACCATTCTAGTGTTTGATTTTTAAAGGCTCTGAGCGACTTCCTGTGGTTTTAAAAATAACCACTGATGGCTTTTTCCGTGCATACTTAACTGTATTCAACCCTTAGAGCTGGCTTTTTGAAGGGATGCCTTCGCGGAGTTGTCAGCATCACAGCCACCACGCAGGAGTTCTGCTTTCTGCTTGCAGATGGTCCTGGCTCCATGGGACAGAAATCTTCTCACAGTGACCCGGCCCTCATGCTTTTGTGTTGCCTGATGGAAAACTCTGGCAAAAAGATGCTTCTGTGCAGAAGCTAAGAGCCTCGTGTCTGTGTTCCTGCTCCGGGGTGACTTCTAGAGCCCCTCCCCAGGCCGCCCACCTTGCTGCCTTTAGACGCACCTTCCGGGGCAGCCTGTCCCAGATGGCCGTTGTCCTTGCTCTGCCCTCCCCCTCGAGGCTCTTCATCCAGGTGGTCCCTCATTTGGGCTCCGGGAGGTGACCCAGCACTGCGCACCCACGGCAGCTGATACCTGGGTGCTCCAATCATCCACTGCGGCGTAACCGACCGTCCCAGGACTTAGCAGCTTAAGAGAACAGACACAAGCCACGTGTATCCTGACAATGGGGAGCCTGGGGCTCTTTCTAGCTTAGAGTCTCTCACCAGGGTGCAAACTATCAGCAGGGGTTGTGGTTCCTCAAGGCTGGGGAACACGCTCACCGACTCACTCATGGGGCTGCAGGCGGGAGGCTCCGACCCTGTCCACAGGACCCTCCACCGGCTGCCCGGGGGTCCTCAGAGCGGCCAGCCTCCCCCGGGGCCAGCAGCCCAGGAGGGAGAGTCCCTGAGCGAGGTGGCCACAGATGCTACCCTGCGTTCAGAAGTCACATAGTCACTTCCTCCTGCCGGTGGTCCACCCCAGCAGCCCCGGGACAGCATGGGGGTGACTACTCAGGGTAGTCAGCTCCGGGAGGCCAGGCCCAGGGCCACCCGGCAGCTGGCTCCCGCCGGGCGAGCTCCCCGACACCTCTCTGCCTCTCAGTCTCCCCCCATAGACAGGGGTGCTGCCTCCCTCAAGGGAATCGTCAGGAGGAGGCCGGCACATGCTGCGCTCCTCCATGTTAGCCGTGAACTCCACGGACGTGCAGAAGTGCGTCCCGTGGAGACTGTGCACACCACCCCTTCCCCCAGTTCTGCCGGCCTGAAGACCCTCAGCCTTCATCTCCATGGCAGTGAGCTCCTGAGGGCAGGATGGGGACTCACCCCATCCCCGCGTGCCCATACTCACCCCAGCAGCCGCCCCCAGGGCCCCCAGCTGCCTGGCCCTCTGCAACCCCCAGGTGGGAGTCCCAAGCTCCCCTTTATGCTCGCAGCCCCGAGGCAGGCTTGGCCTCCACTGCCCGCTGCCCCTCCATCTCCCTGCAGCTGGCTCCACCCAGAGGCCCTGGCTCCTTCCCTCCAGGATGCGGGCTGCTGGCTGGGCCAGCCTCAACCCGTCTAACCAGATGGGAGCTGCCCCACCCGGCGACTCTTAACCCATTGGTCCCAGCATCAGACCACTGGCTTCCAGACAGAGGAGCCCGGCCCAGTGGCTGGCACATTAACCCCTGACATCCTGTCACCCCTAAGCCCTGGCTGCTGCATCAGAGCCAGGCCCACACTTCCCAGTTCCTCTCACTCCCCCCATCAGCTGGGCGAGAGAGAGCTCCGAGCCTCGGTTCCTTCAGCGCTGAGATGGGGATTCTCCATCTCCACCACCCCCGTGGGGTCCTGACCGGTGGGGCCGTGGGCTGACGGAGCCCCTGCATTGCAGAGGGGGACAGGAGCTGGGGGGTGACATGCCCACCCTGAGGTGGGCTGGGAGGATCACACACGGTTTCTAAACACCAGCGCGCCCTCAGATCGCTAGTCTAGCCTCATGTGGTGTTCCTGCATAACAAGATGCAGGACCAAATCCCTAGACAAAGTGCTACGCTGTGCTCAACCCCCTCCCAAGGCCAGACCCCCAGGAAGGCCACCAGCAGCTGTCGTGGGGAAATCAATATCAACACCCAAAGTGAATTATAACAAAATGGTGCAGACAGGATTGGATCCGCTTCCCTTTCTGGGTGGGAAATTCATGATTTCCCAAGATGTCAAAAGCCGATGCAGAGGCAAGATCTTAAACCTTCCAAAGAGGGACGTGAAGGGCAAGTGCACCTGGGCAGCTGAGTCCAGCACCACCTCAGGCCCCCGTGGTGGCCACTGTCTGCAGTTGTAAGGGAAGCTCCCAGTCCGAGAAAGTCCCAAGAGCGCAGGCCCTACGTGGGCCTCTCCATCTGGATTCTTGGACTGACAGGGGTTCAAGCTCCACAAGGGAAACCACACATGGTGTTCATAACGACAACACATGGCTTGTCACTCCTGCTAAGACTGCACAGACTTCATCCAGGCGAGCTGCTCCTCCTCCGGCTTATCATTATTGTTCAGTCGCGCAGTCATGTCCAACTCTGTGACCCCATGGACTGCAGTACGCCGGGCTCCCCTGTCCATCACTATCTCCTGGAGCTTGTGCAAACTCTTGTCCATTGAGTCAGCGATGCCATACAACCATCTCATCCTCTGTCACCCCCTTCTCCCCCTGCCCTTAACCTTGCCCAGCATCAGGGTTTTTTCCAATGAGCAGGCTCTTTGCATCAGGTGGCCGAAGTATTGGTGCTTCAGCTTCAGCATCAGTCCTTCCAATGAATATTCAAGGTTGAGTTCCTTTAGGATTGACTGGTTTGATTCTGCTGTCCAAGGGACTCTCAAGAGTCTTCCCCAGCACCACAGTTCAAAAGCATACCTCATGTAACTTCATCTTAAACCAAATAATGCAGCCATATCACAGAATATCTACTTCCCTAGATATTTTCCCCACACATCTATTATATGGAGTAATTAAGGTCAAGTTGCAGATGCCTCAGAAAAACTTTCACATTAAATGTCAAGCACTGTGCGTATTTTCTCTGCTTCTGCCTTGCCAACAACACGCTTCCTTTGTGCCAGACACTGTTTCAGCTTATTGTCATCTGTTGCGAAATAACTCTACACAATTATCTAGATTTCTGACTGCATGATAAGCAGAGGACCTACAACCCCAGCCTGCCTTCTGTGTGCCCCGGGTCTGCAGGGGCGTGGAGCCAGGGCACTAGTTTGTCCCAGTCCACATTGTTCCCTATTACCTCCCACCCGGCCCACTGCAGGCATTTGCTGTTTGCATCCGATGTCCACGGCCCGAGCAATAAGATTTTGTCCCATACCCTCCACTATGTGGTAGGAGGGAATCAGCTGGAAAAAACAGTCCTCTCACTGGGTTACAATAGGAAAGTTAGTTGCATCCTTTAGCAAAGCATACTCCTTAAGTCTGTCTCCGGAGTCACTGTGAGCTCAACAGGGCCAGGACTCTCTAAGGGAGCAGTGCCTCATCCAGGTTCCTGGTGGGTCAGGGAGAGGGGACCCCCAAGCAGATGGACCCCAGCCCAGGAGACTGTCAGTGGCGTCCTCCACCTCCCGTCAGCTAGAGCAGCCCCTGCAGGTGAGAAAGGAGGGGCCCCGCCACACTGGCCACAAGTGACAGGAGAAATGCCCCCTCCTGTGTGATTCCATAGTGCTCAGTCTTGTCTGACTCTGTGACCCCGTGGACTGTAGCCCACCAGGCTCCTGGGTCCATGAGATCTCCCAGGCAGAACACTGGAGTAGGTTGCCATTTTCTCCCCCAGGAGATCTTCCTGACCCAGGGATGGAACCCACATCTCCTGCACTGGCCGGCGGATTCTTCGCCACTGAGCCACCTGGGAAGCCCCCACCTGAGCTGGAGCCCTAATGCAGAAACCTGACCCTCCTGTCCAGGAGCCTCCCCACTCCAGCCGGCCTGATATTCGGGGGCTTCTCTCAACCAGGCACGTGCTCCCTTCCCTACTTGGCTGTGCTGCCCAGGGCCTCCGGGGAGGCAGGAGCTGGGGGCCTCAGGCCTCTCTTCACCCTTGCTGATGCCCAAGGCTCCTGTCTCCTTTCCTTCTCAAGAGGCACCAGAGACCACCCGCTTCTGTCCTGGAGAGTTGGCCTCTGAATCCAGGGCCGAAGGGCTCCACCCAGCCCAGGCACGCGCTCTCCGTATACTAGGGGGTGGAGCTAAGGTGGGGGTGGTCTGGGGGCCGGGGGAGGGGGTGGTAATCCAAGCAAGAGGCACATCAGGGTCCCCATCTCAGCCTCCGGGTGGGCTTCCCAGGATGGGGAGGGCAGACGGGGGCGACACTTCCCGGGGTCTCTTTTGATGCCAGTGTACGTGGTACTCGTGGTGTGATGGACAAACCGCCCGAGACGGACCCGCGGCCTCTCTCAGCTCTACCACCCACTGGCCCTCGAAGCCTTGGGTCCCTCCAGGGACAAATGGGCCAGAGCACTGGCCTCGCGGGGGTTCTGAAAAGAATCCAAGGGACAGCAGGTCCCACAGGTGCGGGCGGTGCTGGACGGGAAGGGGCTGGAGGAGCACAGAGGGGAGAGGAGGACGGCGCGGAGCGCCGCCAGCTCCCGGGGATCGCAGGACCCCGCCGGCCCTTGTCGGCTCCGTAATGACTTTCTATTTTTAGGCGGCAGCGCGCGCTGCTTGTGACCTGCTTTGTAAATAGATGCTTCACAGAAGAGATGGGCCGTGCTGGGGGGGGGAGGCTGACGGGCACCGGGAGGGGCGGCGGGGCCCAGCCTCCCCCTGCCTCCAAGATGAAAACTCGACCTTGAGGGAGAAGCTTCGAGAAAAGCAGTGAGTGGGGAGAGGACTGAGTGGTCCCCCGGACCTCCCGGCTTTCTCTGCTGAGGCCCCTTTGAGGGCATTCGCTGACTAAATTGCTTTGCTCAGTTTTATCAGAATTGTGCTAAATGCAGCCAAAAAAGTAGGAAAGAGGGGTCAGCAGGTCACAGTCAGCCCAGAATGATGAAAAGAGGGTCAGACCAAGATCCAGGAAGGAGGGACTTTATCTCATGCCACTTTCTGGGCTGAGGGCTGCCCTGGGCCCCTGGGACAGTGGCATGTAGGGTCCCCCAGGACCCCCGTGCTGACCCTGAGCACCGATCTGTGTCCCCACTCCTGGGAGATCTGCCTGCCCCCAGACACAGGCCCGAGACCTCGTCAGGCCGGAGTACATCTGGGACGGGCGCAGCCCCAGCCCCCAGCATCCCGCTCACCCTGACAAGTGACTGGCAGCGCAGGGCCACCTGTGCCAAGGTGCTCAAGGATGGACGCGCCCTCTCTGCACAGGTCCCCCTGTGGGGGTCAGCAGGACGAAGCCCAGGAGGGCAAACCCACACCCGGAGGTGGGGGGTCTCTCTGGACCCCAACATGGGCACAAACCAACTTCTCGCAGGCAGGCACGATTGGGGCAAGAGAAGCCAGGCCTTCCGTGTTTGGGTTGGTCTCTCTGAATCCGTCTGATTCTGGGCTTCCCTGATGGCTCCATGGGTAAAGAATCTGCCTGCAATGCAGGAGACATGGGGGATGTGGGTTCAATCTGTAGACCAGGAAGATCCCCTGGAAAAGGAAATGGCAACCTGCTCCAGTATTCTCGCCTAGAGAATCCCTGGTGGGCTATAGCACCTGGAGTCGCAAAGAGGCACAACTGAACTGCTAAGCTCTGAAACCGAGCTCATCAGGGCAGGCTGGGAGGCCTTCCCCATGGCCCTGTGCTGCTCTGGGCTCCAGGAAACGTCTGGGGCGCTGACTGCGTCCTCCAGGCTTCAGTCGCCTCTTGTGGGAAACAGAGGTGTCCCTCCCGAGGTGTCGCTACAGACCTGTCCCCATCCAGTGGCACAGGACACAGTGTGAGGAATGCGCAGCCTCTGGAAGCTGAAGCCTGGGGTTCTCCAGACCAGTCTGCATCCAGCCCGAGCCGTGGGACGGGCTTGGAGGGGCCAGGGAAGCTGGGGGGCCGTCCCCCTGCCCCCCGCATGGACAAGCAGTCCCAGCAGCCCCTACTCCTGCTTTCCCTTCTCTCTCTGGCTCCCCTTCCTTCCATTTCAGCAACAAGTCACAGCGCCTCTGCGGGCTCGGCGCCCCCAGCACAAACCCTACAGAAACAGACTCTGTCCCGGGCGGTCCCCGCGGCCACCGGAGGTCACGAAGGCCTGTGTGGAGAGTCCCTCCCCCGCGGATGGCCTCCACCTCCAGCACGGAGGCTTCTCGGCCTCACGAGGGGCCCACGAACTGCGGCCCCCAGGAGAAATCCTCAGTCTCGAGGGGGCAAGGGTGCAGGGGACGCGCCGGGTGGGCGTCACTGTGTTCCTCGCCTCCAGGTATGGAACTGGGAGGCGGGGTTTACCCGGGTTCGCAGAGGGATCTGGGTGAGATGGGCCCCGGCGCCCCCCAGCGGTGACCTCTCGCTAACGCGCCTCCCTTGGCCTTTCCCCCTGCCCTCTCTTCCCACCTCCCGCATAAACTATTTGCACCCAAGTCCGTATCTCAGGGTTGGCTTTTGGGGGAATGCAAGCTCTGGTAGACAGAATGATGCCCCCCAATATACCCACGCCTCGATCCCCCAGAACATGTGAATATGTTACCGTCGATGACAGAACAAGCTTTCTGGGCGTGATTAAGCTAAGCACCTTGAGATAGGGAGATGCTGGATTCTCCAGGTGCACCCACCGTCATCACAAGCATCCTCATAAGAGGGAGACAAGAAGGTCAAAGTCAGAGAGAGGAGACATGAGGGCGGATCCAGAGGGTGGAGCCGTGTGCTTTGAGGGTCAGGACGGCCTCGGGCCAAGGAACAAGCAGCTTCTAAAAGTTAGAAAAGGCAAGAGAGAGGCGTGTCCTCTGGCGGGAGCTGCCAAGAACACTCTCGGACCTTGGTTTTAGCCCAGTGAGACCCAAATTGTTCAACTTTTAACCACAGAAGTTTCAGATGATAAATTTGTGTTCAAAGTGAAAGTCAGTCATGTCTGACTCTTTGCAACCCCATGGACTATAGAGTCCATGGAATTTTCCAGGCCAGAATACTGGAGTGGGTAGCCGTTCCCTTCTCCAGGGGATCTTGCCAACCCAGGGACTGGACCCAGGTCTCCCGCATTGCAGGCGGATTCTTTACCAGATGAGTCATAAAGGAAGCCCTTGTGGCTATATGAAGTTTAATTAAGTTTATATTATAAATTTGTGCTATATTAAGCCAATAAGGGAAACCTGGCATGCTGCAGTCCAAGGAGTCCCAAAGAGTCGGACACAACTGAGCGACTGAACTGAAACTGAAGCCAATAAGTTGGTGGTAATTTGTAAGCGCAGCAATAGGAAACTAATACGCCTAGACAGGGGCTTCCCAGGTGGCGCTAGTGATAAGGAACCCTCCTGCCAATGCAGGAATCCTAAGAGACACTGGTTCAATCCCTGGGTTGGAAAAATCCCCTGGAGGAGGGCATGGCAACCCACTCCAGTATTCTTGCTTGGAGAATCCCATGGACAAAGGAGCCTGGTGGGCTACAGTCCACAGGGTCACAAAGAGCCTGAAGCGATATCATGCATCACAGTAAGACAACTCAGGTGGCCTCAACTGGGATCAAAAAATGCTTAGGTTTTGGAGTGAGGCCTGTTGGCCTTGACATTCCTGGCTCTACTAATGAGAAGGGAGGCCATCAGTGACTTAGGCCCCCTTCTCCAATTCTGAATTTCTGAGGTTTCTAAGGTTCCTTCGGAGAAAACTCAGCAGAAGGTGAGTGGTAGGGAGAAGCCAGAACGATTTATTTTTCACTTCTCTTAAATGTTAACAACACTTTACAATCTGTGAGGAGCAGAGACACCATCTTGTTGCCCCTTGGGAGAAATGCCTTGCTCCTACTCTTTGTTAATTGGATGCATAGAAATTGGTGGACTTTGTTCATTTCTTTTTTTTTTTAATTTTTTAATTTTTTTTGACTTTATTCATTTCTAAGTACCAACGTTTGTGTCTTGTCTCTCTCCCCATGGCAGAATTTAAGGATGGTTTCCTGCAAGGTGGGCATGCTGTACAGAAGGATGAAAGGAACAGATGAGGAAACATGGGCCCTAGCACTTTGCCTCCATGGGGATGGGACAGGCTCTCTGGATTCCCTCACTTAATGCCAGTTTTTGAGATTTGAACCAGGACGTTTTGTTCCAGAGTCAGAAAAACCCCAAACAAGCTGACTTTCACTTAAAGATGAATTGATTTAAGCAAGCAGAAAATTCTAAAGATAGAGGAAGCTTGTCTTTTAGATCTGGTCCTGGACTGGCTGCGACTCAGGTTTTGTGATGCTCAGAGTCCTTCCAGGTGAGACCCAGGCCATCCTCACCCAGCAAAAGCTCTGCCATCCACTCCAACTGGACCGACTTGGATCACGTGTTGCCAGCCCCCAACCAATCACTGTAGCGGGAGAATGAAGAATCTGGTTGGCTCAGCCCTGGGTCTGGCTGATTTGGGGGCAACATTGGGGTCTGGATGTCGGGAAAGGGGAGCTGCTGGGGGCGTCCATCCACACTGGGGTTGGTGGGGGTTAGAACCAACAGGAAAGGCTTAGATTTCTGTGCAAGGCAGGGTTTGAACCGGTCCAGGGGACCATGGGCAGGGAGAAAGGAAAGCATGGCAGGTGGAAGCCACGGAGAAGCTGCTTTGGCATTTTTCTTCACATCACATCCTGTCCCAAAACTGGACCGTGCCCATCTCAGAGTCTGGAAATGTGGTGCCTTTAGGCTAGGGTGGTCAGATTTAGCAAATAGAAATACAGGATGCCTGATTCAGTTTCAGATAACAGGTAAGACTAAGTACAAGCAAGTTCTTTGCAATATTTGAGCAGATTTTACCCTCAAAATATTATTTATCTGAGATGCAGATTTAACTGCTCTATATTTCATCTGGAAACACTAGAGTCTCGCCTCTCCATTTGTTCTGAAGCATGCTCACACCCTTCAGAGAGAGATGAGGCTAGCTCTCTGTGGATCCAGGCAGAGCCCACACCCAGATCATCCTTGGGAGGGGATTCTCTGGTTTCAGTAGGATGAGGACCCTGCCAGCAAGGTGCCAAACAAGGCAGTTTCCCTGGAGGAAGGGAGGCCCGTTTCATGTTGAAACAGTCATCGCCCTCCCTGAGTTCCCTCCAGAAGGATTTGCGCCCCAGGATTTCTTGGCTGGGGACTCATCTGTGAGAAGACTACACAGGCTAGGATCTTCTGTCTTTTCATCCACCTGCAGGCAGGACCAGAGGGAGACAATGATCTCGGGGACTACGCCGTCACTATAAAACCAAAGCATCCAGCTAAACCTGACCTTGGCTCTCTCCTCACCTCTGGTCTTTCTGTCTCAGGTAGAACTTGATCAGCCCTGTCTGGAAGCCAGGCCCTGAGCTGGGAGCTTTCCTTGCCTCAGCCCAGTTAATCCTGAGGATTCCAGGAATTAAGTACAATCCTTTCCATCCACCTTTCATCATCCTGTGAAGAAGTGGAGGACCCAGAGTTGGCGAGTGGGGGAGCCCAGTTCTGCACGCGGGCCCTGGACCTCGGGGGCCCCCATGGTTCCACCCTCCCTGGTATGTGATGCCCTGAGGGGTGGGAGTGGGATACAGGCCGGAACCACCCACCCTGCTGGGCGCCCCTCACTGGGGCCCAGCTGTGCATTCAGGGCAGGATGGAGCCTCATGGCCCACTCTCCCCAGCTCCAGTCCCAGACTACGAAGACACGTGGGCTTGATTAGGCGACACCTGGGCCCCCATCCATCACCTTCCCCACACCTTTCAGGAAGCCGCACACCTTTTAAGAAGAGTGGACTGGGTGTCGTGCAGCGTTTTTCTGATTAGAAAGAACAGGCTGGGCTGTAGGATCGATCCAGGAGTCCCAGAGTCCAGCTCTTTTCTGGGCAGGGTCTCTGAGGGCAGGACGAGCAGATTGTAATGATGAAGGATAAGCCTGGGCTGGGCACGGAGCTGGGGGCGGGTTCCAGGGAGCAGCTGCTCTCGCTGGCTGTGAACTCCCCACATGGCATCTGGCACTCGAGGGCCATCCAAAGAGAGGAAGCAGAACTCGGACTCCAAGGGACTGGGAGTGGGCAGGGGAAGCAGGGAGCAGGGGCTTCCTGAATACTCCCAGGCCGGCCGCTGGCAGGTGACGGTCAGGCACAGGGGTGGTCCAAAGTGGTCCCCGGGTGAGAGAAGCCTCGGGTCCTGGGACACGGCAGCAGGTGTGCCCTGCCAGAGGCTCTGTATTCTCCGCAGACCCGCCTCTGACCTGTGCCCAGCTGGGCCAGCTGCCCCGCCCCGCGGCCCTGCCACGAGCTTATCCGGCCAGCTCCATCCGCCCTCCAGGAGCGGGGAGCCTGTCCTGACTCTGAAACTCTCTGCTCCTCTTTCCAGGCAGCAATTCTCGTGGCCGGTTCTGTTAACAGCTCATCGTACTGATGAGGGGCAACTGAAGCACAGACAGCGCATGTCAAAGGTTATCTGGCGCTAGGTGGTTCAGACAGGCTTGAGGCGGGGCAGCCAGCCCTAAGCACTGGCCTTGGCCCTGCCCAGCCACCCCGGGTTTCAGGTGGGGCGCCTGCTTGCAGAGGCTCGTTCGTACCCGTGCTGAGGGGAGCCCCGGTTACTCCATCTAATGACATGGCTCTTCTGTGCTTCTCCCTCTCTGGGAGCCCCTCTGCAGACAGAACTGGGTCTCAAGCTTGTCTCCTGAGCACCAAGCAGGGCCTTGGTTGATGTTTACTGTTGCTGAGGGCAGGTTATTGGCATCTGACCCCCGGTGTGGGGGGCAGGGGGATTGGACTGGTTCCTGGGTCCACTTTGCAGAGTTCTCCGCCCCCTGTGGGCACCATGGGGCAGTTCCCAGCCGGCCCCAAGGGAGAACACGATGTCCTCCCCGACCCAGAGTCCTGGTTTCAGTGGATCCCACAGGCTCACAAAGTATCCTTGGCAGCTGTGATCTTGCTGGAGCACTGTTAAGTCCTGGGAAATTCACCATCCCCTGCTCCCACCCGAGTGTGGGCCTGGCAGACATTCAGTGGGTACTTGTGCTTTAAGAGTTTGGGCCCATAAGGAACTTCCTAAGTCACTTGGCTGAGATAAATGTTGAGCTCTTGAAGACTCAGACTCACACTGGACCATTTAAATCAAGCCCAAGCTGTTAGTCCCTCCAGAATGAGAGATGCTGCATTATGTATGTCTGGCAGGCTGGAGTCCCAGCGAGGTTACGACCCTTCCCGGGATGTGGCTCCAGCAAGATACCTGTGTCCATGACCTTCTTCAACTACAAGAGCAGCCATGCGTGGCAGATACCATCATCCTCCGTAAGCAGATGAAGACAGGCTCAGAGAGGTTAAGTGACCTACAGGAGGGTCACACAGCCAGGAAAGGACAGAACTGGGATGCCAGCCACTTCAGTCCACTTCCAAGCTGGCTGCCCTTCTCCACACAAACCCTCATGTGGAATTCCCATTTGCACCCATGAAGAGAGTCTTGGAATGGGGGCTTCCTTTGAGGTCCTGTCTCTGAGAATTATCTGCAGGAGAAGCAGGGCAGTGATGAAGGCTGGAAATGTGTTTGAAGCACAGCCACAGGAAGAAGGTGGGCATTCCCCCAACACAAACCTTGTTAATGCAGTTATGTGCGTGTCGCGTTCATCCTGGGCCCTGAGGGGTGTCCCGTCCCTCTCTGGATGCCCATTTCCTCATCAGAAAAGCACATGGCCCTCTACCATACACACTTCCCTTCTAGCCCCGATGGTCGATGGTTCTATCTGTCCAGCGGTGCTTGATTGGCCCTCTACCGACCAAAGGCCACAGTGGAATTCTTACCGAGTCATTGCAAAGAAATCAACATCACTAAGTCATGGAACCTCCTTACAGAGCCAACCATCCTTCAGGGAAACAGTCTTCATTCACTGTTTGCAAATTGAGCCCACAGACAAAATGTCCAAAGCTCCCAGACAATTAACACTTTTGAGAATGGAGGTGACAGACAGTGGCCCGTCCACCAAACCCAGTGGACACCTGTGGTTGTAAATAAAATGCAGTGGGCACACAGCCACACCCATTTCCTGCTTTCTGCAGCTGCTTTAGAGCCACAAGTTGGGGGCTAAAGTTGTCCTTTCCGCATGTTGATTTAAAAAATGGGGTAATAATAATGATGATTTCGCAGCTCAATTTTGCCAATGAGATGTTTTGAATGATTTGGTAGCTTGAAATTGGCCTTGGTAGGAATGTTTACACCATGTAAGTTGGCAAATGCTATAAATGCAGTGCATTTTTAAAAGCTGGATTGCTAGTACACCATAGGGTCCAGTGTATACAAAGTCTCAAGCAACACCTGTGCAATGAATGGATGGATAAGTGAGTGAGTGAATGGACGGATGGATGAGTGAGTGAATGGATGGATGAGAGAATGGATGAAAAACATCATGACAACAGAGCTATGAAGAGGCAAGTCAGCAGAGGGACTAGTACTGCCTGGTAGCTCTAATAATAATGAGAATGGATGTCATTTATTCACCCTTTCAAGTAGTACTTTACATGAGCACTATGCGTGATTTAGCAAGTCTCTTAAGTAGTTCATATCTTCATAGTTTATGGATGTAAGCACAGGGGATCAAGTAAAATTCCTATTTATTGCACACTTGCAAGAGGCAAGATTCAACCTGAGGCAGCCCAAGCCCAGTGGTGGCTGAAGCCCAGACCTTAGAAGACTCGTGGCTACAACTCCTGCCTGTGTGACCCAGGTCGTTGGGCCCATGTCTTCTGCCCAGAGATCACCATTATTGTGTGTGTGTATGCACATGCATATTCTTTCCTCGCCATATACTTTTTATAACTTGTTTGTATATCCTCAAACTTTTTTTACTTTGTTTATAAAAATTTACATAAATGTAATAATTCTAGACATATTCTTTTGTAACTTTCACTCAGATGTTCATTTGTGATTCATCTGTGTTGTGTTCAGCTATTATACTATCATTTTCTGTACTGGATATTCAATTATATGAATAAATCCTAACGCACTTATTAAAAAAATAAAGGTAGACTTGGCTTCTGTAATCTCAGGCAGAGCTTTCTTGGGGGCAACTCTGGGAATCGGTGTTTGGGTCAGAATTCAGGAGGCAGTTCCTTTGCTAAATACTGCTGAAAGTCATCACATCTCAGAGGCATGCTGGACATTTTAGTTGCCCAGGTAGAAATGAAAAAAAGAAGATAGAAAAGCCAACTTGAATCTCTGAAGTACTAGGAAGACCAGTAGGAGAGGCCTGACCTGTGTTTCCTTTATCTCCCATGTTTGTTCTGTGAAGTCTGCCCTCAGATCTGGTCCTGCCCTGTAGGAACTTAATGTCTAAGACAGATCAACTCATGTGGTGGTGCCCCAGATGAACTCAGCATCTTCTGTTCAGAACTCTGTCTTGGAGGATGTTAGGAGCCTGTGCGCTCAGAGCTCACAGAGGTTTTGCAGCACCCAGCTAGAAGATGCAAGGCCGTCCCCGAGGAATCCCACGGAAAATTCACTGGGACCACCCCCCTCCCCCGCCCTTGCCCACACAATTCTCTCTCATTCCATCTCGTTCAGTTTACTGCACACATTTTGATTGTCCCAGAATGTGCAGAATGTGCTGGCTCCCCACCCAGGCTGAGGGCCGAGGCTGAAAAGCTGTCCTCTGAGAGCTTCGGTCACTCTTCGCTGCTGGAAATTTACTTTGGAACTGGAGGGGCCGCCGTGGAGTCCCGCTTGCTTATGTCAGCAATGGTTTCAATACATCATCATTAGACGGACTGACTCTCAGGGGGGTGGGAGAGGGGAGGGAGAAACCCATCAAATGCTGGTTGCCAGTAAATGTCAGGAAAGAGGTGCGTCAGCAGAAAGAGCCAGGGCACGTGGAGGAACATTTTTGCTTAGCCTTGTTTTGAATTTCTAAACTCGCGTTGCCATCTCAATCCCAGGGTTAGGTCCGTACATCCTGTATGTGACAATTAAGAGGGGAGAAAGTCAATGCTCAATCAGCCTGTTTCTTTTTTTATTGGCTTGTGACTCTTTCTTAAATTAGTTTTTATTAATTTAAAATTTGTTGGAGTACAGTTGCTTTATCCTGCTGTGTTAGATTCTGCTGTTCAGCAAAGTGAATCAGCCGCACCTGGACACGCATAGCCCCTCGTTTTTGGATTTCCTTCCCATCGAGTCACTACAGAACCTGAGCAGAGGCCCCTGTGCTCTCCAGGAGGTTCTTTTTAGTTAGCTGCTTTATAATGGTAGTGTATACATGGGGCTTCCCAGGCAGCGCTGGTGGTGAAGAATCCACCCGCCAGTCCTGGAGAGGAAGAGTCGCGGGTCTGATCCCTGGGTCGGGAAGGCCCCCTGGAGTAAGAGAAGATAACCGCTCCGGTATTCTTGCCTGGAGATCCCGTGGACACAAGAGTCCGGTGGGCTACTGTCCATGGGGTCGCAGAGTCAGACACGCCTGAGCCACTGAGCCCAGAGCACAGTGTGTATCCCGATTCTACCCACACGTGTGTGCTCCTCCTATTTAAAATTTACAAGTGCACAACAGAAGAAGAAAAACAAAAACAGAAACGGAAAACAGGGTAAGATTTCTGATTTGAGCACTAGGCAAATGCTGGGGAAAATAGAGAAAATTCCCAGTCTTGGTTTATTGCTCACCTCCCCTGTCCCTTGCAGGCTAAACAGGTATAATTTCCCTAGAAAACCCTGCATGCCTGGCCCCTTTGTGCCCATGGCCCTGCTCCCTTGTCCTGTTACAGAAAAGAACAAACATCAGGCAAAGCCTTTGCATTGCTCCCCAGCCCATGGGGACGCTCAATATACTGAATGCATCATTTTCTTGGTCACCTTTCTATTTTTAGTAGTTTCTACTTTCTATCAAAAACAATAATTCAACGAACATTTTCTCTTGGTTTCTTAGGTCATTGATATACTTTCTTCTGCAGAAGCCCATCTTCCTTGTGATACATCCCAGGCAGGGCTGAAGACCAGAAAGCGCTTGGAAAATCCACGTGGGATAAATGAGTGAATGAAAAAGTGAATGCTGTTGAAGGACTGCTGTTTTACACAAAATTTGCTTAGATTTGCTTACTCAGTTATTTGCTCACTGTTTCATCAGAGGGACTTTCCACCTTCAGGGGATCTTTTTTCTTTGCCTGAAAGGCTTCCTGCAGAATGTCCTTCATTGAAGGGGCTGCTGGTCATAAATGCTCTTGGTTTGTACTTGTCTGAAAAATTCCTGGATTGCGTGCTCCATTTTTAAATTTTTTTTTTTCTTTCTGAATATACAGTTTTAGGTTGACAGATGTTTTCTCTCAGGACATTACTGGTATTATTTTCTGTCCTTTGAATTTCACTGTTGCCAGAGAGGTCAGCGCTCAGTCTGTGGTGGTTCCATTGGAGGAAATCAGGATTCTGTCTCTGAAGCTTTTAGCATCTTTGTTCTCAGTGTTCTTCACGTTCAACCTGGGTGTCTATTTACGGTAGGTGGGGCTTCCTGAACCCTGACCTGTCTTTCATCATTTCTCGAAAATCAGATTTTTCTCTTCAAAATTTCCTCTTCCTCATTATCACATTCTGGAAATTTGATCATAAGATCGTACCTCTTTTCACATGAGTCTCCTTGTTTTTTTTTAACCTTGCTTTTACATTTTTCAGCTTGGTCTCTTTGTGCCTTGTTTGGAGGTGATTTCTTCAGAATTACCTTTCTGTTCACGAATTCTCCTTCTGTAGCCACTCTGCAATTTGACCTGCTGAGTTCTAGCTTTCAATGATTATTTTTTTCAATTTAGAGAAACATCACTTTTTAGATCTGCCTGCCAATTTTACATCTCATGTAAAATGAGTAGTTTCTTTTTTTTCCTTTAAACATTAAGTGAATAAATTACATTATCCCTAATCATTTGTGGTCTGGTTCCACATTCACAATGTTTTAAGTGTTTCTGAGAACTCATGTTCCTGGGGCATTTACCTGTAGGAATTCTTCCAGGACTGGCTGCTGCTGTGTAGACAGAGGCTTCTGGGAGGCAGGAGCGGGCGCTGGGGCCAAGGGGCCACAGGAGGGCTGGACGGCCACGGACAAGAGGCCTCACCTGGGTCTCAGGAGCCACAGAGAGGAGTCCAGAGAGGAGTCCAGCTCCCTCCCACCTCCGCATTGTCCACCGGGGCTGGGGAACAGAGGGTGATGCAAGGACTGCATTAGGAATTCAAAGTGGGAGTTAGGTGTTTATGGGCTTCCCAGGTGGCACTCGTGGTGAAGAACCCACCTGCCAGTGCAGGAGACAAGAGACCTGGGTTCAATTCCTGGGTCAGGAAGATCCCCTGGAGGAGGGCACGGCAACCCTCTCCAGTATTCTTGCCTGGAGAATCCCGTGGACAGAGGAGCCTGGCGGGCTACAGTCCATAGGACTGCAAAGAGTCGGACGCTACTGAAGTGGCTCAGCACACATGCACAGAGGGTGTCTGTGGGTGTGGGAGGGGTTGGGGAAGTGATACGTGGAACCGTGTCAGAGGGCCACCCCCGGGGGTGGACAAGCCGGAGCTCGTGGGAGATGCAGGACGCTGAGCCCGTCCAGACTCTGGACCCAGATCACAGAAGGGGAGGGGGCAGGGATCCCAGGAAATAGCCTCGCTGTGATAACTGCTGACCCCGGGGGCTCCTTGCCAAGTGCCCAGGGCGGTGGTGGGGAAGGAGGGTGGTCCTCAGGCCTTGAAGGTCAGAACCAGTGGTCAGGAGATAAGGCCACCAGAAGCCTGAGGGAAAGCAGGACACCTGGGGCCTCGGGACAGCACAGGCCTGTCGGCCGAAGGAGAACAGCCTCTGGCTCCCGCTGACCTCTTAACCAGGCACTCAGCTCTGTCTTCTCCGGCGACATCTGTAATCGGAGGCCGCATGGGGTAGTGGAGACCCAGCCTCAGACAGGAGCCCCGTGCCCAGCATCCAGCCCCGCTCCACCAGCCCTGTGTCCCCCAGTTGCTGGATTCCTTTTCATTTGCTGCAAATTAGCTTCCTTCACATGGAGGATTCTGTTCAGTTCCAGCCTCTGATCTTCATGTCCATGCCCTCCATCACCAGAGGCAGATGAAGTTCTGTTGCAGCTGGAAATTCCTGGGGAGCAGCTCCAATGGGTCTGGGTCCAGTCAGCCTCCCAGCTTTATAAGAGGGAGTGGGTTTGGAGATGGAGCTGGGGTGGGGATGGGCGGTTTCCAGAGGAACGATGTGGGTGGGCAGGTGGGGGATGTCCTGGCATAGAATCCCACTGTTCATCGCTAAGGTCGGGGGACACAGGCTGGGGGCTCATGAGAGCTAGGAAGTAGGGGCTGGGCTGCTCAGAAAGACAGAGGCAGAGACACGAAAAAAGACACACAGAAAGCCCAAGTCTAGCCTGGAGAAGCCAAACCTGTTATGAGTCCAAAGAGCAAGGTCAGAGTCAGGAGACACACAAGTTGGGAGCTTGTGGGCACGGACGGTATGGGCACGGTGCGGGGTGTGGGGGTGGTCGGCTGACTTGTGCTGGGCTGGGAGAGCCCCTTGTGTTGTGGGCATGGTCCTGGGTGGTCTGGCTCAGACTGTATTGGTTGCAGCAAGCCTGGAGCAGCAGGATCACGGGCTCGTCCTGGAGAAATCTGGGGAGGCTTCCTGGAGGAGGCAAGACTTCTTTTGTGAGTTGAGCCACTTTGCTTCCTCTCTGAACTCACTGGTTTCCATTTTTGTTCTTCATCATCTCTTAAAAGTTAAGAAGACAGAGGTGCATAATGCGGCCACAGCAGTGGGTGCCAGCCCTCACTGTGATAGTTAGCTTACACAGGATCTAACACTTTTACGACCTTAGGACATTTGTATTGTTAAACCCATTTTATGGAAGAGGAAATTGGGGCTCAGATGGAACAAGAACTTGCCCAGGGCTCCACCGCCAGTGAATGCTGTTACCACTCAAAAACCCGACCCCCAAGCTCAGACCTGGTGAGTCTGCTGCTGACGGGGTGGAGACACGACAAATACTTCTCTGTAACTGTATAGATCACTTCCTTGGAAACAGGCTTTGCTTTTCCCTCCTGGGACTAGCAAACTCTGCAATTATTGCTACAGGTAGTGATGTTGTTTCTTAACCCTTGTCAAGAAGATCAATTGGCCAATCTCCATAGTTCCAGCTCTCTGTGAACTTCAATCATTTGGCAATTATCGAGTCTTTCAGCCCACTAATTATTTTCCTTGCTGTACTCTTTAATTTCTCCTGTTCCCCTGGTGAACTTGTATGAGGAGGGGATGAGGTGGCCCACAGTAATATTAAATTCTGCATCAGGGGAGATGAATGGAACCATGGCCGAGCTCTCCGTGCTGAGGGCTCCCTGCTGAGACGGGAGGGCCGGCCAGGGGATGTCATAGGTCCCCGGTGTTTGGGGAGGGGGGTGTCCCAGATCCAAATCTCTCCCTAACTTTGATGGCCTTGACACCTTTGAAAGTGTCAGGTCAGTTCTCTTGTCAGTAACCCTCACTTTAGGCTGAAGAGCCCTCTAGGCTAGGTCCAGGCCAGGCCCCTTTGGCAGGAATATCACAGAAGGGATGCTGTGTTCATGGCTTGTCCCATCACTTTGAGCGTTTGGGTAAGTAGATGGAATGCCCAGAGCTTCTCCACTGTAACTGACTTCCCATTTCAAGTGATCCGTATTTTGTGAGGGGATTACATTCAAAATACGTCATTAGCCATTTATCCAGAAGGCTTGATTCCTTTGGGAAGAGACGGGCAATACAAAAGCCAAGATCTGGGGGAGAGGCGAGCTTGGTGTGGCTGCCACCAGGCACTCTCATCGGACATTTAAATCTATGTTTATTTCTATATCTGTCTGTGTTGAGAACCATGAGTTAATTCTGATACGTCCAATTCCTATCCAGACCCAGAGGGCTTATTCTAGCTTTCACCCCTTCTGTATTTGTAAGTCCAATGGTGAGAAGTCTGACTTCCAGCCTCCTCAATATATGTTTACTTGTCAACAAGCCTCCTGTGCCTAGAATCTCCTCTGTCCCTTTCCGCCACCTCCCCCACACGGATGCCCTCCTCCTCCTGCTCAGGCTCCGACTTCTCCCCGGGCTGCCCTGCTGTGAGGCTGCACTCCTCCCCCAGTTTGGTCTCCCCCGCCCCAAGCTGGCCATACCCCTGCCTGGGTGCCCTCCTCACCCCGCGTGGGCTCTGACACCTCACACAGGGCTCCCCTCTCAAATGTTCAGGTTGTCCTGCTCACACTGCATTTTGATCAGTTCTTTGTGTATTCGTCTTCCCCACAGAGGTCAGCAACTCCTCCAAGCTTGGAGTGTCCAGTTCTTCCTTACCTACGTTATTTATTCCAGTGCCAGGTATACAGGAGGCACTCAATATGTGCTTGTTGGGTGCATGAAGGAAGAACAACATGGGTCAAGGCCCTGAGGCGTGAAGGAGGGAATGGGGTTGGTGCTGATGGAGCTGAAACCAGGAACAGGCAGAAGGGGAGGGAGGCCAAGTTCAGATCAGCGCTTTGGGACAACACGGGTAACAGGCTGGAAGGGGACAGGTCAGTCTCGTGCTTTGGATGCAGCCCTCTGGCTGTTCCCCAGAGGATGCACTAGATAGGAACAGAGAAAAACCCCAGGGCCCCCGAGTGGCCCAGTAATGATGCCGTTGCCACCTTCCACCCCGACTTTTAATCCCCCAGTTCCTTCTGCAAACAGAAATGCAGGCTCTCTGAGATGTGGTATTTTTGATGTCCTCATGTATAAATGCATTATAAAGAGAGCTTCTCTTCATATCCCATCTACTTCCTTGTCAGTCTCAGCTTCATTTCCAATTCCCTTCTCCAGTGTCCCCGTTTCCTCCTTGATGGATTATTTGATTCCATCCCAGCTGATTCGTTGCTGAAGCCAAGCTCTTTCAGGGTGAGTTTTCTTCTTTCCCCTTTTCAATCCTAGAAGTAGCTGGGGAACCCAGGTAGGGTTCAGTGAAGGTGGAATCCAGAGCTTGGGATCTGGATTAGAGCCTGGATCAGGGCTTTCAGACCCCACACAGCATCCTGCCTGGCCTGGTTTGGGGCTGACTGTGGATACTTTAAAAGAAAACTCAGGGGTGGATGAACCTAGAGCCTGCTATACAGAATGAAGTAAGTCAGAAAGAGAAAAATAAATATTGTGTATTAACGCATATATATGGAATCCAGAAAAATGGTACTGATGAACCTATTTGCAGGGCAGGAATAGAGACGCAGATGTAGAGAACAGACCTGTGGATGCAGTGGGGGAAGGAGAGGGTGGGAGGCACTGACAGGTCCACTACCACATGTAAGAGACAGCTAGCGGGAAGGTGCTGTGTAGCACAGGGAACTCAGCCTGGGGCTGTGTCCCCGAGAGGGCTGGGATGGGGGGTGGGTGGGAGGGAGGGAGGTTCAAGAGGGTAGGGACATGTGTTATGTTTACAATTGATTCACATCGTCGGATGGCAGAAACCAACACACTGTAAAGCAATTATCCTCCATTCAAAACTAACTTCAAAAAAAAGAAAACTCAGGTGCTGGATGAAGGGTTTCATCCTATGGCCATTGTCTCTGCTGATACACCCGTGTGCTTTCTGGAGAGAAGCCATCACTATCGACTTGGCTATTTTCCACGTCTGCCTTGATATCTAGACCGCTGAGGCTGCCATTCTTTCATGCATAGACACTGCCTCCTTTTACAGACCAGCAGACGGCTTAGGGATGCTGCCAAGGACCCGGGTCCTTGGCTTCTCTCTACTCTGTCTCCTCAGCGTGTTTTGAACTTCCCCGTGTCACAGGATGTCTGACCTCCTCACATAACCAAATAAAATTCACGATTAGAAGAGACAGAGCTGAGGCCTTCTTCTCGAGCATCTGTGTCTGATCGGCAGGAAACGTTCCTGAGAAGCCACAGCGAGTTTTCTGTCTACTCTCACTGGCTGGTGTCAATCACGTGACCGCCGCTAGCTGCAGCAGACTCTGAGAACGTGAGCACCGGTCTTTCCAGCCTCTCTCGTTGGAAGGCGGGTTTTGCTGGTCAAGGAGGAGGGAGAGAAGGGTGCTTTGGGGGGCTAGTAGCTTCCTGCGCCCAGTGCGTGCTGACCAGCCCCACTTCCACTCATCGCGGGAAAGACTCTCCAAGGAAGTAGGCTTGAGGGGCTGCTAGCTGGGGCTGGATGACAAACAGTCCTCTCTTCCCTAGAGTAGGAACCACAGAGTTGTCTCCCCAGGGCTGAGGGCATGCTCTGGCATGCAGTAGGTGCTCAATAAGTGTTCATGAAATGAATAAGACTGCTGAAAATGACAGCTATCTGGGGGAAACCCTTTTAACATCAAACAGTGCTAGGAAAATGCCCTTTGAAATGGCCGTTATTTTAGGGAGAAATTTGCCATAAGGTCCAGTTCAGACAACCAGACCAAGGGACTAGTTAGGGATTTGGACTTTATGCAATCTTCCCTGGAGCCCATGAGAACAGGGAATTGGGGGGTGGGTGCAGGGGAAGAGTGGGAGGGGCTTCCCACTTCAGAGCACGAGGGTGTGTGTCAGCGTTGGGGATCTGGGTCTGATTTATGTGATGTGGTGGGAAATGTACAAGGTCGGGTTCACATTTGGCTGGTCATCTACCTGTGCAACCCTGGAAAAGACACCTACCCTCTCTGATCATAGTGCTCATCCAAACATGTGGAGAGTAACAGCCTGCCTTTCCCAGCTATTTCAGAATTTATAGGTGAGAGCTCTGGAAAGTTCATGGTGATTATTCAATAAATGTTAATGACAATAATAACAAGGAATAATACTATAAGCTATTATTGTTCTTAAAAGCCAACTTGCATTTAATATGTGTTCCATAAATTATTCTGGCTGGTTTAATTCCCTTTTGATATTCAGAAACACAAGAATGTCCCGACTACAGACAAAAGGCTCACTCAATAAACTCCGTGTGTTGAAGTGTCAACAAGAGCAGGGAAAAGGCAATTTTTTTTTTGCCTCAAGATTTTATGATCTCATCATCTGCTCTGGTTTTCAGATGGGAAAATGTGATTGTCAATTAAGAATCTGAAAAAGAGTTCCCTTTATTAAACACACACACACAACACAAGCACCATATTTCATGCTGTATCAGAGCGGCTGCCGGCTAGCTGAAATTTACCGCCTCGTGTCCCAGCAGAGAGAATTTGCAGCTGGATTAATGCCCCTTTCTCTGGTAGTAAATCAATTTCATACATGTGGCCATATTTTCACCCAACTGACAGGCAGCAATGACTGCTGTTTTGGCGTCACTGTAGGAAAACCTGGGATAACTCCCAAGGCACTTGGAGCCTCCTCCATGAACTGTGTAGAATCACAGTGTTTTCCTGGGGAGAGGCACTCACATTTTTTTACCTCTATTTGTTTATTTTTGACTGAGCTGGGTCTTCAGTGCTGTGCAGTCTTTCTCAGCTGCAGCGAGCAGAGGCTCCCCTCTAGCTGCAGCGTGTGAGCCCATTGCAGTGGCTTCTCCTGTGACGGAGCACCGGCTCCAGGCACGTGGGCTCCGGTAGCTGAGGCAGGCGCTCAGCAGTTGCAGTGCATGGGTTTAGTGGATGGCATGTGGGATCTTCCCAGATCAGGAATTGGACCTGTGTCTCCGCACTGGCAGGCAGACTCTTAACCATTGGACCACCTTGGAAGTCCCAGAGAGGCATGTGGAAAAGCTGAGCCCGGTCACTCCAAAGATGGGAAACCTGAGGGTGGGGTCTCATTAAGCGCACTTCATCTCTCCATCCCACCGGTTCCTGACTGGTCTCGGAAGACACACGGACCATCCAGAGAGCCTCCTGCGACCGCCTTCCTCTTTGCGCCCACGTGCTGGGAGCTCTGGACTGCTCCTGGCCTCATACACATACTTCCTCTGCTTGGCCTGTCTTCATACCCTTAGAGGTGTGTTCTGGGTTCATTCCCTATTGTTTGCCCTCATCACCCGGAATGTCTCAGGCAAAGCACTCACATGGGTATAATTAATCGTTGCATAATCAATCACTTACTGTTCAACGTCTGCCCTTCCCATTAGCATCTTCCTCATGGAGATGAGATGCTAACTCCCTGAGGAGCGGCACCTCACATCCTTTGCCCTGAACCCAGAGCAGGGCAGGAGTGAATGAAGGATAGCCGAATGAGGGAATGAAAGGGTCAGACATGAGGACGCAGGGTCTGGCGGGGGTACGTGGCTCGTTGAGTTTGGAGTGGGAGGTTCCAGGGGTGGTGGCGGGAGGGGAGGCAGCTGGGAGGGCTAAGAACACCATGCCTCTCAGGGTCATGCGAAGGGGCCCTTTGGTGCCAGGGTGAAGTGGCATGGTTGGGGTGTGATCCTTGGCTGGTCCTGAGCTTGCGTGAGAGGCTTTGGTCCTCTCAATTCCCTCCTCTCCCCGTGCTCTGGGAACCCCCAGCTCCAGTGCCTCCTTCTGCACACAGACGGCGGCCTCTGCATCAGCGGCAGAAGGAGCAGGCCGAGGTGTGTCAGCAGCAGTTGTATTACTCGCTCAGTCCTGTCCGACTCTTGGCATCGCAATGGACTGTAGCCCACCAGGCTCTTCTGTCCATGGGATTCCCCAGGCAAGCATACTGGAGTGGGTTGCCATTTGCTTCTCCAGGGGATCTTCCAGACCCAGGAATCGAACCCGGGTCTCTTGCACTGCAGGCAGATTCTTTACCACCTGAACCACCAGGCAAGTCAGGCACTGTGCTACAGTTCTCACTGATTTGGGGGCAACCATTAAACAGCTCCTCAGGAGGAGAAACAGTTGCATTTCTTTACTGACGGGGAAGGTGGCCTCCAAGAGATCATATTCCCAGGGTCCTCTCTTTGTCCACTCCATAAATATCTGTGGAGCTTCTACTAGGTACCAGACGGTTTGAATTGTTGATGGCACCCACAATATGCCGCTTTCTGAGATGGAGGAGACACAGAGGGACAGGCTGGGTTGTGTCCTGTCTGAGTCACGTTACAATACCAAGGGGGATGCTAACTGTGCCTCCAGACACAGGGGTCACCCAGCTAAGGGCAGCCTGAGCGGAGGCCAGCTCTTCTTGGCCTGGTGAGGTCCTTTGGAATCATGCAGGGGAGACAAGAGAGGAAAACAAACCAACCAACCCTCAGGCAGGTCTAGTTCAATTTGAAAATAAATAACAAGTTTCCTAAGGGGTAAAAGGCAAGACTTTCCAACCAAGGAAAATAAAAGATCTCAGTCTAATTCAGTATCCTCCTGACAGCTGCGGTGACAGCCTCCTCAGCACGTCAGTGACCACACTGTCCGTCCAACTTGAAGAGTTTTCTGTTCTCGTTTCAGAAAATGAAGGTGCCTCGGGCTCCCTGAGTTTGGCGTGGGGAGCTGGGGCTCTTTCTATCGACCTCCCTGTGCCTTAATGGCCCGGCATTGATCGGAGCTATCGACCTCTTGGTTTCAAATAACTGACACGGTTTCCAATGGATCCAGATAATTAAGACTTCTCAAACAGCGACTAATAATTTGCAATGCAGTGTGGGCAACCCACGCTGGTGGGCATGAAAGCAAAAGCTGGTCCTTGTGGTCACCTGATCCTCGCTAATGGAGCCCTAGAAAAATCACTTTGCTCTCTGACCGATCTTTCCCAAGTTACCCAGTGACCTAAGGGAGCGATTTTCATTTATCGGAAAATGCCTGGGGCTGGTTCACAAATTCATCCCTCGGTCACTCACAGGGGTCAGGCCGAGGAACTCCCAGAGGCTCTATTGTAAGAGGTCTTTCTGCTTTGAGCCCCTCCCTTCTGTAAGACATCCTTCACTCAACCAGTAGGATCTGCCTGGGGCCTTTATTCCCTTGCTTTCACATCTCCATCGTGTCCAGGCTCCTATGGAGACTGGTCCTCATTCTTTACACCCTCCCCCCATTCTACCTCCACACCCCTTCCCAGACCTACGTGGACACAGTGAGTTGTACATCTTTTTACTCTGAATTCGGCCATGTGAATTTCTTTAGGCAAAGGATGCTAGTGAGTGTGCCCTGAATGCCTGCTTGAAACCTGCTTGTGTGGTTGGACTTGCCTCTTGAGGTGGTTGTGATCTGCCTAGAAAAGCATGCCCTGCAGGTCCAGGAGGAGAAGAGGCCCATGGAGCAGCCAAGCCCAGGGTAGATCAGCTAAACCCATGGCACCGTAGGCCACGCTGCAGGACTGTGCAGGGTGAGAAGATGCTTGTTGCTGTCAGCCACCGAGTTTAGGGAGTCCTTGTTACACAGCACTATTAGGGCAGGAGCTGAGAGGTAATTAATGACCCTGTTGGGCTTCCAAGGTGGCTCAGTGGTAAAGAATCTGCCTGTCAAGCAGGAGACAAAGGTTCAGCTCCCGGGTCAGGAAGATCCCCTAAAGAAGGAAATGGCAACCCACTCCAGTGTTCTTGCCTGGAAATCCCCTGGTGGGCTACAGTCCGTGGGGTTACAAAGAGTCAGACATGACTGAGCATCTAAACAACAAAAACAATCAATGACCCCATTGCATTATTGGTATTTATGAGTTAGTTCTCCTGCTAAGACTAACATATTGAAGGCAAGGATCATACTCTTCCCCACTCCCAATACAGCTCAGGGTCTGCTATAGAATGGAGTTCACAATCTGTTTGTAGAACAAATAACCATGTGAGAAATAAACCAGAAAAGGAGGAGTACTTTGGGGAGGGCTGCATTGTTTTTATCCCATGTGTAACAATAACAACAGCACTTACTGAGCTCTAGCTGTGTTTCTGCTAACGCTCTAATGCTTTTAAATCCATTTTCTCATTTAACTATCATTACCCTTGCTTGCTTTTTGGTGAGGAAGCTGAGGCTGGGTGAGGTTACGGGTTTACCTGTAGCAAGTGACCACTAAAGGGAGGGAAGGACCATGCCTTCTGACTCCTGGCTGAGCATCCCTCCTTGTAAGTGTGCAGTAGGGACTGGCCTGGCCCACTTGCTGGGGCAGAATCTTCGCAGTAGAGGCTGTTGCTCACCAGATAGCACAGGGTAGAACCAGGATCTGAGCTGGTTTCTTTTATTTCAAAACCCTTGTCTCCTGCTTGGCAGGCAGATTCTTTACCAGAGTTACTTGGGAAGCCCGGGATGCTGGGCTGCTTGCCCCCTGAAGTGATGGAGGGGGGAACCCACCTATGGTGTACTGGGGTGCTCTGCTTTTTCAGCTGGAGGAAAATCTGCCCTTTGAGAGCACCTCCCATGTGAGACCTGCAGACATATCCTCAAGGTGGGTGTAAGGTTTCCTCCACTAATATCTTTGGGGTTGAGACCTGATTTCCAAGCTTCTCAGATACCAGCCCTTGAGTGGCTGCCCTTGGTCCGGGTTTTGGAGCACTCACAGATCAGGGCCCACTCTCTGAGCATGCTGTCCCCATCTGCTCAACTGGTTTCCTGAGCCTTGTCCACCCTATTTAGTGATTGCTCACAGAGCAATCTCTGCTGTCTCATGTCTCATTTTGAATCTCTGTCTGGTATCTGGTATTTCATCTTTCTTATTTTGTAAAAAAATAAATAAATAAAAAGTTGCCTGTTCCTCAAGCCTTCTCACTGCCCTCTTCTGAGAGTGTCCCAAACTGTGATAATCAAAACGGCATCTTTAGAGCCTAGAGTTGTGCAGTGCACAACCTATGCAGCTGTATATGGCAGCTCTGACCCTGATGAGCTGCAGTGATTTAGAGCTTCATCATCTTCACCCATAAAGTGCAGTTTTGTAGTCCCCAGAGAAATTGGTTAAATATTAGCGAATACATTATTGTTGTTATTTCAATTGCTGATAAAAACGATTAGATGTTGGTGAAGATACCAGTATTTATAGAAGACTTATGCTTTTCCCATGGGGTTCCTTCCAATTTTCTAATTATTTGGTACAGTCACAAAGGAATCGTTATCTCCATTTTACAGGCCAGAATATCAACCCACGCATTATTTCATGGACTTAGGATAAGGCAACCAGGAAAACCAGAAGCTCCATCCCAACTCCCAGAGTTCTCAGCCTCTCACCAGCCCACATCTGCCCTCCTGAAGCCGTGTGGATGCGGCGGTGATGGTGAGGACCGTGGTGGGGGTGGTGATGTGTGTTCTTGCTCAAAATTTGCTTCTGTTGGAAGGCGTACTAAGTTGCCTTCTGCCATTGTTCCAGATTTATTGCTTTAATTTGTTTTGGCTTTTTCCACACACACTTTCCTTTGTCCTACCTCAGTTTCAACCTGCCTGTAGGGTGTAAAATATATATATTTTTGTATTTCACCCATGATAGTTTTCTTCTCTGGTATGTTAAGAAAATGATTTACTTCGGGCTTGTGGGTCAGCAGACTGTGAATCCACCGGTATCTGTAGTCCTTACGTGTTTACAGATAAACAAGCACATGGACGTTTGAGACTAGACCTTCGAAGACCCCTGGAATCCTGATGGGCTTTTCCGCCAACAGGAAGAACAGAGGAGACACCAAACCATGACAGGACATGGCGGGGACAGGGCGGCAGAGCTAATCTTGAGGGGCTTACGTGAATATTGCAGGGTCGGGGGTGCTTCGGGCCCAGGGACCGGCACAGACAAAGGCTGGGTGGCAGGAGCTTTTCCGGAGACTCACTCTTTAGGGAACATTAAAACAAATAAGAGAGACTAAGGGCTTTCCTGGTGGCTCAGTGGTAAAGAATCCATCTGCCAACACAGGAGATGTGGGTTCGATCCCTGGGTCAGGAAGATCCCCTGGGGGAGGAAATGGTAACCCCCTCCAGTTTTCTTGCCTGGAGAATCCCATGGACAGAGGAGCCTGGTGGGCTACAGTCCATGGGGTCACAAAAGAGTCAGACACGACTGAGCGACTAAAGAACTTCCATTGCCACTTGGTCCGTCCGCTCCCGCCCTCTCCGTAAGGTGCTCGGAGGCCCCGACAGGGGGATGCATGTGCTGCTGGGACCCGTGGACAGTGAGCAGGAGCTGGGAGTCAGCATCTGCTTGTGTTTGCTGAATCCACGAGCTCTCAGCCCTGCCAGCGTTTAACTTGCTGAAGCTAGTTCGTTTGGGGAGGAGGAGGGGACAAAGGTCTTTGCACCGAGGCCTGGGCTGGGGGCCAAGATGGCACCAAGGTCTCTCCTCCCAGCTGTGGTCCGGGGCTGAGTCCTGCAGGGTGGGAGATGTCCTGGCGTTTCTTCAGATGCCAAAGGAGCCTGGAGTTGGGCTGGAAGGCCGCCAGCCCGGATGGAGGGGCAGGGGAGGCTGTGTGGCTGGGTCCTGCTCTCACATCAGTAGCAGGGCCTGGCTCAACCTTGGAAGTCTTTGCCAGCAGAGAAGAGATGTGACCCAGAGTGTTGGAGGGAGAGGGTTGGCTCCTGAGCCCCCGATGAAACAGGAACCCGTGCGGCCAGCAAGCCAGTGGAATTTAGTACCAGAGGATCAAGCTGCCTCATCACCCCTGTGACCCAGGGCCCTGAAACCACTCAGAAATGAGTGACAAACTGGAGCCTCAGGGCTCTGGCCCTTTGGTGGGTGTATTCATTTCCCAGGGCAGATGTAGCAAGTTACCACAAAGTGAGCATCTTAGAAGAACAGATGCTCACTCTCGAAGTCCTGGAGGCCAGTGGTCTGAGACCAAGGTGCCCGCAGGCTTGATTCCCTTCTGGAGGCCCTGAGGCTCAGGCCAGGCCTCTCTCTGGCTTCTGGGGGCCGCTGCCAAGCCTTGGTGTTCTTGGCCTGTGGACACATCACTGCCATCGCTGCCTCCACCTTCACGTGGGCTCCCTCTCTGCCTCTCGTCTCCCTGTCCTTTGTCTTCTAAGGATCAGTCTCTGACTTTTGGGCCCACCTTCAAGCCAGGATACGTTGTGTGTTGAGCTCAGCCACTTCAGTCTTGTCTGACCCTTTGAGACCCCCATGGGCTATAGCCTGCCAGGCTTCTCTGTCCACGGGATTTCCTAGGCAAGAAGACTGGAGTGGGTTGCCATGCCTTTCTCCCTAAAACCATAAATCCAGGGTGATCTCATCTCAAAAAAAGCTTCCCCAAAGACCCTGTTTTCAAGTAAGATGAATGCACAGGTAGGGAGTTGGGACTTGGTCCTACCTCTCAGGGGACAGTTCAACCCACTGAGGTGAGGATGTCATCATGAAGACACACCCCTACGGCCTCTCCTTCCTCCCCTGACATACCCCCTTCCAGGATCTCCTCTGGATGGCCCCCTCTCTCCAGCAGCACCCCAGTGAGTGCTAAGATGCTTCAGTCATGTCCAACTCTTTGCAACCCTATGGGTTATAGCCCGCCAGGCTCCTCTGTCTGAGGGGTTCTCCAGGCAAGAATACTGGAGTGGGTTGCCATGGGTCCCCCTCCAGGGGATCTTCCCAGGGATCGAACTCACATCTCCTGTGTCTTCTGCATCGCAGGCAGATTCTTCCCTGCTGAGCCACTGGGTAAGCTCAGCAGCACCCCGGCCGGACCCTCATTCTCCCTTCAGTACTTCTTTTGGGGTCTTCCTGTGTGAGTCTCCGCCGGGAAAGACATCCCATTAATCTGGTAGCCACAGCACAGCATCCCAGGTTCTTTTTGAGGCTTAGGGGATGAGAGACCATTGGTGGGGCAGGCCAGGAAGGCTAATGAGATCAGAATTCATTACCTCCCTGTAATTCTCGTGCTCCGAGGAAAGGCTCTTCTGGGAGTGAGTTTTCCCGGAAAAGATTTTTATAAAACAGCCTAAAAGCTCTTCTCTAAATAAATAAATAAATAAAAATAACCACACCTAAAAACAGAAGGTTTCCCTTTAGACATCTTGACTCCTAGCAAAGAAAACAACAACAACCAAAAAGACAAAGTACTGTAAACCAAGAAAGAAGCATTTAAGAGAGAGGATCCTAACTGCTGGATTTGGGGACCCAGGGTGTGTCTGGTGCGGGGCCTGGAGATTTTGCTCCCCTGTTTTTGTCTGGACTGGTTTGAATTTTCTCCTGTAGTTCTTTAAAGGAAGAGTACTATTAACTTTAGGGTCTAGACACTGTGCCACTAGCTTTGGGCAAGTTGCAGTGGTCCCTTCTGGGCCCCAGTCTCCTCTTCCAGAAGATGGGTGTAGTAACACTCGCTCTGCAGGATCATCTGGAGGGTAAATAAAGTTGTACGAGGGTCCAGCACAGTGCTTGGCACGTAGGACGGGCTCATTTGTTCACAAAGATGTGAACACCTCTCACAAATGTTGGGTCACTGGTCCAAACTCCCCCAGCGAGGCAGGATCTAGCCCAGTCCTTGATCGCCTTAAGCTGGTCCTCTCCTCCATCCCCTTCTCCCTCTACCCTCCTTTTCTTCAGCCATTTCCTCTCTCTGAAAAATCAGGTTTATGCTCGGGATTGAAGTAGAGATGGGACAGAGGTGCTGTTAGGGAGAAAGCACTGGATTTCGAGTCAGGAGAGTCAGGAGCCTGGAGTCCGAGTCCACACTCTGTGTGGAGTGAGCCCGGGGCAGGGCCCCCCTGTGACAGGACCCCTGCCCTGGCCACCTCTCGGGCAGCAGTGAGGTCATGAGGCTGCCGCGGGTGAGGCGGCAGGCCTCAGAGCTGCCCGCCGCATGCCAAGTCCAGGTGGCATCAGGACACCTTGCATGGCCAGTTAGCTGGAAAAAGCTCCCATCTGCTGACTGTTATCCAGATCCTCACCCGGACTCAGCACTCTGGGTTCTCTAGACAGGGGCTGTTAACAAGTTTTTTGTCTGCTTCCTCTTCCCACCCCAGTATTAAGGATGGTTGTTAGTTGCTCAGTCGTGTCTGACTCTGTGACCACCTGGACTGTAGCCCGCCAGGCTCCTCTGTCCATGGGATTTTCCAGGCAAGAATACTGGAGTGGGTTGCCATTTCCTACTACAGGGGATCTTCCTGACTCAGGGATGGAACCCGCGTCTCCTGCATTGGCAGGCAGATTGCAGATTCTTTACCACTGAGCCACCAGGGAAACCATTATCAATGATAGGTATAAGTTGTTTTTTTTTTTTTCCATCTACTATTCCTAAAGGGAGAGAATTCCCCAGAAAAGACGCAGTCCTTTATGCCGCTGGACCTTTGCAAGGGCAGTTCCCTCTGCCTGGAGCACCCTTCCTCCATATCTCATGGAAGGCCTACTGGCCCTTCAGCCTGTAGCTCAGGTCTCTTTCGTCTGCACCCTTGGGCTGCCTTAGGCATCCCGGCGTCTTCCAAGCTCTGTGCTAGGGACTTTCACTTTCTGCCCACATGGGACTCAGCTCCCCGCACCGGTGTCCCTGCAGTGGACAGGCTCCATCAGAGGGGCCCACTGCCCCGTGGCCAGCAGAGTGAAGAAGGGCAGTTTCCCTACCCTGTCACAGCTCCAGGCAGCCCAGAGAACCAGCCCCAGGGGCTCAGAAACACAAATCAAATGCGTCTCCTTCAAATTAAGCCCACATTCTGGTCTAGTGGGGGCAGAGCTATTTCTTAGCCAATAAATATTAATAAGAAAAATAAACCAATCTTTTAGGCTTCTTCCCCTCAGCTGCCACCCCAGGGTCATAAATTATGTACTGCCTGCATCTGTTTTGACAATTGTGAAAAAGTGGGCTTCAGATTCGGAAAGCATTTTTCCGGAAAGACTGCAGCATTGAGTGTTTTCCATACGATCGTCCCTCCTTCCCACCCCCCACCATTTTCCATCTTGGAGGAGGATTTGACTGCAGATTTTCTACTCTAGGGTTTTGTTACCATTTTTTTTTTTTTTAAACAATGGTTAAAAAAAAAAATTGACCTGTATCACAAGATCTTAGAAAAATTCTCCTGGCAGTGGGGAAATGGGCCGTGACCGCCCCCATCTAACAGCCCTTGTGCGTGGAGTTCATCCTTCGGGGCCAGTTCCCTTGTCCAAACACCAATTCCCCCCAACAAAATCCAGCTTCTCCTTGAGAGCCCTGGGTCAGGCTCTGGTTTCTTTCTATGTCTCCTGGCTTTTCCCCTTCGCTCCTGTAGACACTTGGAGTCAGGACTAAGAGAAGAATCTTCTCATCTCCCCTGCTTTCCGTCTAGAATGGTTTCCAGTCTTGCTTCTCCCACTGGTACCCACCCAGCCTAGTTTCAGGCCCCAGCTCAGCAAGCCAAAACGTTGAGATGCCAAGGTTTGTAGCCAAGACAGGGATATTTTCAGGAAGAAGACAAGCCGGGAGATGGAAAGACGAATCTCAGAAATAAACATCTAAGACAGGGGTTGGGGGGTTTATGGGATGAAGACTAAAGCAGCAGGGCGGTCCCAGCATGGCGGGGTTTGATGGATGGGGGCGGCGATTGGAAAAAGATGCGGTGATGGTGATCCTCGTTCTGCGGAGGCTTATCCAAGCCTCGGGCATCCACAAGGTCAAAACAGGGCAGGAGCGGAGGGTGGAGTTCTCGGCCCTCCGACGTCAAAGGTCACTCAGCGGACACCCGCGCATGCCCAGTTGGAAGGTGGGTGATTCCCGTTCAGTCTTGACGAGCGTGGCTCCACCTGGATGGAGCTGATCCAAGCTTCCGGAGAACAGCAGCTCAGGGAAGCATCTTCTTGTTTAGGCTAAGTGCGGCTCGGCTGGCGCACAAGTCTTTTGTAGACGGTTTTGATTCAGAAAGGCAGGGGAGATGGATTTGACTAATGGTTCTCCAGGCATCACCCCGCCCCCCGTAGGTGTCCGGTGCCTTTCCTATCTCTCTACCCTCAGCGCTGCCCTCCCCACTTGCCTCTCATCCCGGCTCACCTGGGCTTTCTTTGTTGCTGTTGTTCAATCGCTAAGCTGTATCTCTTTTGTGACCCTATGGACTGTAGCCCACTAGGCCCCTCTGTCCATGGGATTGCCCATGCAAGAATATTGGAGTGGGTTCCCATTTCCTTCTTCAGGGGATCTTCTGGACCCAGGGATTGAGCCAGTGTCTCCTGAATTGGCAGGAGGATTCTTTACTCCTGAGCCACTGAGGAAGCCCCAGCGTCCTTTAGCCGTCACTGAGCTGTTACCTGCTACCTGCATGAGCAAAGTGCACAAGCTCAAGCTGCATCTCCAATGACTTTTTCCATATGTCTGCACCTGTGGGACCTTGGATTGAGATACAGATTTCCAGCAGGCCAGCAGCTCCCTTGAGCCCTCTTGTTGGTAACCAAAGGTTAAATTATCCTAATCACTTCTATCAAGGTTACTTTCACCTGTTCTTGAACTTCTATATGGAGTTATAAAGAACATATACATTTTTGTATCTAGCTTTTCTGTTTGTTTTCTTCTCATCATTATGGCTGTGAGATAAATCCTATTCATTGTATTAGAAAGTAGATTTTTTTCGAGGAAGTGTTCCACTGTCTTTGTTCTTTTGAGTTGCTTTAATGATATGACATACTGTAGTCCTGGGTGGCTTGTAAACAACAGGAATGTATTTCTCACAATTCTGGGAACTGGGAAGTCCAAGGTCAAGGTGCCAGCAGTTCAATGTCTCATGAAGGGCAGTTTCCTGGTGCATAGCTATCTTTTTGTGTTTTTGCTGTGACCTCATGTGATGGATGGGCAGGGTGTCTCTTTTATAAATAATACTGATACTATTCATGAAGGTTTCACTCTCATTTCCTAATTACCCCTTCCACAATCCCCACCTCCTAATATGATCACATTGGGGTATATTTTCCAACATATGCATTTTGGAGGGACACAAGCATTCAGTCTGTAGCATCTTCTAAGGAAGAAAATTTATCTATACTGCATGATTTATCCTTTCTACTTTTAATGGGCATTTAGTATTGATAATTTCCAGATTCTTTTAAAATTACGAATAATTCTATAAACATCCTTGCAGCTGTTTTTTGGTGGAAAGAAGTTTTAGTTTCTCTTAGAGACAAAGCCTAGAGTAGAGTTTCCAGGTCATACAATATGTATGTTTAGCTTTAGTTGCTTTTGTCAAATAGTTGTCTAATGTGGTTGAAGCAGCTTACACTCCCACCATGCAGGAGGGCCGAGGCCATGTAGGAGGATTGAAGCTATTCCATATCTTCATCAACACTCTGTTATTGCCTTTAGACTTGTGTGTGTGTACACTTGAGTGCACATGTGTGTGTTTGGTCCCTTAAAAAATTGAGTTATCAGCCTTTGTGTGGTAGGGATTATTTATATATTTTGCATATGGGTCTATTTTCGTATATATATATGTGACAAGTATCTTTTCTCAGTCCATGGCTTGTTTTATCACTCTCTTAACAGTATCTTTTGATGAACAGAAGTTCTTCATTTTAATGAAGTCCAATTTATCCATCTTTTTTTATGGCTAGTGGTTTTTTGGTCACGTATTTGAGAAATCTTTACCCAAGGGTCATGAAGATATCCTCTCATGTTTTCTTCTAGAAGCTTCACTGTGTCACATTTAGGTTTATGAACCATGTCAAATTAATTTGTTTGTACTTTGCAAGGTTCACCTTGACTTTTGAGATGGCATCTTGCTTGGTCCTCACCCCAGCTTCCTGTTATGAACTAGCCTACTTTTTTGTACAGTCACAGTCATATATTCAAAAGTCAGGACTGATCCCCTGACCTTTCTGCTTAAACCCATTTTATGTTTTTTTGATGGTAAAGTCTAAAGTCCTTAGCATGGCATGCCTTAGATGCCTTTCAGGATCAGACTTATCTGATCTTATTAGCTTATCTCATCATACTTATCTTTCTAGCTTCATTGCCTATTAAGCAATTCAGTTCAGTTCATTTCAGTCGCTCAGTCGTGTCCGGCTCTTTGCGACCCCATGAATCACAGCAAGCCAGGCCTCCCTGTCCATCACCAACTCCCGGAGTTTACTCAAACTCATGCCCATCGAGTTGGTGATGCCATCCAGCCATCTCATCCTCTTTCATCCCCTTCTCCTCCTGCTCTCAATCCCTCCCAGCATCAGAGTCTTTTCCAATGAGGCAACTCTTCACATGAGGTGGCCAAAGTACTGGAGTTTCAGCTTCAGCATCACTCCTTCCAATGAACACTCAGGACTGATCTCCTTTAGGATGGTCTGGTTGGATCTCCTGGCAGTCCAAGGGACTCTCAAGAGTCTTCTCCAACACCACAGTTCAAAAGCATCAATTTTTCAGTTCTCAGCTTTCTTCACAGTCCAACTCTCACATCCATACATGACCACTGGAAAAACCATAGCCTTGACCAGACGGACCTTTGTTGGCAAAGTAATGTCTCTGCCTTTTAATATGCTATCTAGGTTGGTCATAACTTTCCTTCCAAGGAGTAAGCGTCTTTTAATTTCATGGCTACAGTCACCATCCGCAGTGATTTTGAAGCTCCAAAAAATAAAGTCTGACACTGTTTCCACTGTCTCCCCATCTATTTCCCATGAGGTGATGGGACCAGATGCCATGATCTTAGTTTTCTGAATGTTGAGCTTTAAGCCAACTTTTTCACTCTCCTCTTTCACTTTCATCAAGAGGCTTTTTAGTTCCTCTTTACTTTCTGCCGTAAGAGTGGTGTCATCTGCATATCTGAGGTTATTGATATTTCTCCTGGCAATCTTGATTCCAGCTTGTGCTTCTTCCAGCCCAGAATTTCTCAAGATGTACTCTGCATAGAAGTTAAATCAGCAGGGTGACAATATACAGCCTTGACGTACTCCTTTTCCTATTTGGAACCAGTCTGTTGTTCCATGTCCAGTTCTAACTGTTGCTTCCTGACCTGCATAAAGGTTACTCAAGAGGCATGTAAGGTGGTCTGGTATTCCCATCTCTTTCAGAATTTTCCACAGTTTATTGTGATCCACACACTCGAAGGCTTTGGCATAGTCAATAAAGCAGAAAGAGATGTTTTTCTGGAACTCTCTTGCTTTTTTGATGATCCAGCGGATATTGGCAATTTGATCTCTGGTTCCTCTGCCTTTCCTAAAACCAGCTTGAACATCTGGAAGTTCTCGGTTCACGTATTGCTGAAGCCTGGCTTGGAGAATTTTGAGCATTACTTTACTAGCAGATATTATACTCCAGCCACAAAAAATCTGAATATCTACTTTATGTGTTGAATTATGTCCTAAAAAACCCCCAAAACTATTGATGTTCTAAGCTGCAGTTCAGAATGTGGCCTTACTCCAGGGCAAAAGGTAAGTAGTTCATCAAGGCGGTGTTTCTCATGTCTGCACATCCAAGACGGCTGCTGGTTCAGACCTTTAACACTGAGTAACAAGCAACTGCAAAAGTTAGTGACTTAAGATGATCATTTACTATAATCTCTCTAGGTCCTGTGGGTTTGCAGAGCTTCACTGGATGGTTCTTGCTTGGTCTCCCATTTAGTTGAAGTCGATGGCAGCTGGGGGTGGAGTCATTTGAAGACTTGTCTGGAATAGACAACCAAGGTGATGTCTTCACTGTGTCTGGTGCCTTGGTTGGGTGGATAGAATTCCTGGGAGCTGGCTGGGTCTGTCTCTTTGTTTAGCTGCTCTTGGCTAGCTTGGGCTTCCTCACATCATGTCAGTGTTAAGGTTATCATGCTGCTCAGTGGGCTTTGGGTTCCTTAAGAACGAATGTACCTGGAGGTCAAGAAGGAAGTTGCAAGTGTTCTTCTGAACCCAGCCTGAGAAGCCATGTAGAATCACTTCCTCCATGTTCTAGTCGATGAAGCACAAGGACCAGCCTAGGTTCAAGGGGCAAAGATTATGCAAGAGTGTGAAGCCTGGGAGACATGGATTATAAGGAGACTAGTTATGATAGCTCCTTTGTGTATCCACTTTAGCTGTGGACAGATTATCTTTTGTCCCTGGAAGGCTCTAATATGAGTCAGGAAAGGGCATTTATTAGATCAGTCATTTATTTTGCAATCAATTTCCTATTACATAAAGCATGCCCAGCTCTGACATCTAGATTAAAAAAGGGCATAAATGAGCCTAAAGAATGCCCTAAACATCCACCTTCAAATAATCTAATCAATGCAGAAAATAGATCTCCTAGAGAGTACCTGGGAAATTCAGGTAAGAAGCACCAGAGTAGATGACCTCATTTTAATCTCATGGTAATACTTGGTATTTTCAATGGATCTCATTCAAACAACCATGTAATGGAACTAAGATGTATTATACACATTTGATAGAAGAATGATAGATTTGTTGGAGAAGTAGACCAATCTCCTCAAGGGAATAGCTCTTCTCTGCCTGAGCTGAGATTCAAATCTAGACAGTGTGATTCAAAATCCACTTGTAGGTTTGACTAGAGTAGATTTCTTTTGGCAGCAGTTTGGTGTCATACGTAACATTGCTTCCCCTCTGTGTCTGCACAGACATCACTAATCAATCATGGTGTCTATCCTGTTGAATTTAGACCCTGGCTCATCATTATTCTCAATCCAGCCCTCTACCAATCACTTGAGGCTCAAGATTATGTGTGCTCGCCATCCTGGTTTCTATGTGTTGCCTGTCTAGGGGCTGAGCAAGGCCCTGCAGGTATCTTGGGTTATATTTTGGTAGTTCTTTCCATATTGGGAAGATTGTTTCTTCTTTGATTTCATTTATTTTTATTTTTAAAAATTTTTTAATTTCATTTATTTTTAAACATAAGGAATGTTCTGTGCTTACTTGATTCTAAGATGCACACCTCCCCCACCTCCTGTTCGCTTGAACATTTTTGACTTGGCGTGTATCTTGTGGTGCTCTTTGTATGCACTCTATCTGGTGCTATTTCCTTTCACCGGGAACCACATCTGTTAAGTTGATATTACACTGTTCAGTGGACAGCATTTTAGAGCTGAAGAGTATGTATCTATTCATTCATACTCTGTGTGAGACTGGGTACTGGGCAGTTAGCCCACATCAGTGAACATGGTCCAGACTCAGTGCTTGAAGATGGAGTTCCTCAGCTTTGGTACGAGTGACATTTGGGGCCAGATAATTCTTTTTTTAATGACAGATTGTGAGAGACTGTCCTGTGCACTGTAGATTGTTCAGCAGGATACCTGGTCCACACAGGTTAGATGCCTGGAGCATCCCCACCCCAGCCAGGACAACCAGAATGTCCCTAGACATTGCCAGATGTCCCTTACTATGGAAAAACATCCCTCATTGAGAACCAGAGCTCTAGAAGGTAGAGGTCATCAAATCTTCTGTTTCCTGTCACTCTTTCATAAACTGGAGATTTACCCAAATTGAATCTGGGTAAATTTTCTTTTACCATGTGCCTTAGGAATTGAGGGGGCTTCCCTAGTGGCTCAGAGTGTAAAGTATCTCCCTGCAATGCAGGAGACCTGGGTTCGATCCCTTGGTCAGGAAGATCCCCTGAAGAAGGGAATGGCTACCTACTCCAGTATTCTTGCCTGGAGAATCCCATGGACAAAGGAACTTGGCAGGCTACAGTCTATGGGGTCAGAGTTGGACACAACTGAGCAAGTGAGCACAAAACTTTGGGAACTGGATAATAACCATTGTTTTTACATACATACATACTATGTGCTAGATACCTACTATGCTCTTTGCACACCCTTAGCTCACTGAGTCCTGGAGAGGAGTTAATAGTGTGGGCTCTTGCACCAGCTGTCTGGGGTTAACTCACTGCTAGCTGTGCATTCTCATATATGGGGTCTGAATCCTCTCTCTGCCTTGCTTTCTCCATCTATAAAATGGGACTACGAATAGTTGATGTTATAAGAATTAAATGGTTAAAACATTAGAAATATTTGGAACAATGCAGGACAAATGAGAAGTACTCATAAGCCATAGTTTTAATTCTTCAACTCAATGATGTAAGTGCTATTGTCTCTATTTTTCAAATGAGGAGATCGAGCTGGGAGGTTAAGCAGTCCGAGTTCACACAGCTAGGAGAGTGGCAGAGCTGTGGTTCAGAAATGATTATATGTCATTTCAGCGCGGATGGAAAAACTCTGGGAGCGTGCCCGGCTGTCCTGCTGGGTGTCCAGTGTGCCCGCCACTTTCTGGCTGCAGCTTTGCAGGCAGCTGGACTCCGAGGCTCGCGTGCACTGCCCCACCCTGTCAGGGTCACCGGGCTGCCCTATGAAACAAGGTAATGGGAAAACACCGTGGGCTGTGAACAAAGTAAATGAGAAGCACGCAGGGAGAAACGTGGAAGCTGAGAGATGAGAACCAATATAGAACACAGCGGCATCGCGCTGGGGCTTAGCCGGCGCCGCAGTTGTGTCTCTTCCTCTGTGTGCCCTCTGAGCCTCCCTCCTGCGTGTTTGGCTGGGCCTGGCCCGTCCACTGGCTGTGGCTGTGGCTACTTCCTCAGGGTGCGCTGTGTGTGTGGCCCACAGGGTCTTCTCTCCCACCTCCATGAGGATGCACCTCCCTGGACTCTGTACCAGATGGTACTAGATCATAGTAACTGAATATCCTTATTTGCTGAGAGGCCAGCTGAAGGCTGGTCCTGCTGGAAGAAACCTTGTGTTCAGGCTTGCTCTCTGCAAAGCCTGTGGCCGAATACACTGCCTCGATATTTCCAGATAAGCATTCCTGTTGGGAGGAAATAGTGCAGCAAAATCCCACTTTCTATGTGCTCCCAATGCTTACTTGACCTTACTGTACAAGTATTTATTAATTAGCAGGAACCAGGCACTGTGCTCGGCATTGAGAAAAGAAAGATAAGTAACTATGGATGACTCAGACCTTCCAAGACATTTAAAATATGGTTGAAGGAGAGAGATACATAGGAGAATAGTATGCTAAAAATCATGTTAAGAATTATTACTGCTTATTGAGCATCGATTGCTGGTTTTGTCATGTAAGTTTTCAGGATTGCTATCAATTTTAGGAAGAACTGTATCCAAGGTCTTCCTTAGATGGGATGTAACATACAAAGGCATTGTAAATTTCCTTGTGTAACAACTAAATACTAAATCATCTTTGAATGACTGATTCATTAGCTAGCTTGTCAATGATTTCCTCCTGTCATGGTTTATTTTGAGTTTTGTAGGACCTTGATTAATATGAGTGCTTTATTTCAGAGCAGCCAGACATTTGAATACCTTCCCAACTTATTCAGATGATCAAATCCTTTAGATTGATCAAAATATCAAACAATCTAGTGAATAACCACATTTAGTGTGATCCAAACATTGTTATTGTTATAATTCACTCCTAAATGTCAGGTTGATTTCTATCACATTCTTTCCTTCATTTTTTCATTTTATTTTCATTAATTTTTAATTGAATTTCCTCTCATTTCCTTAACAAATAAAGATGGTAAAAGAAGGTACTCTTCCTAAACATCATTTCAGGTGCCTGTATTTCTTATGTTTTATTGAAACTTTCCAAAATGCCTTTTCAAATCACATTGGAAATGGTATTGAAGCTTTATCAACTTTTGAACACTTTTTTTTTTTACATTTTCTTTGTGCTCAGGTTTGTCTTCTGAGTCTTGAAAAAGGTATGTTGGAGTCCTTTTAATGTCTTTATGTCCATATGCAAGACTAGAATAGCTTTATAACAGCCAGACCATTTTATCACCCTTAAAATCTTTAAAGAAAAATCCAGCTTGGTTTGTGTGGATGAAATAACACATCTACAATTCAAACCTGAAAAGAAAACATTTAATGTAGCAGAATACCAAAGCCATTAACAACCTCAGCACCGTGGAGGCAGCTTTCTCCAGTAGGTTTAAGGCAGTGAGATGCTCAATGCACACATTGTGCTATTTTTAAATGTTTTAAAAGCAGACGTGTAGCCCTTTGTTCTCCTGAGTAGCCATGTTTTCATGTGACTGACCATGAGACTCAAGGTTGGGCTACAGTGGCCTCAAACTTGTTTCACTTGGTTGAATGAAGTCATAGGTAGTTGTCAGTTGGCAAAAAATTTAAAATTTTCTCATGGGTTTTTGTTAGAAGACCAACACATCATACTAATCACATCTCAGTGTTGGCTACATCCCAAGTACATGTGTGCTAAGTTGCTTCAATCGTGTCTGACTCTGTAGCCTGTCAGGCTCCTCTGTCCATGGGAGTCTCCAGGTGAGAATACTGGAGTGGGTTGCCATGCCCTCCCCCAGGGGATCTTCCTGACCCAAGGATTGAACCTACGTTTCTTACGACTCCTGCAAGGGCAGACAGGTTCTTTACCACTAGCGCCATCTGGAAAGCCCACATCCAAGTGGAACCTACAAATAATGAAGTAGTATTTAGGGGATGGTTTATTTGATTTATCTCTCTTTTCCCCACCTGGATGTTACTAATTAATTATAATTGCAGTTGCGTTGATTTATTATGTTATATAAGTTTCATCTGTACAGCATTATATTTCTACTCCTGTATACCCTAGCATGTTTTCACCTCCAAAAGTTTAGTTTCGACCTCTCACCATTTGGCTGACCTGACCCATATGGCCCTCCCCCAACCCCCCCTTCTGGTAACCACTATGTTCTTTGTATCTAGGGGTCTACCTTTGGTTTGATTTGTTCACTTATTTTCTCCCCACTCACATGTGAAGCATAAAAATGAAAAATCAAACAAAAAAGCACAGGGTGGACTCCCTCTCTTAATGGAACATGACGTACAACCAGCAAGACCAAGGGCACACTTACAGAACTTTGCAGAGGAGACCCAAGATCTCAGCAGTTTGGTCATCAATTTTTTTAAATACTTGGTTCAGAAACATCTTTTATGTCCATTTCTGTTCTATTTGATTCATTGCATTACTTTGTAACATGATGCTTCATATTACATGATATTGGGGGGAAACCTGTTTTTAGTTAAACTGATATAAATGAAAATACTACCTCTTGTGAGAGTCTATTAGGAACTATCACAGAAGTTACTGAAGCTGATGAACTCAGCCAAGGGAAGCTACTGTTGACCTTCATGCCAGTTTTGTCACTTGTACAACTTGTGTCCTATTTCACTTTTATTTTCTTCTCCCTTCTGATTTTCTCTTTGGGAGTATCCTGATTTTCACATTTTTGTTATTTTTTCAATTATCATTTTATTTTTATCCTTTGGTTACTAGGATTCTTTTCTTCATCTTTCTGACTCTGTCCATTAGAATTTTTAATTTCTGTTGTGATGTAATAATAGAGTTTTTGACATAAAGATTCTGCCAGTCTTGGCTTGTTTAATTTTTTACTTCTACTAAGATATTTTCCATCACATTTTCATTTTGCTTCAATCAATACTTCTTAAAATGTATAAAATTAGCCTGAAATTAAAGCATACACAAGATTTCAAATGCTTTTAAAAATTGCCTCTTACTTTGTATTGAGCTACTTAATAGTGTAATCCAATTATTCTTTCTCCAACATCCAGTAACAGACTTACTGATGAATGTGTAGGGAATTGTCACTTGTTTCCTCAGGCTGTTCTGCTGTGTCACTGACAGTTTTGTCTTCTCTTTCATCTAGGACCAGCAGACTTCCTCAGGACGAGATGTATTGGATGTGGTAGACACAATCCAATATGTTAGGATGCGTAAAACACACAACTTCTCACACAGACAAATTTGTTCTGGTTGTTATTCTGTCTGGTTCTGATACTGGTTTCTACTCTACACACACAAGCATTTTGATAAACTTTATACAGTTCTCATCACAAAAGAAAAACAGAATACATTTATAATTAAAACTGTTGCATATTTTGAGCATATTGCTGATGGAGAGAACTTCTGTTTTGACTTGACAAGGAGAAATAAACTTATAATTGTACACAGTTGAAGACTGGAAGTATTTTCAGCCCTTGGAATATTTTGGCTTCTGGTTGTGCATTTTTTCAAACCTTGCTTCTCTCCCACCAGCCACATAGATCCAGTTCCAGGGACTAGAGGACAGATTCCTCCTGGGTCACACACTGCATCTTCGCTGTGTGGGGTAATTGGCACAGTGAAGACTTCTGAGAGTTATTCCTCTACCAGGATGGTTAGCAATAACTCAACTATAAATGGCAGCAACAACAAATCAAGTAAATATGTCTCAACAAATCCCCACTAAGTACACCCCCAGCCTCTCTTTAGCCAGACCTCCAAAGCACTCAGGGTAATCGATCACAGCAAAATGACACAAGGCAAAATCAGCAAAGGAAAAAGGTACTTAGGGAAAATTCAGAGGGAACCAGGAGCAAGGGTCCAGAAATCCTTTCCTGATGGTGTCACACAAGCTGTGCCTATATCCTCCAGCAATGAATTATGCCATACATGATAATGTGTGCATGCTTAGTTGCTTGATCATGTCTGACTCATTGTGACCCCATGGACTGTAGCCTGCCAGTCTCCTCTGTCCATGGTATTTCCTAGGTGAGAATACTGGAGTGGTTTGTCATTTCCTCCTCTAGGGGATCTTCCTGACCCAGAGATTGAACCTGAGTCTCCTGCATTGGCAGGCAGATTCTTTACCTCTGCACCACCTGGGAAGTCCTGTGCATGATAATAGAAAGGGCCTAAGTAAAATTTTAACCAACCATTCAGCAAAACATTAAAAAAAAAAAATCACAGCATGACTCTATGGCATTTATTCAAGTAATCAAGAGTGATGTGCTATAAGGCAATATGTTTAATTCATCATATTGACGTATCTAAGGAAAACAGCTTAAAATAATCATCATAGATGCTGAGCAACACTCATATAATTATTAGAATTTTAATTATTATTTTAGCAAGTTGACAAAAATCAGAAGCCAGTGTTTTTACCTTGATAATTATAAAAATGTTTCATGGACCCTGTATGCCCCTCTATTTCTGTAGCATTTCCTTTGACTTGTAATTCACAAGAAACGTCAGATATAGTCCTAATTCTTCCTCATGGGTTATTTCAAGCTTAAAGTCATTGATGTAATGGACAACTGGGAGACAAAAATAAAGAAGTGAGTTCCTAGGTAAAAACTGAAGTGACAAGTCTGGGATGAAATGTGTAGAATTGGAGTAATTGCCACAGAGAACCCTGGAGTGTGACCAGCTCAGCTTTATCCGTTCTTCCTTGCATGGTCCATTGATGTGCTTTAAAGATATTCTGTGTTTTATCATGGGCATGGGGCTACATGTTATTTTGAGAAATAAGAAAAAGAAATGGTAGGTGCAGCCTCATGCTTTTTGCACAAAAACATAAGAATGCACTTTACATTTTTCAGTGATGTTTTATGAGCAATTGCCTATCCCTTGATTTGTGAACTTATTTTTGCCAAATGAACCACTCAAAATGGACACTACAGTTTAGAAGAACGCAGACTAAAGCTACTCTTTAAAAAGTCTTACTACACTAGAACATTAAAGAATACATATATATATATATATACATATATATATATATATATTCATTTGGGAAGCAGACTTTCAAAAAATTGTAAAATCGTAACTTTCCAAGGTTCTTAATACCCCAATCCTCTACTTTTTTTTTGCCCCAAGTTTCACAGACAGTCAACTTCAAGCTGGCAGGGCAGTTTATCACCACTGAACTTTGCCACCTGGCTTAATTTCCCTTTCAGCTCGATTTGGTAATAATATCTGCCTAATAGAATCCCATCTCCAGAATTTCTGGTCATCCCTGCATTGCACAATGGATGGAGCTAATCATGTTTTAAAGAGTCTAAATATTACAGTGGCATAAAAAGCTTCATTATGCCTGGGTTAGGAATATTAAACATCTGTGACCTGGGAGAGGAGAAAGGCAGAGATTAAGTTTGATGTTTGAGTGAAAACTAGGTGATAAAAACAATTAGGGCATTAATGGAGGAAGGTTCTGGGCTTTTTAGCACCACTGACCTTCCCAAGCCTGTCGCTTCTCTTGGCATTGTCTGTTTGATTGCCAAGTTTTCTGAGAGGAGAAAAAGATAATTTAAGGGATTGGATGGAAATTCACTGAATTTCTTCAGCAGAGCAGGGCTGCCACCGCACCCCATTGCCTTGGGGTGGGGGGGGGTGTATCTCTGCAAGCGCATTTCCTGATCAGGGAGCCTGTGAACTGTCAGGACCCACATCTATACTGCTTGATGTTGTGACAGTAGCAGTGACTGAATGGTCAGGCGGCTTTTAACCCCCACCAGTTCCTGCGCTGCCTTCCCTGGTGGCTCAGGAGTAAAGAATCTGCCTGCTAATGCAGGAGATGCGGGTTTGATCTCTGGGCCAGGAGCATTCCCTAGAGGAGGAAATGACTACTCACTCCAGTATCCTTGCCTGGGAGATCCCATGGATAGAGAAGTCTGGCAGGCTACAGTCCATGGGGTGGAGAAAGAGTCAGACATGACTTAGCAGCAGCAGTAACTGCATGCATTTGCAGACCAGGTTTCGGGGGTGGAGGAAAGAACAGACGTGGAAGTCGGATAGGGTTGCTGTCCATCCGTCTCCACCCCTGCTGTCTGTACGAACTTCTGCAAGTGGCTGAACCTTGGATCCCCGTTTCCTCATCTGTAAGAGGGACGTAATGACAGCAAATGTGAGATAAATGGGACACGTAAATGAAGCGCCTTGGAATAGCAGTGGGCCCAGTGGGAATAGTCCAATCTCTTCCTCCCTTGCTTTCCAGATGCCTCTGAAGACTTCTTTCTATATGAGGATATTCCTTCACTTATTCATTTTCCTTGCTGTGTTTATGCAGTACTGACTGTGGGCCAGATACTGGGTTACATGAAATTCAAAGATCAATTGAATACACGTTTTCTTTAGTAGGTTCAAGTTCAGTTAATCAGAGAATGGAGAGAATAGGATTAAGTTCATAACTTTGATCTGAAGATGAATCACTCAATTTTGTTCTGTGTTCTTGCTTCAAATGTCTGTAAGAGGATCAGACCTTCAGTGAACACCCATTATAGCCTAAACACTGTAGTAAGTGTTTTAAATGTAATATTTGTTTCCACTTTTAGATATTATTTTTGATTGTATAGCAAGATTTATTATGATTATAGTAGTATAAAAGTGAAATTCAGGATATATTTGAAAACACAAATAATGGCCTGAAATTTTTCTTGTAAGAACAACTGCCAAAAATATCCATTGTTAACAGTTGGGTATGTAACTGTATAGAACTTTCTGAGATTTTCTTTCTATAATTACATATATAATTTTGTATGAATTTATGTATGTGTATATATGTTAGAAAGTACAAAATTTTGAAAACAGTATTGGAATCACGTATCACGTGTTTAGGGCTTTCTGGATGGCTCAGTATAAAGAATTTGCCTGCCAATGTAGAGGATGCAAGAGATGTGGGTTTGATCCCTGGGTTGAGAAGATCCCCTGGAGGAGGAAGTGGCAACCCACTCTAGTATTATTCCTTGGCTTGCATTTTGCCGCTCCAAACCAGACTGGTTTCTTCATCAAGCAAAGAGGGGCTAGAATTTGGATGCCCAGTTAGCACAGCATGTTTCCTGCTGGTGCCCCTCTGGGCAGGTTAGGGTTAAAAGGCTTACTTTACATGGTCTAAAGTTTAGTCTGCCCCTCTCATTGCTGTCCTCTCCTCTCTCACCTCCTTGTCTTCATAGGTTTTCATTTAATACATTGAACTGAGGTGGATGAATCTACAGCCTGTTATAGACTGACGTCAGAAGAAGTATCATACATTAATGCATATATATGGGATCTAGAAAGGTGGTACTGATGGACGTATTTGCAGGGCAGGAATCGAGACTTAGAGATAAGGACGGACTTGTGGACAAAACAGGGGAAGGAGTGGGCGGGATGAATTGAGGGAGTAGTGTTGACGTATACACACCATCATGTGTAAAATAGATAGCTAGTGGGAAGAAGTTGTATAGCACAGGGCACTCAGCCCAATGCTCTGTGATGACCTGGTGGGTGGGATGAGGGGTGGGAGGCAGGCTCAGGAGGGAGGGGGTAGGTGTATCCTTATGGCTGATGCACGTTGTTGTCCGGCAGAAACCAGCGCAGCATTGTAAAGCAACTATACTCCAACTAAACACAGAGAAAGAAAAAATTCCCTGTCATTCTTGCAGGGTTTCAGGAAGTGGCTGCTTTTGACTGCAAGGCCCGAATATTCCAGACTTGTTTTGGGTCATCAAAGCCCTACTTTTGCCCTCATTTTTTTTTTTAATTGGAGTATAATTGCTTCCCAATGTTGTGTTAGTTCCTGCTCTACAACAACAGTGAATTGGCCATCATACACATATAGCCCCTCTGTCCTTCACTTTTAACAGCACGATTTTCCAGAGACGCCTTTACACACCCCCTGGGGGCAGGAAGGCTCCCTGCTCACCTCACTGTCCCTCCCAGAGCCTGGCTCACCGCAGGCGCCGAGCACACAGGTGCTGAATCTGGCCACTCTCAGGAAAACAAACCTCACATCTCATTCAGATCCTCTGGGTGACAGCTTCCGCCAGTGTCCTCTCATTTCTGCCTCTACACAACTGTAAAATGGCAAATCCTATTTTTCAAGAGAAAGCAAGGAAAGTAATAGAAGCTCCTGGGGGCAGGGTTTCACAGTCAAGAGCCAGACCGTGGTGTATTTTTAGTTCTGAGCTTCTGAGGCAGGAGAGTGCATTCTTGGCTGCAAGGAATCGGGGGAGGGCGGTGGGGTGGGCAGGGGGTGGCGTGGCCCTGCATCCCAGGAGCTCCTGGAGCTGCAAAACCCTCAGTGGCTCTCCATTGGCGGGGGAGAGAGCAGTGCATCAGAATCTTAGGCTCATTTGAACATCCAGTTAGCAGCTGTGTTGTTCTGCAGTCCCTAAGTCTTGTCTGACTCTTTGGGACCCCATGGACTGCAGCACACCAGGCTTTCCTGTCCTTCTCCATATCCCAGAGTTTGCTCAAACTCATGTCCATCGAGTCAGTGATGCTATCCAACCATCTCATCCTCTGTCGTCCCCTTCTCCTCCTGCCTTCAATCTTTCCCAGCATCAGGGGCTTTTCCAATGAGTCAGTTCTTCGCATCAGGTCACCAAAGTACTGGAGCTTCAGCTTCAGCATCAGTCCTTCCAATGAACGTTCACGTGTGCAGGGCAATAAAAGGAAAAACAGGGCAGTGTGTCGGGGCTCTGCACGAGAATGACTTACCTGGATTCATCCATTTTGGGGGCTCAGAATCTTGACTTCATCCTTTAGACCATAACATTTTTGCGCCTTGTTTTATGTACCTGGATATGTTCCAGTGTCTCCTGGTTTATAAGTCTACGGGAACTTGAATAGACTTTGTATCCTACTGTTATGTGAACAATTGTATAAATCTCAGTTTTGTTGATTTGATTCATAGTGCTTTTCAGATCTACTATATCCTTCTACTTCTCTGTATATTCATTCTATTAATATAGGAGAGTTTGATATTGAAATTCCAGCTAGAAATCTTAATTTATCTATTAATACTTAAAAATAATTGTAATATATAGCGGAACTATATGTAATCTTATTTGGTATTTTTCAGGACTTCTGTAAATGTGTTATCATACTTTCATAATTTAAAAAAAATCCTGTAGGATCCACCCAAACCAGCCCCCATATCAGTTCAGTTCAGTCACTAGTTGTGTCTGACTCTTTGCGACCCCATGGACTGCAGCATACCAGGCTTCCCTGTCCATCACCACGTCCCGGAGCTAACTCAAACTCATGTCCATTGAGTCAGTGATGCCATCTAACCATCTTATCCTATGTCGTCCCCTTCTCTTCCCATCCTATGTCGTCCGCCTTCAATCTTCCCCAGCATCAGGGTCTTTTCCAATCAGTCAGTTCTTTTCATCAGGTGGCAGAAGTATTGGAGTTTCAGGTTAAGCATCAGTCCTTCCAATGAATATTCAGGACAGATTTCCTTTAGGATTGACTGGTTGGATCTCCTTGCAGTCCAAGGGACTCTGAAGAGTCTTTTCCAAGAGAGACCGCAGTGGGTGTTAGGGATGTAGTGACAACTTCTGGTCAACATTTCATGGTTTAGGGTACCCCTCCTCCCTCCCACTCCCAAGTGATTAGAAGAGTCTAGTGATTTTCAACAGTTGAGGACCTTCCTGGAATTTTCCATATTGCCAGTAGATGAGAAGTTTTCTCTTGTGAATCAAGGGCAGTAAACATGTAGGCGTGGAGCTGGTGGTGGCTGTTTTGACTACTGCATGGAGAAAACTTGACTATAATTAGAAAATAAAGCCAGTCGCCAAGGGGAACCAGAGATGTACATGAGTGGACAGAAAGAGAGTGAGCTACGGTCATTCCTGAACCCTTATCCAGGGCTGAGCCTGAAGGCAGCTTTGTCCCAGGACTTGCCAGTGCCATGAGTCAATAAATTCTCTTCATTGCAACTTGCTGAGCTCATTGGTCTTAGAATTCTGTCACTGGTGGCCAAACTTCTTGACTTAGTGTGTGATAAATATCTGTGCTTGGTTCTGACTTCCTGCCCACCCCACCTCCCATTCCTCTGCCCCTTATAATGGAGAAGGTGTTTGCTATGGAGTCAGGCAGACCCGGGTTTATAATCTAGTATCATCAAGTGTTATTGTCACTGACAGTGTGTGAGAGAAGTATGACAGTGTCAGAGCAAAATGTCTGTTCTGGGCCAATCGCATCTGGGGTTCAAATCCTGGATGTGTCACTGTTAATCTTTGTGCCATTGGGTAAATTTCATAAACTCTTTGAGCTACATTTCCTCACTGTAGTGTGTGAATTATACTTCTTAACTTTTGTTGTTACTTTGATGATCAGAAATGATTTGCTTTGCAAGCTTGATAAATAATTGCCACACATTTTGAATACCTCGTTAGTTTTTCTTATTCCATAAAAGCAGTCTCCTGATAAAAATGAGACAAAAACATTCAACCTCCAAATCTTCTTTCCCAGATGAATGGAAGTCTGGCAAAATAAGGTTACAGGACAAAATGTTTCGATTATGTGATTCTGATGCTATTTTTCTCTGGAGACAAAAGGACTACATAGGGAATGTTTGTTCATTGACCTGTAAATTTATGATCTTAATAAAGGACATAAAGATTTGTTTTATGGGACAGTGGTATTTTTCCTTCTAAAATAACACAGGGGAGAGAAAAAAAAATCTTTCTACGCCCTTTTCATCCCCACATTCTGTTGCTAATCCTCCACAGTATTGAAATCAGGTATAATTACTTATTAAGAAAGGGATACAAGGTTGCTTGTGCATGAACTATATGTCAGGTATTTTACATTCCATTTTCCTTTTAAGTCATCCTTGAACAACCCTGGGAGGTGCCTGGAAGCCACCTTGCAGCTGGAGCTGGCTTAGGAGTTCCTTCCTCCTGCAACGTCTCCTCAGCGCCCTGTGTTGGCAAGTTCACAATGGGAAAAAATAGTTAGAGCCCAGCTCCCCCCGCCCCTCTGCCTTTGTTTTTTTTCATAATTGGTACTGAAGAATTAATTTGCACTAAAGAGGCAATCAACTGATAATAGACACACTTATAAACCATCATAGAAGACAGTCAGTAGTCAGTTCAGTCGCTCAGTCGTGTCCGACTCTTTGCGACCCCATGAATCACAGCGCGCCAGGCCTCCCTGTCCACCCCCAACTCCTGGAGTTTACTCAAACTCAAGTCCATCGAGTTGCTGATGCCGTCCAGCCATCTCATCCTCTGTTGTCCCCTTCTCCTCCTGCCCCCAGTCCCTTCAAGCATCAGGAACTTTTCCAATGAGTCAACTCTTTGCATGAGGTGGCCAAAGTATTGGAGTTTCAGCTTCAGCATCAGTCCTTCCAATGAACACTCAGGACTGATCGCCTTTAGGATGGACTGGTTGGATCTCCTTGCAGTCCAAGGGACTCTCAAGAGTCTTCTCCAACACCACAGCTCAAAAGCATCTATTTTTTGGCACTCAGCTTTCTTCACAGTCCAACTCTCACATCCATACATGACCACTGGAAAAACCATAGCCTTGACTAGATGGACCTTTTTTGGCAAAGTAATGTCTCTGCTTTTTAATATGCTATCTAGGTTGGTCATAACTTTCCTTCCAAAGAGTGTCTTTTAATTTCATGGCTGCAATCACCATCTGCAGTGATTTTGGAGCCCCCCAAAATAAAGTCTGACACTGTTTCCTTCTGTTTCCCCATCTATTTCCCATGAAGTGATGGGACCAGATGCCATGATCTTAGTTTTCTGAATGTTGAGCTTTAAGCCAACTTTTTCACTCTCCTCTTTCACTTTCATCAAGAGGCTTTTTAGTTCCTCTTCACTTTCTGCCATAAGGGTGGTATCATCTGCATATCTGAGGTTATTGATATTTCTCCCAGCAATCTTGATTCCAGCTTGTGCTTCTTCCAGACCAGCGTTTCTCATGATGTACTCTGCATATAAGTTAAATAAGCAGGTTGACGATATAAAGCCTTGACGTGCTCCTTTTCCAATTTGAAACCAGTCTGTTGTCCCATGTCCAGTTCTAACTGTTGCTTCCTGACCTGCAGATAGTAAGGGAGAATATTTGGCACCAAGAGAAAGACACCCAAGGAGAATTTACTTTTAAAAGAAGAAAGTAAGTTGGTTAGAAAAAGGCTTTCAGTGATATTTTAATTTAGCAACATAAAATTCAAAATTTTGAAAGTAAGTACATTTTACTTATAATTATTCAGTTATGTTATAATTGAAACTATGATCAACATTCCTGTGCCTTAGTTCTCTCATTTGGAAAAAGAATGGTTAAAATAATGGAACTTCCTTCTCAGGGTTGTGAGAAACTTAATGGCATATTACACACAATTGATTTAGAACACTACCTGGTATATATTAAATAGTCAATAAACACTAGCTACTATTTTTAATTTTTAGAATGAGTAAAATGTTCAGATCTTCATTTTGCTTTTCAAAATCTAATTATAATAAATATATTCAATAATTTTATTGAATAGATATTTATTGATTACCTGCATGAATTCCTCTGTGTATTTGAGATCAGTGATGAAAATGGGAAAAATCTCTAGAGCTAATATTCCTGCATGGACTGAATAAGTACTAGTAACCTTATGAGGTGTGTCTTGTCTTTCCTCTCTACCTTTTGAATAAAGAGAGGGACGAAGGTCTTGAACAGAAGTCGGGAAACCATAGCCAGTTGTCCGTAACTGACTCACTGCTTTTTAAAAGCATGTTCATTTACTTATTTGTTTATTTATTTGGCTGCACTGGGTCTTAGTTGTGCCATGTGAGATCTAGTTTCCCGACCAGGAGTCGAATCCAGGCCCCCTGCATTGGGAATGTGGAATCTTAGCCACTGGACCACTACAGAAGTCCCTCGCTGCTTATTTTTGTAAATTTCATTTTGCTGGAATACAGCCAAACCCATTCATTTACGCATTGTCTTTGGCCATTTTAAGGCTACAATGGCAGAGTTAAATAGTTGTGACAGACCAGGTGACCTGCAAGCTGAAAAGATTTACTCTCTAGTTTTTACAGAAAAAGGTTGCCAACCTCTGGTCTCAGAAGACATATATGGAAACAATCTGATTGGAGGAGGACTTCCTTCCCATCCCATCCCACCCCAGGCCTCTCACCTTAGACCACATCTTGAGTAAGAAACATGCTTGCATTCATGTAAAGCTCCTGAGAATTTTGAGGTTGTTTGTTACAGTAGTTAGCTTATCTTTATGAATTTAAAGTGTCCAGCTTTCTAAGGGATTCACCAGTTTTAACAATGGAAGTGAAAGTGAAAGTTGCTCAGTTGTGTTCAATTCTTTGAGACTCAACAAACTATACAGTCCATGGAATTCTCCAGGCCAGAATACTGGAGTGGGAAGCCTTTCCCTTCTCCAGGGGATCTTCCCAACCCAGAGATCGAACCCAGGTCTCCCACATTGCAGGCATATTCTTTACCAGCTGAGCTACCTGGGAAACCCAAGAATACTGGAGTGAGGAGCCTATCCCTTCTCCAGGGGATCTTCCTGATCCAGGAATTGAATCTGGGTCTCCTCCCTTGTAGGCAGATTCTTTACCAGCTGAGCTACCAGGGAATCCCAATTTTAACAATGGCTACTTTTAATTCTACAATATTCATATAAATCTCTTCTGAACTGCCCATTGAGTTTACAGATTTCCTCTTATTTTTTTCAAATGATGTATAGTTGATATACAGTGTTGTATTGGCTTCAGATGTACAGCAAAAGTGACTTAGTTATACATACACATGTATATTCCTTTTCAGATTCCTTTCCATTATGGATTATTACAAGATATTTAATATAGTTACCTGTGCTATACAGTAAACCCTTGTTGTTTAGCTACAGATTTTATCCTTTTGCTTGAAAACTGCCTCTCAGTTATTAATAGATCATCCTTTGTCAGTGGGTATTCTATTCTTTTGAGTAGTTCCCCAATATCACTTTTATTAAGCTCACGGAATTCTGTATCTTTGTAAGAATTACAATTTAATTTTGCAAACAATTTCCTTTTGAGATGCTTGCCAGGCATGGCATAATCAACAAGAACCCAGAGCTGATGGTAGGAATAGAGCCGCGTGTTGTGACAAGAACTGTTTTCTTTTAAACAGTTGATAATGATTATTTCTGTAAGATCATTGGGCTTCTCTATTCAGCTTTGTAACTGTGGAGAATAGCTATCAAGTTCTCAGACGAGCCTCTTTCTTGTCTGAGTATGAAGGTCAATGGGAAGGTCGAGAGGAGGGAGCAGGGGAGCTCTGCTGGGAGAGCTGATGAATGATGAACTGAGCACAAGGCACGTGGATTGGGTGTCAGAGCATGAACGTGAGTGTCCTGGGGAGGGGTGGGGCTGGAGTGCGGGTGGGTGTATGTAAGTAGATGTCACTGACATGTGTCTGGGCAAGTACTTCTAAGACATAGGATAGTTCGTAGAAGCATTAAGTGCATACATGGGTATGGCCATGGGTTAGGGGGGTGAGGGAAGAGCAGCAAGGTTGCAAAGGGCTTGAGTGATCTTCAGTGAGTTTTATCGACTTTTTTTTTAGCAGTGGGCTACTGGTTTTAACTCTGGGAGTTGGTGATGGACAGGGAAGCCTGGGGTGCTGCAGTCCATGGGGTTGCAAAGAGTTGGACACGACTGAGCCACTGAACTGAACTGAACTGGTTTTAAACTGCAAACCTGTCATTTCAGAGTCCGTATCTCTGCTCTGTCCACCATTTTTCTCCCCCTAAGAAGTTATTCATAGGCTGCCTAAGGGATTTCTAAGACTCCGTAGATCCCATTTTGAAAACCACTGCAGCAGAGGGCAGGATGCCAGAGGGCCTTGAAGTGGAGGAGTGACCTGAGGATGTCTGTGTCAGCAGGACCATGCTGGTGTCTGAGGCTGGACTGCAGGAGGAGCAGGGAGCCTTTAGGAGGACCGCGTCCATGTTTACCGGGACTGCATTCAGAACTGAGAAAGATACAGGTCCCTTGTAAGCATATGTGGGTTGAGAAAAATTCACAGTCATTTTAGGAGTAGGTGGAACCCCTGTTGTGTATCTCATATGAAGAGCAAGAGCCCTGCATCCCTGCTGGCTAAGCATCAAGATCATCAAAATGAAAGTGCAAGTGAGTCTTGGTGTCCTCTTCTAGAGGCAGGAGCATTTGGTTGAAAGGAGGAATGTCTGCCCCTTGGTGGGAGAATAAATATCTGAGCTGACTCTTGGCTGTAAAGAGTAGGCTATGAGCACAGCAACGGCCTTGCCAGTTCAGCCAACTTCTAGGAACTAAGGCCAAGTTCAAGGCTGAAAAAACCAGGAGCTCAGTATCCTTCATGACACTCTGTACAAAAGCTGTTAACACGTTGACTTCTTCACTGTTGAGACATACCAATTTCAGACTCATACAGCCTGAGACTCCAGTCAAGATAAAGTATAAAAGAAATGAAATGGAAGCACTAACCATTGACATAGCCATTTGAGACTAGCTAGACTATTATTGGCTTCCCAGGCACCACAGTGGTAAAGAATCCGTCTGCCAATGCAGGAGACACAGGTTCAATCCCTGAGTTGGGAAGATCCCCTGGAGCAGGAAGTGGCAATCCACTCCAGTATTCTTGCCTAGAGTATCCCATAGACAGAGGAGCCTGGCAGGCTATGGTCCATGGGGTCACAACTTTTCGGACATGACTTAGTGACTGAGCACACAGACTGCTATTATTTCATTAGCTGCCATTTATTTAGCTCTCACTAAGGACCTGGTGTTTTGCTTATGCTGCCTTTAGCTCTTACAGGTGCCCTGCTTGATTTAATTGGTTCAATCTCCAGAGATCCTCCAAGGTTAAGTTCACATGCCACTTCTTCCATGAAGTGACGTCTTCCATTACTGTGACCACACCTCTCTTCTCACCCCCAGTAGCTACTTTTTAGTCCCTGCTTCTAAAGACTTTCTCTGAGCATCTCTCATCACACTTATCACTTTGCTTAAGATTTCTGTGCATAATATTCTGTTACTACTTCTCCTTCATGACTTTGTTGATAGTAGAATCTGTGTTTAACTAATCCTTTCTTAAAAAAAAAAAACAAGATGTATTTATTTGGCCACACAGGGTCTTAGTTGCTGCTTAAGGAATCTTTGATCTTCATTGCAGGATGTGAGATCTAGTTTCCTGGCCAGGTATCAAATCCAGCCCCCCTGCATTGGAAGCACAGAGTCTTAGCCACTGGACCACCAGGGAAGTCCCTAACTCATCCTTTCTTTATTTTCATTCTTTATGAAACACCTATTATATATATTTTTTTTTTCAAGGAAATTGATAAGTACTGCAGGTACGAAGTGAATATGGCCTGGTGTCTTTGTGGAATTAGTTTCCATTATTATGGAAGAAAGGCTTCCTGGTGGCTCAGACTGTAAAGCTGACATGTATACATAATTTCCTGTGCACAGACTGATCTCAGATGGTTTAGGCTGGACGTGGTAGGACAAGACGGTAAGCAGGCAAAGGTTTGATGATGTTGTGGTCAATGCTGTGTTTGCGTTTGGACTGCAGGTTGCATTTTGGATGGCATAGAGTGTAGGTAGGGAGAGTGATGGACAATGAGTCTGGAAAGGTAGTTTGAAAGTCATGTGTTGTGCAGCATAGTCCAGGTCCTCAAATATCTGTTGGCTGTCTTGCTGTCACTCACAACACAGCATCTCTTATGAAGCCCTTTGATACCTCCTGTGTGATATTTCAACTCAACACTTTGTGGAGTGTAGGGAGAGAATAAGAAAATAAGGTTTTGAAGACCTGGGTCTGGGATTTGACTTCTGAGTCCTCTTTTGGCCTCTTCTGCTTTGTTCCAACCCAAAAAGTCTCCTTGAAGTCAGTGAAAAGTTGGGTACTTGGCACGACATTAAGTTCAGGCCCTTAGACATTCTATTTTTAATAGACAGGCATGACTGAGTTTTTTGTAAATGAAAAGAATCAATAAGGCTTTGATATGAAGACTTTGCTTTTCATTTTTTCCTTTTTTTTGGTTACGAGTGAAAGTCACTCTGTACCAAAGAAAAATGATGTCCACAGATGAAATATGTTTTCCCTGATGTTTTTTGATCAACTCAATGCATACCAAGTGCTTTCAAGGACTCAGGATCCTGCTGAAGCTGGGGCAGGACTGTGAAAACTGAATTTGTTCATCTCTTGGCCTTTTTGGTGGACTCTGATCATTTTAACATGTCTATTGAAAGTTAACATTTTCAAGGTTTATTAAATTCAGAAATAGAGCTCACCAGATAAATGGAGACTCTCATCTGGAGGGCATGAACTCTTTCCCCAATCCTGGTCCCTGCCAATTATTACACATATTTGGTGTCAGCCCTGATTCATCATGTCACTTCTTGAAAAACTTTGAAAACTTTCCATTGTCGGTAGGACAAAACCTAAATTACTTCATGTGTGGCTTCGTTGCTAAGTCGTGTCCAACTCTTTGCGACCCATGGACTGTAGACCTACAGGCTCCTCTGTCCATGGGATTATCCAGGCAGGAATATTGGAGTCGGCTGCCATTTCCTCATTCAGGGGATATTCCCAACCCAGGGATCAAACCCGAATTTCTTATGTCTCCTGCATTGGCAGGAAGATTCTTTACCACCTGCATCACCTGGGAAGCTAAGACTGCTTAAGCCAAAGGAGGCTGAAAGACTTCACTGACATTATGAGATGAGATTGACTCTAGTCATTATTGAACATGTCCAGGGAATCTGTTGTTTTATTTTTCAAGAAAGTGAAGTTTCTCAGTTTTGTCTGACTCTTTGCGACCCCATGGACTGTAGCCTACCAGGATTCCTCTGTCGATGGAATTTTCCAGTCAAGAATACTGGGGTGGGTTGCCATTGACATTGAAATCAACACGTAAGGACAGGTTGGTTTAGTGGAAATCATCCTGTATTAGCCACAAGGACAGGGGTTTTGTGTGAGTTTTGTGTGGTCAGTATATGTTGAGTGAGTGAATGAACTATTTTTATTTTTACTTATCTATTGGCCGTACCATGTGGCTTGTGGAATCTCAGTTCCCCAACCAGGATTTGAACCTGGGCCATGGAAGTGAAAGTCTGGAATTTTAACCACCAGTTAGGTGGTTAGGGCCACCCGTGAACTCCCTGAATGGACTGTTTTTAAACTAGAATTGACAAGCCTGGGAATCATGTTTATTTCATCACTAATTTATTATAGTATTTATTATCACCTTGACTAAGTGGAATAAAGTTCTAGGATGACAGTTTTCTCTTTAGTAAAATGAGATGGTCAGACACCATACAATTCTAATTCTAGGACTCTATGAAATAATGGGTGATATTGTGTTAATAAAACTTACAAGTATTGGATCTGAAAGACTCAGAAATCATACTTGATTATTTAGAATAACTCCTTTGAATAGGCTGGGGGCTCGAGGATACTTCCAATGATCTCCAATCAAAGATTACCCAACTTCCAGCGTAAGGGGAGAGGGTATAAATTCTCCCCATTCAGAAGGATTTTGTTCTGTCAAGGAAAGGCAGTTCTTATATTTTCAAATGTTCTTTCCACTGACGTCTTCTCCTCAGCCTCTTAATATGTTTAAGTCTCTGCATCTTTAGTACTTCTAATGTTTATTTATTTATTTGGCTCCTCTGGCATGCAGAATCTTCAATCTTCATTGTCACATGTGGGAAGTGGAATCTAGCTCCCTGGCCAGGGATTGAACCCATGGCCCCTGTGTTGGGAACACAGAGTCTTAGCCACTGGACCACCAGGGAAGTCCCTCTGCATCTCTAAAACAGATGATCTGTATAAGCCCACGCTTCTTCTCCTTACCCCTGCTTTGCGTGTCTGTCTCTGTCAGCCGTTCTTTTCTTGTCCTCACCTAATGTGCCCTATACAACCTGGGATGTTCAGACTCTGGCCCTCACCGCTCCACTGACATGGTGTTTCCTGAGGGCTCCAATCCTGGCTTTCTTGTTAATTCCAAAGGACCCTTTCTCGACTTCTTCCTGGCAATCATCAGTGTTAGAATGAAACTTTTTTTCTGAAATGAAAGTTTGAAAGACACAAAACTTAAAGTCATTTTCATTTCTGGACCTGGGTAAGTGGACTTGGGAAGGCAAGGGAATGGGATGAGAAGAGTCTTAGCTCAAGTAAATGGTCATGTTCTTACTCATGGGTTAGGTGACAGATGCTCTTTACCTATTAGGTAGGTAGGGTTTTATCCAAATCCTATGAAATAATAGAAGGCATGGGCCATAGGTATGGGGCTTCCCTGGTGGCTCAGAGAGTAAAGCATCTGTCTGCAATGTAGGAGACCCAGGTTCGATCCCTGGGTCAGGAAGATCCTCTGGAGAAGGAAATGGCAACCCACTCCAGTACTCTTGCCTGGAAAATTCTATGGATGGAGGAGCCTGGTGGGCTACAGTCCATGGGGTCGCAAAGAGTTGAATGCGACTGGGCGACTTCACTTCACTGGGCCATAGGTGATCGCGTTTCTTGAGCCAAGAATTATGACTTTTGTGTGCTTTTGGTCCATAAAGTAAACCCCACAAGACTAAACTTTTGATTTACATCTTCCTGTAAGCTCCATGACAGTGTGTTTTATTTTCTCCCGATTCACATCAGGATAGTGCCAGAATTTAGAAGGGGAGGTAAGGAATCAAAATAACATGTGGGGTATTTCAGAAGGGAAACACATCTCTTCCTTCCTTCATCTTCCTCCTCCTCCCCTTCTCATGCTCCTCCTTCCTCTTTTTCTCTCTCTCATCTATCTATCTACCCATCCATCAAGCCAACAAGTGCCATTCTGCCTATTACTCTTAGGTAGCTAATGGATTATTTTTTGGGCTCCAAAATCACTGCAGATGGTGACTGCAGCCATGAAATTAAAAGATGCTTACTGCTTGGAAGGAAAGTTATGACCAACCTAGATAGCATATTAAAAAGCAGAGACATTACCTTGCCGACAAAGGTCCATCTAGTCAAGGCTATGGTTTTTCCAGTGGTCATGTATGGATGTGAGAGTTGGACTATGAAGAAAGCTGAGCACCGAAAAATTGATGCTTTTGAACTGTGGTGTTGGAGAAGATTCTTGAGAGTCCCTTGGACTGCAAGGAGATCCAACCAGTCCATTCTAAAGATCAGTCCTGTATGTTCATTGGAAGGACTGATGCTGAAGCTGAAACTCCAGTACTTTGGCCACCTCATGCAAAAAGTTGACTCATTGGAAAAGACTCTGATGCTGGGAGGGATTGGGGGCAGGAGGAGAAGGGGACAACAGAGGATGAGATGGCTGGATGGCATCACCGACTAGATGGACATAAGTTTGAGTAAACTCCGGGAGCTGGTGATGGACAGGGAGGCCTGGTGTGCTGTGATTCATGGGGTCGCAAAGAGTCGGACACGACTGAGTGACTGAACTGAACTGAACTGAACTAATGGATTTGAAACTTGTTATAAACTGCCTGAGGGCAGAGGCCACACCTGTGTCTTTGCAGTCCCCAGAGTCTTGCCTTTGTGGTAGCTACAGAAGTGTCTGTTATTCGCCAAGTATGGAGATTTAACCATTTTCTCTCTAAATCGGGCATTAGGAATGATGTTGTTCATCCCACATATTTCACAGATGAGAAAACCGAGGTCCAGACAATGTCATGAGCCTACTTGTGCTCACTCAAGGAATTAAGGGAAGCTCTTGAAAGGGCTTCCCTGGGGGCTCAGTGGTAAAGAGACCACCTGCCAAGACAGGAGACACAGGGTCTGTCCCTG